>NC_041402.2:66850395-67164562 GCF_900747795.2 Erpetoichthys calabaricus
AAATAAAGCAGATGTGCAAAACAGGGATGCAAACCCTAGATGTTCCTTTGTGAAGCTCGGAGTTGTTTACAGATAACAAAGATGGCTTGTGCAGCATTTTTAAGCTTTTGTTTTAAAAGATGCACAAGCAATTTATGCTAAATTAGCGCTGATGAAAAAGCAAGCCATTAAACAGGCAATATATCATAACTTATTACATATAAAAAGAATCCCATTGAAGTGCCCTGCAACTCCTATAAATGTGACTTTTAAAGCAGATTTATAGTTGTAAATATTTTGACTTTTTGACTCTCATGATAATTCCTGGTTTACAGGGTAATATTCTTCCCCATTATATCCCTACATTAGGTAAATATACCACTTAAAAGACTACCATTGAATTCTTTTCAGTAGTCTAATAAATATGTTTTATTGTCACTATAAATCACAAAAACAAAAACATAATATAAGTTGTTAATCTTACACATTTAATCATAAACTGTAATATACAGAAATGTGTTTTATAAGAAAATGTGTGCCACTAACTACCTTAAGTAAAAGTAATAAATATGTTTTACATCAGAGATAAATCTTAATTGGTGCAGGCTGTTAATTTTATATATTAGGCAATAATTTGCAATAAATAAATGTTTACTAGCTAGATGATCTCTTGTCCTAAGTGTTAATGATACATATTTAAGTACATCTTATTGAAACTATAAACAAGAGGCTTAAATTTTAAATTGGGGATAAATTAAAGGCTCACATTATTTCACTGGATATATTTTTTAAATTTAATATTGTTAAGATTAAGAATGTTTGCTTGCTTCTAATCTGTTAAATCATTTTTACTTTAGAATTTTTTAATTCTGTCACACATACAGTACATGTAGTATCCTTATACACACACACACACATATATATTCTGTATATACTGTGTATATATATATATATATATATATATATATATATATATATATATATATATATATATATATATATATGTACTTACACAATGAACATCCTGCTGCTCATTATTTATTTTTTAATCTAACATGAGCATTTCCCCAAAACAGACAAATTTAAATGCTTACAATTTTTACCAATATTCTGATTGTGTTGTATCATACAATCATACAAATGTGCATCCTAACAATAAAGCCTAGTGTTCTTGGCTAGAGCACAATTTACAGTTTATTTATTTTTATTTTTTTATTTGTTTAAATCTGAAGACAGTGATGCACTCATGAAAGTAAAATGTTCCCATTTTCAAAGCCTACAAGTGCCAAGCGTGAAAATGACTTCACGTTCTGTTTGCTGGTCACACTGTTTCTACAGCAATGATTAATCCCTCAAACTGTAATGTCTCCTGCTGCGTGGTCATTTGTGCTGAAATGTCTGGCGACAGGAGATTCAGGGATTATTTCCATTCACGCACCTAGATATTTAGATTGATTTAATGCTTTGAAAACAGCGCCCATACATAATTTCCAGGGACTAAAGAAAGGAGGATAATTTGGAACAATTCAGCTCTGTAAGCATTTACTCAGAAATATTACAGGGTAGGAAAATAGGTCTGAGGAGAGGGATGTTACATTATGTACTTTAAAGCAACAGATCAGGGAAAGATTAGTGTACTGCATTTGAAAGAGTAAAACTGAACAAGAATCACATAATAATGTATATAGAGAAAAGATATACACTGCATAATGAAGCCGTGCATTAAGGCATTGTGCTGGGCACCAGCCTGTATTGTGGACATCGGTGTCTGATCTAGAAACAACTGGAGAATTATGCTCCTTCACCGCAGGAATTTCTGCCTACCACTCAAATGAAAGCTTTATCTGTAAAAAAACACTGATAACTTACATAGGCCAAAAAGAAAACCCATAAAACCAGAACTATTGTTGCCCAGTACTTTTCTTTTTTTAATATCAAATGCATAACACGAACCTTCCACCAGTTGCTTCAGTAGTACTAGGGTGTTGTACCGTGTTAGCCATTATGACTACATTGAGAAGTCAAGCAAAATGACACCTTTTATTGGCCAACTAAAAAGATTACAATACTCTTGCCTGACATACATATTACATTACATATTGTAATGTTTTTAGTTTGCCAAAAAAACGGTGTCATTTTGCTTGATTTCTCATTGCACCGGTTGATTAAAAGAAATTAAGTGACAGATTCTGCCTCGGATATATGAGCAGGGGGTCTCTTTAAATAAAGTTCATGGTGGCTCAACCTCATCCCAATATTTTTCTATGGTAAGTAACTGATAGTAGTGGAGGAAAAAACATTCCTTCTGTGCATGGGGTAAGCTGCACAGCATTGAAATCTCATTTACTCTAGCTGTTGTTCACAAGTAGCTCTTCTCTGCTTCAAACGTACAATTTTTAATTTAATATTTACTACTGCAACTGAACTCTGCACCTACGGCATCTCACCTGGACTCTCACCTTAGGCTTCAGTATGTAACATGGTTTATCTCCTGATAATTGCTGTGTTGTCTTCACTACACCCCTAGCAATTTGAACACTTACTGTATGAAAATGTATCTTCTATCATGGTAGCTCTGAAACCATTTTTCCACGTTGCAACATTGCAGGCAATTCCATTTGTAATGTTAAACAAGTTCTAGTGATGTGTAATTAAGTTGGTTAGGTTCCTTCAGATATTCATTAATTGCTAAATTCATTCACTTATCTTTGTAATAACTTCACATCATACACTGTTTAATCAATACAGAAATTGTTTTTATTCATTTAAGGCTTTGACTTAAATATCCCTTTATACAGAAGCCCCAGAGTGTCATTAAGGTTAACACATCTTCTTACACCTACCCTACACTAAATCTTTTTTTTTTAATCAACTGAGGTGAGCCTATAAATAACACCTTGTAGTTGATAGGAAATGATAACAGAGATTCACGACATTCTAAGGCATAACCCATCTCCATCAAATAAGAATAGACAACCATTAAGAGATTTAAAGCAAATTACAAACATGAGAACTTACTGAATATAACTAACATGATTGTCCTTTGGCATTATCAAATTAGTGCCCATAACAACAGTTATTCCCCTATTATCTCCATTTTTCAAGCGTATGCTAATATGAAGGGGGGGGGGGGGAACAATAAAAAGAAAGAAAAAAAAACATTAAAGATTCAGTCTTTCTGTAGGTTTTACTGCCCTTCCAGATCTCCTCAGGGACACCTTATCAGGACTTTGACCCATTTCTTAATAAGTTATTTTGATTTTGTTTTCATCCTCTTGAGTCTTCAGTTGTGGTGAGTAGGTCTGATGTTCCTCTCGTGAGTCCTTTGGTTGCCATGTAGAATTTCCTCAGGAGTGCTGAGGAACTGAGTACAATTTCTGCTCACAATGGCACCTCTCTCCGTTAGTACTTCATAAGATCTTGGAGCCACTTCCTGAAGCACAATGCCCCTAGGATTCCACTCTCCTCGCTCTGTATTAAACACTCCAACCTTGTCCTGTTCTTTCAGTGAAGGTAAAGATTTTGCTTAACTGTCATAATAGTATTTTGGCACTGCTTTAACTGATTCATTTTTTGTATGACAGGTGACTGGATTGTGTTCCATACTTTTAGACTGCCGACCCATGAGAAGCTCTGCTGGAGACTATCCACACTCCAAAGGTGCTGCCCTGTATGCTGACAATGCCAAATATGGATCTTCATTATTTTCTGCTGCTTTCTTTAAAATGTTTTTTACTATTTGAACACCTTTTTCTGCTTTCCGATTAGCCTGAGGAAAATGTGGACTGATAGTGACATGCGTAAACTCATTCTGACAGGCCAACTATGCAAACTCTTTACTGGCATATTGTGGACCATTATCAGAGACTACCACATTGGCTATGCCATGCTTGGCAAAAATTGACTTCATGTGTAATCACCTCCATTGCAGTAGGACTAGAAAGTAGTGTTATTTCTGGATACTTAGAGAAATAATCAATCAGTAGTAGAATTTCTTTGCCTTCAAAGTGAAACAAATCTGTTCCTACCTTCTCCCAGGACTGTTGAGGTGTATTCATACACATTGGCTTTTTTGTTGTCTGTTTTGATATTTAAGACATGTTCCATGGCTTGCAATCATATCTTTGATGTCCTGATTAATTCATGGCAAGTACACAGATTGTCTTGCCAGACGCTTAGTTTTTTTCATGCTTAAATATTCTTGTTGCAACTTCTATAGGACTTCTTTTCTCAGTGAGGTAGGAATAACTATCTGATTACCTTTCAACAGAAGCCTTTCTACCACTGCCAATGTGTCCCTAAGGGAATAATTCTGTGTGTAGGCTTGTTTTGGTCAGTCATCTTGTATTATCCCTATGACCTTTCTCCATTCTTAGGTTTTGTCTTAGAGTTGTCCTAACAGGAATAGCCTCCAAAACCATATGAACCTGACTAGTGATTTCTTCCAGTTCTTGTGAGCCAACAGCTTATGAACTTTCATTTGTTGCTTGAGATAAAGCACCTGCAACAACCAGGTATTTCCCAAGTATATAGCACATTCCATAATTGCACTGTTATAGTTTCATCACCAACCTTTGTATATGGAATCAAAGTCCAAAGTCAAAGTGAACTTTATTGTCATCTCAACCATATACAAGTATACAGATAGACGAAATTGCAAAGCTCATGGTCCACAGTGTAACAACATAAAGTGCAAATAAAAAATTAAAAATAGAATTAAAATTAAAATTTAAAATTAAAACACAAACAAGACAAGACAAAGAAGTAGCAGCAATATTGATGTAATATTGACATGTATGGCAATATGAACATTGATGCAATGTATGGTATTTGCAATCTAGATACATAAATATAGTCAATAGATATGTAATATAATAAATAAATAATAAATAATAGATATAGATAATACAGAAATTATCAGTGTATGCTAATAGTTGTTTAAGACATGTGTAAACAATGACAGGTCAGAATGTTTCACAGCAGAAGGATATCAAGAGTGTCAAAATACTTAAAGGTCAGTATGAGATTTTCAGTTCTTTTCTACATGCGCACTCGTCTTTGCAGGAAAGTGTTTTTAGAGGTGTGTGAGGCAGTGTGGAAAATCCCAGGTGGCAGCGTAGTGTTAAGGAGTCTGAGAGCTAGGGGGTAAAATCTATCCTGCAGCCTGGCAGATCTGGCTTTGATGCTGCAGTATCTTCTCCTGGATGGCAGAAGTGTGAAAAGTCCATGTGAGGGGTGTAAGGGGTCCTGCACAATGCTGCAGGCCTTGTGGACACTGCGTTTGTAAAATATGTCCTGTAGTGAAGGGAGAGGCACCCCAATAATGTTCTCTGCTGTCCTCACTATCCTTTGCAGGTGCTTGCAGTCGGATATGTTGCATTTGCCATACCAGGCAGTGATGCAGCTGATCAGAACACTCTCAATGGTGCCTCTGTAGAACATGGTGAGGACGGAAGGGGGAAGACTTAATTGCTTCAGCCACCTCAGGAAGTGTAGTCTCTGCTGGGCTTTCTTGATTAATGATGAGGTGTTATCCATCCACGTAAGTTCCTCAGTTATGTGCACACCGAGGAACTTGGTGCTCCTAACAGTTTCCACAACTAAGCCATTGATGCTGAGTGGGATGTGGGCAGGATGTGATCTTCTGAAGTCCACGATTATCTCTTTTGTCTTGATGACATTGAGAGATTGTTGTCTTCACACCATGCAGACAGCTGTTCCACCTCATCTCTGTATGCTGTTTCATCATCCCTGCTTATCAGTGCCAGCACCGTCGTATTATCTGCAAACTTGATGATGTGGTTGGTGTTGTGCGTGGCTGTGCAGTTGTGAGTCAGCAGGATGAAGAGCAGTGGACTAAGCACGCAGCCCTGTGGCGCTCCAGTGCTCAGTGTGATGATGCTGGAAGTGTTGTAGCCTATCCGAACTAACTGGGGCCTCTCTGTCAAGAAGTCCAGGATCCAATTGCAGAGGGTTGTGTTCAGGCCCAACCTGCTCAGTTTTACAACCAGCTTTTGAGGGAAGATTGTGTTGAAGGCAGAGCTAAAGTCTACGAATAGCATCCTGCCATATGTGTCTTTTTTATCCAGATGTGTCAGGGGGAGATGAAGGACAGAGCATATGGCATCCTCAGTTGACCTGTTTGAGCGTTATTCAAACTGAAGAGGTTCAAGGAAGGCAGGACTGTTGTTCAAGTACGTTTGGCTAATATTGATAAGTGGCTTATGATTAGTTTCAATTTCAATAAAAAGTGATCCAGAAATGTAAGAGTGGAACTTCTCACAGCCAAACACAACACCCAGGCACTCCTTTTCAACTTGTGCATGTCGTCTCTCAGTTTTCTGTCAATGCCCTTGCTACATAAGCTATAGGTCTCCAACGTTTTTGATATTCTTAAAGCAAAAAAGCCCCTAAACCATCTTTAGACACATCTGTGGATACAGTACTAAGTGTCTTTTAATTTTTTCAATTCTTCATCCTGTACCTTTTACCATGACCACTCATTTTTTGACCAAAGTAATCCTCTTAGGGCAATGGTCTTAGAAGATAAGTTTGGCACAAATTTACCTATGCAATGCTCTCTGTAGCGCCTCCTTATTGTTTAGCTTTGGTATGTCTTTAATTGCTTTGATTTGATTATTATCTTGTTGTACCCCTGCAAGGTGTTAACCTTTCTCTGAGAAATGTGATATCCTGCCAGGTAAGCTGACATTTCTCTGTATTTAATTTAAGACCATATTTTTGTACTTTTTGCTGATCTCTGCAAACTCTATCATTTAACTTTTCTTTGGTCTCTGCCCAGATGCTCAGAATGATCAATATACGCATATACCCTCAAATCATCTAGACCTTCAAAAATCATTTGTATAGCTCCATGAAAAATCTCTGATGCCGAGCAAATGCCAAATGGGAGGCGCAATGGGAGTATTGTGTATGTTTAATGTGTTTCTCACTACTTTCTGGTGGGACTGCAAGAATCTGTACTTTGCTTTCAGCCTGATCTGAAATGGCTAATACACACTTCACTAGCCCCATATCCTCACAAACTTGGTTCTCCAATAATGTTTCTTTACCTTTTGGCACTGCAACAAAGGTCAAAGTGTTTTTTAAGTTTTTGTAATGCACCTGAAGTTTACATATAGGTGTCTCAATCATTAGGCCATTATATGTTTTAACACTAGAATCCCTGAAGCCTACAAAATATTGTAATTCTGGCCCACCTTAAATTCGTTCGCACCTCTCCATCAGCGTCTTTTGGTTTGTAAATATGTTGATCAGCACAAGCAGCAAGCAGCCTGCTGTCCCATCCCCCCAGCACCGCAGCACAGCTTGAGCAAAAAGGTCTCCCAGCTCAAGTCTTGTTTATCTCAGTGTGAGGTGCCTGGAGTTGTATAGGGTAAATAAAATATTGTTTTTTGGAACACATCCATTTCATGTGTGTTCCGTGTGGCACTTGCAATTGAGACATACTGTACTGCCATCTCCTTATTCTATAAGCACTAACAAAACCTATGTTTTTTCAGTATTCATCATCTGAACAATTTTTGCTGCATGTGGAGTTAAATTTTTAAAATAAAGTGTTAATCACTATATACTGTAAATCTTTGTGTACATGTGTGTGTGCAGTGTGGACTTGATCAAGATGAAAGACACACATTTCTCATAGTTTTGTTCTCATTTCTAAATAGACTAACAGCATAACCAATTCTTTGGCAATAATCATCCATAAAATGAAATGTGCTATATGCTTATTTATATTTATGAATCATTTATACATCTTTCACATGGCTGAACCTTAATTAACAATTAATTTTATTTTTTTTTAAATAATATATTACTTTATCGTTCGGCTTGACTTGCTCTTGGACTAAGTCATATGAGGCAGATTGTCACTCAAACAAATATTCCAAGAGACAATTTTTATCTGTAATCAATATATTAATGTATGACTTTGTGGCCCCCATACTTTATATTGCAATGAAGTATGAGGCAGATTTTTGTCAGATGCTTTAATTAATGAGATTGTTGGATTTGGAGCAGATTTTCATCCAGGTAGATTTTACTTCAGCTTCTTGATTTTACCTTCTTTTGCAATTATTTGGAAATGAGTGTCATCATTACATCACGCAGGTGGAATGTCCTAGATTCAGACTTAATTGTCTCTAGACATCAGTTACCAGTATCCATTGGAAAAACAGCTTAAAGCATTCCAAACAACTGATTACTGTTAAATGTATGCAAAAGTGCCTTTTAAAACAGGGCACTACAGTAGCACAGTGGTTAGCACTGAAGCCTCATGGATCTAGAATTCATTAGCTGGCTATGTGGAGTTTGCATGTTCTTCCCATGTTTGTATGGGTTATTCAACAAGTTATGTAATTTTTCCTAGGGTTATTGAACAGGCTATGTAATTTTTCCTATCATAGTCCAGTAACTGTCTTATATAATTCGAAATTGAGCCTATTAGCATCTGATAATCACCTTCCAAACACTGATAAGGTATTCAATACCAGCCAAGGGCGAGAGGGGTGCGGTTGCTAACTGCTTATTCTCTTCTATAATGCAAAGAGGATGCAATTAAACTCAAGTCATAATGTCCCAGAAGCCCTGAACCTTCCTACTGGGACACTATAAAACCAAGATGTCCCCAGAGGAGGGAGTTTCACTTCAGGGAGAAGCCTCTGCATGTTGGAACTCTCCGTGAATGACCCATTCAAATGAGCTACTTATAAAGGAGAATCAAGTTGGCTGACAAGGTGATTAAGAAGCCTTATTTCTGTTGCTCCACTGATTGCATGTTTTTGCTCAGTTTTTAAGACTACTGCATTAAACAAGGTGGGCTCAGTTAGCACACCAACGTGTCCTTGGGACTGCAGTCGTCCTTCGATTCTTTACAACAGGCATGAGAATTTTAAATTGGGTTACATTTCTAAACACGCCTGCCTATGCCCAATATAGCAAATTTATGCCTCAAATATACTTCCACACTTTTAGCCACATCCTGCTGCTGCTTGGAAACAGTAATTACTCAGTAGTCAGCAGAGGCCTATTCTATCCTAGCTGTTGATTTTTGGCGATTATGGCGATTCAGTGCTTAATTACTGTGTCACTTGTTTTCAATTAATGTTTTATCTCATGTTTAAGACCACATCAATTAGTTAATTGAAAATTTTCTAATTGTAAATAAAAAGGACATTTGTGGATTACTATTATTGTGATTTTCACAAATAGGGAAAATTATTTAAAATAAAGTCAGTGCATAGGATTTTCTCTAAACTTGTGACTCAGTGAAGATCATATTATTCACAAGAAGGGTCTTAACCCAATGCATTATGGCTTAGTCTGAGTGGATTTGCACAAACTGAGGAAGAGTGTATTTTATTGAGGATATTGTCTGAAAATCCTGTTGTTCTTGGGTCTTGTTCCCAACATTGTCTTAGACTATCTATTAGTGTATTGTTTTGAAAGCTCTTGTATAGCTTGGAGTATCTGTATCTAGTGATGAGTGAAACAGTTCAAATAAAATTGAATTGAATTTGCAGCAAAACCTATAGTTTTCAATTATGGTGACAGTCATGGTGATTGCAGTAGAAGATATGTTGGAGAACGAAGCAATACATTCCTCCTTCCACAGCACTTGGAATAGTGTAGTGTGCTTTCCTGAGTAAAAAATGCAGTAATATGCACAGTGGTGTATTTTTGCACACCTTTATGCTTAAAATATGCAGAATGTCACCTTTGTGGTGATTTGAATGAAAGCCATAAACTATACTTGATTTTACTGGTGTGCAGGTAAACATAGAAGTATAAATGAGGCTTTAGCGAGAAACGGTCGTTTTCCACAACCAAAAAACATTAAGAATCCTAAGTAAAACCTCTTGTGTATATTTTTGCATTTTGTAATTGCAAAATCATATTTTAAATGTATAGTATAAATCTCTTATAGTTTCAATTCTAAGCATATTCCATAAATGAAATATTTAGCCTTTATCGTGAAGGTGACATTACCTAGCACTGTTGTCTATGTTATTGGCCTAATCGAGTTTTGGTTGTTTAGTCTAAATTTGACCACTTCTTCATCTGCATCTTTGTTCTTAACTTATAACTGATTATTTTCTTACTCTCTTGGTTAACAATACCTCCACATTTTACATTTGAATTACCTAACATCTCTGAATGTCCCTTTTAAAAGTGTTATAAGTGATTATCATCCCTTTATGCTCTTACAAGTTATACTGGATACCTGAATGAAAGAAAACATTAGCACTTAAGCAAGGCTAAAGACCCTACACAAGGAGATGGTCTGGCAAAAATGCATTAGGTAAAGTTGTAAGTAATAACCAATTAAAGAGCAGAAGGAACACAGTGACTACATTTGTCATTATTCAGATTATGGCATTTTATGAAATCAAAATGTCTAGTTGAGATATCAATGTGTGCAGAATGTAAGCCAAAAGTAAATGTAACTTTAAACAAACTTCTTCATCTTTCTATTGTTTAAAATAACAAACTACCAAAATATTTTTCACAATAGAACAGCAAAGTCTTTTCAAACTAATATAATCACTCAGATGTTAATGATTCAAACAACAATAGACGCTTTGGCCTGATGACAGCATACAGCACATAAAATAATTGAGCTTTACTGCTATTCAGAGCATCCAAGAGCTTTAATATTTAACAAAATGTATATGAGCAGTCATTAGAGAGAAACCCACAGAATTCAAAACCATCTAGAGCTAAAAAGTAAGTGGGACCATTTCAAATATGTGCATCCAGATTTAGAAAATTTTAGAAGCAGTCTAAGAAATAAGCTGCTCCTAATATGCAAATGCCAAGTGTAAATATAACAGATGGTTAACAGTGATTAGCCAGTATGGATAGTGACTGCCAAAACTTATACACACACACTGGCATACAAATTTGATTAAAGACATTATGATGAACGTCCAAACGATTTTGAAAAAACAATGCACTTAAAAAAAAGTGAGAAATGACAGCTCCTGCTGTCGACTCCCATAGTGTGGTTCCAAAAAAAAAATAAACCACAGTAAATAAATAAAAAGGTGAACACAGGGAAGTGCATTGCCTTTGATTTAATATTATAGGACCTGAAACCCCAGTCGCCACCCAACACTGGATTCCAGTGTGTAATCCTGTCGTTAACCCTTGCACTCAAGAAGACAAGCTTTCAATCTGTGCAGCTCTGAGAGTGCACCATGTGCATAACTAACCCCTGGGTGACCCTCGGTGACGGCACTGCTGTTGCATGGACACCCGGAAGGCAGTACATAGATCACATCCACACAATGCTGTGCAGGGCTCACACACACAGCTGCTAGGCAGAAAGCAATCAAGCAGATTCACAAGTTCACATATGCTGCATTCTGCAATATCAATATCACCAAAAACAGTGTCTAACGCTCAGTGTTTATACATTCCATACTATCATTTTTACAGTCATTTGAATCTCACTACTACATTATGCACAAAAAGTGGCATAAATCTCTTTTTTCCACCTAAAATCACATTTCTGTTGATTACACAGTGCCTACTCCTCATATTTCTGTATCATTTCTTCATATTAGATGCATAAAATGAAATTTAACCGAGCTGAACCTTGGCAGCATAGTCATGTGTCAGGATATTCCGTAGGTTAAAAGTATTTTGATGTTGTTTTAGAAAATTTTCCATGTATTTTTTTCATGTACTATTTCATTAAAACTTAATTGCACTAATTATAATGGAGCATTTCACATCCAAGGACACCTCCTTGTTGCAGAGAGTGTGTCAATGGATGACAGATCATATGCGGCTCACTTAAGAACTAGAGATGGCAGTAGAGATTATTATTGTATTATCATTAAAAAATAAAAACTCTCTTTAAGTAAAATTAAAAATTCAGTGCTTTTTATTAAGAATTACAGGTTCTTTACTAAGCATTTAAAACTATGATTTCTGGTTTACAAAGTTTTACTCAATTAACTGACCCTCACTTATCCTTCTTTACTGATTTCTCTTTATCACTTTAAGAAAACAATAACTAGTGGTTCACTCTTTAATACATTGATGTTGTTGCTGGTCACAGTTATTGATGTTACCTCATAACCCCAGAGTCTTGGGTTAAGATCCCAGCCTGGGCACTGTCTACATGTTGTCTGCATGTTCTTCTTGTTGCTATGTGGGCTTTTCCTTCAGGTTCTCATGTCTATCTCTTTCATCCAAAAATATGCGAATTATGTTTACTGGCCCTAAATCTTCCCTATGTGAGTTTGTGTTCATCGAGTCTTTGCTCCTGCTTTGTGCCTGATGCTGTTGGGATTTACAGACCAAACAGTAATATAAATGTTTTAAATTTTATGTTTTAACGGTTACCTCATTTAGTGGCAGCGCTGCATAAAAAGGTGGATGCTAGGTTAGAGAGGCCTCAGCAGATGTCACCAAGGAAGTGCTCTGCTTGCAGTACTTACACACAGTCCCTGCTTGTCTGAGGATGGAAGTTCTTCTATTTCTCATGGCATACAAAAGGGAACTGTTCTGAGGTGATGTTGTGGCTAACCACTGGCATTTACCACAGTGCAAAATATAGTCGGCAGGATATGCACTGTTGATGGGAGGAGAGTAGTGGCAGTGCTGCATAGAAAGGTGGGAGATGAGTGAAAGAGAGAGCTCAGTCTGACATCACCATGAAGCACCTTGCCCATTAGTCAATGCATGCTTGAAAATAGACGTTTTTCTTTGCTCATGGCCTAGAAATTTGAGCTGCTTCTGAGGGCTGTGAAAGTTAATTTTTACTGATAAATATGATCTTCACAAATTGATTATATATTAATTATACTGAGTGACATATGTCCTTATTAATTGTTATCTTTTGCTGTTAGCACTCTTACAAAGCATTGTAATTAAAGTCTGTTGATCTTTAACCCAGTCCCTGCTGCTACTTTAGTGCAAGGGACAAGTATTGATAAGAAAACCAGTTCAACCACTTGTGTAATTGACAAGCGTATTTAAGAAGTAAGCCAGTCATATCTTTCTATTTAAAGAGTGATTCCACATTATGTGTCACTAAAGGTATTCTTCTCATCCTGGACTGGCTTTGTGATTCAATTTTGACATTTACATCATGGTAAGAAAACATTGTCAAGTTTTGCTGTGTTGTGAGTTGTGGGAAGAAAGATATTAAAGATTAAAATTCTTTGTATTCTGATGCTATTACAAAGGTGCAAAAAAATGTAAATAAATAAATAAAAGGACGGCGAGACCTTTAAATGTATCGAGTAATTATGATGGTGAATATGTGATGCTTGTATTGCCTATGCAAGACATGAATACATTCACATGTCAGTATTTAAGTCTGATGATTTGCTTCACCACCTCGAACCATTCATCAAACACTGAAGCATACAGATTTATCTGGTCGGAGTGGCATTTTCTGGCTTGCCATCACATGTTGATAGTAAACAGCGATGCTGACATCATGCACCAAAACTAGAAAACAAACGCCACCCATATTTTTACTTGTACTGGTGCTTGCGCACGGGTCAATTTAATTTCTGGTGATGTGCTAAGAAGACATGTCAAAAGAATGCTGGGAATCCATGGCAGCCCTGATTCGTATGTGTATGCATTCTGACCATGAAGTATAAACTAGCCCTTAAAAGAAAGGAACCTCAGAATCAAGGCAGAGCTGGTGCATCAGAAACGAGGCATGGTGGGAGGCAAAAAAGCCCTTTCTGAAGCAGTGTAAGGTTGTTCCTGCTGAGTATCCAGCAAGTAAGAGCAACCAATCACTCTGAGAGGTCCCACAAATGCTGAGGGATACAAGTCATGTGAAGGGAGCAGGGCTCATGGGGTTCCCACAGACACCGAGGGATGGCGGTGGGGACACGCGAGAGAGGGGGTTGACCTCACTTGCTGGACCTTATGGCTGAACAGCAGGGACATAGAAATAGAAGGATGCACTGGAGCTTGAGTATGGAGTCCATTTCATTATATATCTTAGTATTCTAGATGTTCAGGGAGCAGTAATATAATGAAGTGAATGTATTCTGTGTGGCGATCGCTGCCTGTAGTTTCTCTCCATGCCTCAGTTTAAGAAGCACATAGCGATTAACAACTGGGTCGGGAAAAACTTAATACGAACCATTTTGTGTACTACATTAATTATGACAGGGTTTGAGAAAATCTAGTAAATTAAACATTGATTTTAAGATGAAGTTTACGATGTTCTCCTTTAATGACAAAATAAACAACGAGATTAAAGTGGAAATGTCGAGAATAAAGTCGGCATGTCGACTTTATTCTCGACATATACTTTTTTTTCTTCACTGTGTCCGTATTTATTTTTCTTCTCCATGGCCCTAATGCGCTTCTGTCGGGTTTAAGTAATTTAATTGTGTCAGTTTTATTTTGTTTTTTGCGTTTTGCCCTTTGAAGCCACTGTAAGGGGGTTAAGTATGAAGTATGATCACTGTCAAAAATAACTCCATCTTTCCACCTTTGAGGCACATGCATAGTAACAAAAATCAATTGCTTCTTCTTTAATAGAGAATGCCTCATGCTCTAGTGACATATTTTTGACAATTTGTTCACACTTGAGAATTGTACTCATATTTTTTAGAAACAAGCGTAACTTTCAGAAGCGCAAGCATAATTTTCATAGGCAAGCGTAATTTTCAGAAGCGCCAGCGTAATTGA
Source organism: Erpetoichthys calabaricus (assembly GCF_900747795.2). Lineage (NCBI taxonomy): Eukaryota > Metazoa > Chordata > Cladistia > Polypteriformes > Polypteridae > Erpetoichthys > Erpetoichthys calabaricus. The sequence goes on from NC_041402.2 coordinate 66,865,072, forward strand.
CATGTGTGAAATGTAAATTTTACTTAAATTATTATGAGTTTTTTTTGACAATGATCTTACTCCACACTTGAGTTTCTAGAGGAACTGATCCCGACTTGATTTTAACCATTTTTGAATTATTATTTGACTGGGATTTTAACCTCCACTTGAACACTGTTTTTAATCATGGATTTATTTTTTTATTGCTTGGACACCACCACTGTATTTATGTATCCCCATTTGCCCTAGTCCTTCTCTGTTCATGATTATGAATGACCCAGGTTCAAGAAGAAAACGGTAGCTGCAGGCAACCTGGGTGTCACAATTGCTTTTATTATACTGTAAATACCAGCAAATTGGACGTGTAGTACATCCCAGTACCCACATGAGCAAGGCATGATCACATTCTGAAAGGACTTACTGAACTGATGGACAGAAGCACCGATACTCACCATAATCTAATCTGTCAGCTTCTGTTTTGAAAGGGAAAGAAAGCAAAAACATTTTCAACTGAATAAAAGTGATGGAAAGATGGAGGTGCAATGTAACATCTGTAACTGAAATAACATTCTGACTGTTCTTTTATTTTTTATTTACAAGTACAGTTAGTTAATATGAACACCATGGATGGTTATTTTTTTGTGACATAGCAGGGTAGTTGTGGTGCACTGGTGTGCTGTACAGTGCTGTGGATAATAACCTTGTAGGATACAATAGTGCTTTTGATTGAACTCTGATTTACAAAGACAAAAAAAGGGAAACCGTTTAATGTATAACTTTCGAAAATTCCATGCAATTGTTATAAAACTTATAAAATGATTAAACAATTTAAATTAAGTGCATGTAGTGTTCAGAAACAGAAGTGCAAAATGTAATGTAATGCATACAACGGGCATTGAGTACATAAGGAAAATTTCCTGTCTTCCATCTAATGGTGCCAGGATAGGCTTGGGCTCCCGCTACCCTGAACTGCAGAGAGCAGACCCATACAGTATAATAGATTGATGGATGTGTTATTAGCTCTTGGTTCCCAAGATCTATAGTCTGTGCTTAAGGTTTCTGTCTTTTACTAAATAAAGCTGAAATTCTCATTATTACACTTGCATTGATTAATTATAATGTAATTTATCAAAAATTAGCTTTCACAATTCCACACGAACAATGACACATATTATAAAAGCAACAGAGGACTAATTGTTCATGGATGATTTGTGATAAAAGTATGTTTGAGGTCATTTGGCCTGTAAGAACACTAAAACAAAGAGCCAATTTATTTATGTCAGAAGTTGCAGACTGTTCCTATAAGTCCTTATTAAATAATAAGGAACACTAGACATCACACAGCAAGTCAGTCCTAAAATGATTGCTGTCTCATCCTGCAAAGAGGAATCACAGTACGGCATAATGTAAATGTATGTATAAGATAGAGGATGAACCATTGTATGAAGCATGTATTACTAAAACAGTTAAAAAGCAAACTCAAGAACCTTTAGGAAGGAGGTAATGAAAGGCCAACACTGTAAGGATCACACTGTAAATGTCTCCATTTGTCCTCTCTTTAGTGTCAATAGTTCAGATTGATTGGCTCAAACTCCTATACCTCATTGTTTTGTTGTATGTTTTAGATATTTTCTATGGAAAATGCATCCTATTTCTATTAGAGATTTCGGTTTTCTTCTATGTGCTGTCACACACATGCGCATCAGAGGCAGCTAAACGGACCAAAAGAAAGTAATTCTACACCAGGCCAGGGGGTGGCAGAGCACATTAAACCTACCTCTTTTATCTCGGCAGACCAGACATGGGAAATTCTGCCTGATTTAGGCCAGATGACGTCACGTCCAGTTCAGGCCCCAAGGAAATCACTCCCAGTTCACGCTACAAGAACATCACTTCCGGTTCTGACCCTGAGGATGTCACTTCCGGTTCCTTCCCCAAGGACATCACTTCTGGTTCCGGGACTCAATGACATCATTTCCACCTCCCTGATATAAATACAAGACAACTTCCGCCGTAACTTCAGTTCTGTTTTGGACTCAACTCTGTACACATCTGTGCTACTTATTTGCCTTTTTGCAGCCAGGCTTCAAGTATACGGGTGGCTGCCCCAAACATTTTTTGTTTGTCAAGGCTCTTTATTTCATAGTTCCAAATACATTGTGCTAATTTGATTGGTGAATCTAAATTGCCCTGCGGCCTGCAATAGGTTAGGCTGTGTTCTGCATTGCGCCTGTTTCTGCCAGAATAGACTCTGGATCTCCATGATCTTGACCAGAAAATGAGGGTATATCAGAGACGAATGACTGACATAGGGCAGGGACAGAGTCCAGCAAGGTTATGGAAAGAGAAGAGGGCAAGTACGGCAAGGTATTAATACAGTATGAGAAGAAAGGCATAACCAGGAGGTACCAGATGAGCTGGAAGAGAAACAAGCAGGGGCACATAGAAAGAAGACTGAAGTGTGACTTAAGGGCAAACAGGAAAAGTACCCCAAGACATTAGATAGCATCAGATTCAGCAAATACTAGGGAAACAGGATTTTTTTTGTAGGAAAAAATGGCATAAGGCCAGAATACAGGTCAAATACACACAGGATAACTTAGGCCTGAACATTGAAGCTAGTGAACTGGTTACTTGTTTAAGAGGAGTAGTAGAGTAGTGTCCTGTTAAAGCAATAAAAGGCTCAGGTAAGCAGGAGCATGTAAACAGAGTAAAACTACCTTGGCCCAGGATGTCATTTTGGGGCTTAGTCATGAGGGATTCCAAAATGAGATTTAAAGCTATCTTGAGGGGGCGGGATGATAGACAGAGAGAACAAAGTTTTTTTCAGTGCTTTAAAAATGGGCAAGTGGACAAGACACCTCATGGGATGGATGTGTAGCAAAAGCCGTCCCAAAAGCAGCCAGAAGAAGTATTGCCCATTTTGTGTTAGACTGTGCTCCTGCAGGATTCATCTTCAAAAGTACCACACATGACAGCGTTCACCCCTTGTTAATATCTGAGATTTTTCCACAAAGGCATACAAATGTTCTTTGTCACTGTCACCATAGTTCTATTTTAAAAGCAGATTGTGGAGTATTTACCTGTCCTCTGCCACCTTGATGGTGCACTGAGTAAATTACTAATACAGAACTTACTCATTTACCATACAGCTATTATTTCTAGAAATATCAAAAAGGATTAAGAGTGTAGCCAGCTGATCGAGTGCAAGATTTCTAACTGTGCTTCTTTGAAATCATCAAAACACAAAGGTCATTTTTTATCATTGAAAGATATAGCTTAATTAGTACACTAGTTTCTTTTACATAAGTTAACATATTAAATTAAAAAAAGGAAAATGTGATGCTCTAGAAATGAAGAGTATTATTTTAAAGATGACACAAAATGAGCATTAAGATCTCACAGTCATACAGTCATAGCTGATTAGCAAGCCATGTGTCTAATTCTAAAGTAATATTCTAATATTCTTCCCAAAAATTCACTTGGAAGGCCCCTGATTTTCAACTCTCTTGGTCCACTGTCGCACATGCTTTTGTATACCTCCAGAAAAATGCGTTAGGATGGATGGCAGGGCACATATGAACCCTAGGCAGATTAATCTGCTTTTCATTTGTCTCTTCATTAAAAGGTAAAGTACATTTCCATTGCAAAGCTGAAATCACATGACTGAATTTTATATTTTTAGTTCACATCTCCCAGTTGATTATATTTGATTCCTACATTTACTCTAAAAGGGCATTGGAACAACCAGCATGTGAAAACAAACAAGATATATGATGTTATGTACATGTTAATTGTGTGACAAACCCAGTAAAATGAGTGTGTGCGGTTTTTCAGTTTATCACTGATATAGTGGTTTGAAATGGGTTTATTTTTATTTTATGTTACATATGAGTCACAGCAATTGTCTTTTCAATTCCTGACTCCCCTGAGAGCTACTTGTCCACTTAAAAAGGATTTGCACCTTACTTAAGTGTCCCTACTCCGGACACCAAGGTTCCCTCACCTTTACGCTGTAAGCACGTGCATATTCTCAGCTCCCGGATGCCTTTTAACCTGAATGACTGTATATTTAGAATGAATGCACCTCTTACAGTAACCAAGACCATGAAATAATGATAGACAAGTGTTTAAATCATCCTATTAAACTATGGTCTTGTTAAATATGATCAATAAAATTAAATGCTACCATTTCCTTCAAACTCAAGCAATATTTTACACTTAATCCACAGCAGTAGTTAAATATTTGAGGATATTATTCAATAGATGGGTTATAGGTCAAGGGTTGGACAATCATCCAAATGCAGAAGGTGTCAAAGGACCTTCTCGTTCACTCCTGTGCTCAGATCTTGGCTTGCACCTTATTGGGATGAAGGGATGATGGCTGTTATCTTGTCAAAGCCACTTCTCTCTGTGTAGCTACAGCAAATGTACTGTATGTCTGCTCTTACTATCGGCTACGTCATTTTATTGCCATTATCCAGACATTGTTCCTGGCTACCTTTATAATGTGTGAAAAAAGAGGCAGTCAAACTGACCGGATTCTCTTCTCCAATAACAGGAGATCAGTCTTTGGCATTGCTATGGAGAAATTCTGGTCCACTTTTCTCCACAGAATTGTTTTAATTCAGCTACATGGGATGGCTTTTGTCTAACAGCTGTCTATTTAATGTCCCATCACAATAGCTTAATGGGATTCAAGTCAGGACTTTGACTAAGCCTCTCCAAAACTTCAATTCTTTTTTCCAACCATTAATAGGTAGACTTGCATTTGTGCTTCAGATCAGTGTCTTGTTGCCAATTGTGTTTGAGATTATGGACATTCTCCTTTAATACTTTCTGGTAGAGAGCCTAATTCATGCTTCCCTCAATTATGGCAAGTCACCCAGACCCTGAAGAATCAAAGATTCCCACACCATCGCACTACCACCGCCATGTTTGAGACGCACTATGATGTTTTATTGTGGAAAGCTGTATTAGCTTTACACCAGATGTAACGACACCCATGTCTTCCAAAATTTCACTTTTGACTCATCATTTCACAGAACATTATCCCAAACGCTTTGGGGGCAATAAAGGTGTTTTTTGGCAAATGGTTCATGAGTCTTTTATGTTGCTCTTGTTTAGCAGTTGTTTTTGCCTTGCAACTCTTTCATGGATGCCATTTTTGCCTTGTGTCTTTCTAATGGTGGAATCATGAATGCCGAGGAGGCTTACAGATCCTTAGATGTTTGTCTTGGTTCTCATCTTTCCAAGATGAGTTTTCTATGTACTCTTAGAGTAATTTTGCAGACCACTCCTGGGCAGATTTTCTACTGTTCCAAGTTTTCTGCATCTGGCTCTCATGGTGGTTCAATGGAATCCCGGGGTTTTAGAGACTGAAGTGTTACCCTTCTCCCACTGATATATTTGAGTAACTTTCTTCCTCAGATCTTCTGGAAATTCTTTTGACCTTTTATTCATTTTCACATGCTGGAAAGTTCTATCTGTGGTGACTGGAGAAAGTTAGTTAAATTTCAGTAAAAGAAAAGTCCAGGATAAAAGATGTAGTAAAAACTCAAAACTCAAAAATTGAAACATGATCAATGTAGCCCAAAACACTAACTGGAAATCATGGTCAAAAAGGAATATGCAACAAGTCAAGTACCGAGAAAAACATGGAGACTGCATGCAAAAGGTAGTAGTTATGTCTAATCTTGAATATCGAGAAGTGGCTCAAGTGAACTTTATACCCAATGCATTATGGGATCATATCCTTAGAAATGGTTGATGTGAACACACAAAAACAGCTGTACACATTGGCAAATGAATCAGCATCAATACTCATGCTAAAAAATCATAAACTTTTAAATAAAGTTTCCAATCGAGAAACTAATAACAGAAATAGATTGTGTATGAAAACCCCCAAAAGCATGTATAACATAATTACAAAAACATAAAGAATACAGTAAAAATTACAGAAAATGTCAATCATGAGTAACGTTTAGATTCAGTAGGGTTGTGAGCAATTAAACTTGCGTGGTTCTAGTTTAATATAACCCATTTTTAATTTCAGTTTATTTAATTGTTGATTGAGTGACTTTTTTAAGTAACTGGGGTATTTGTACATCAATAAAATAAGTATTGCATTAGGTTACTTGTTACTAATAAAATTAACGTGACTATGTAACGCATGTTACCTTTAACGCAATACTCCCAACAATGTCTGTAAATATTTCTTCAGAACATCATAATTTCTATAAAGTCCAGTTCCAGATATCACATAATCACTTTTCCTCTATTTTCATGTACTTATAATGTTTTTTTTATGATGGTAATCAGGTAGGTTGCACAGAGAAAAATTATTAATGATTCAAAAATCTCACATTCTGAGAGTGAAGGATCTGAATTACTCAATCGTTTCATTCTTTTTAAATCAGGAGTAACATATCTGGTTTGGATAAAAATCATAGCTTTAACCTAGTCTAATTATATATCTAAACAATCTTTGGCTATTTGCTTATTTCTACATTGACTATAAAGACAGTCATATAATAGCAGGCAATGACACAACACCAAACATTAAACACTAGTATTCCTTTCACTAGGTAATATAATAGTGTGGTGCCCGGCGGGCGTCCATGCCCGGCCGGGACGCCTAGGAGGAGTGGAGGAGGGCTTGTGCCTCCTCCAGGATACGAGGGGGCGTCCTCCCTGGTTGCATTGGGGGCCACGGGTACAGAGCTTGGAAGCTCTACACTGTAGGGGCCCGTGGCCACCGCCAGGGGGTGCCCTGATGCCTTGGGGACCCTGGATCCCAGCGCTTCCGCCACACCAGGAAGTGCTGGGGGGAAGAGAAGAGGGAACACCCGGAGTGCTTCCGGGTACACAGCCGACACTTCCGCCACACTGGGGAGTGTCGGTGGAAGATTGCCGGGGAGCACCTGGAGCACATCCGGGTGTAGATAAAAGGGGCCGCCTCCCTTCAGTCAGGGTCAAGAGTCGGGTGGAAGAAGGATGACGTCAGGAGGAGGACAAGGAGGCGGCCTGAAGAAGGCATTGTGTTGTGGCCAGGACTTTGGGGTGTTTGGGGCTTGTGAGCACGGTATGAACAATGTAAATATTAATGTAAATAAACGTGTGTTGGGTGACTTGAGCGTGTCTGCCTGTCTGTGTCCGAGCCAGTCTCCACAATAGATATCCTGGTTGGTGGTACTTTTTTGACCATTTCCCGGCATGCAGTTTCACATACATAAGCTTTGTTGTGGCAAAATGTTGTCAGCACGTTATGCTGATAATGATTATTGAATTTCTGTATTTACACATTATAGCCTCCCAAAATCTGGCAAGATTGCTCCTCTGCCAACCCCACTTGTAAAACAGAATGAAAAAGCTATTTTGCTAGAAAGGGAATTTCCCATGTATGGCTGCTGTGTAAGTAATTAATCAACTGATCGCTAAAGAAGAACACTTTGCACATACTTTTTGACTTCTACTAGGAACAACCAAAGAAATTCTAATAAAAATTTTCATGTGATGACATTCATATAAATTCTTTTACATTGCTTGTTACTAATTGTGCTTTATAAATGATCGCTGATTACCCAAATGCTGGAGCCACACTCTGAGCTTGGAGAGAACAATAAGTGGCACCTGTTTACAGAGGGAACCTAAAAAGGATAGAAACTGACTGAGAAATGGAGATCTTATTTGTTTTTTTTTTCCCTTTTCCTTTTTTGAGGCAATTGGGATACACAGTTCCTGTGTTGCCTAAAGACGCAAATACAATACTAATCCCTCAGTGGCTTTACGCTAGTGGAGCTGCAAAAATCATACTGCCAGATGAAGCACATAAATTTCCCATATGAACAATTGTTTTCATTTTCCTCTCGTGTCACCAGATATTATATAAGTGGGGAGTAAAACACGACTAACTATGCTCATTCTACTCTTGTAAGCAGTGATAAATGAAAGGCTTTCCTGCTTGACAAAGGTCACTACTGCTGGTAACCTTATAATCATCATGGCTGCAGACAGCGTGTGTGAGCCAATACTACCCCTCACAGGCCTAGAGAAAAATTGCACAATTTACAGCTTCTTCAATCCATTTTCCACTTTTATTTAAAAAAAAAGCAGGACTTTAAAAAGTACACAGCACTCAATTTTTAATAAGTCAGATTTTCATTATTTTATTCTTTCTTTGAAATAAAAGACTATAAATGTTATAGAAGCCAACCTGAAAAGAGTGAATACAAGTTATACAGCTGCATTCCTGTTTAATTGTCCATTTACAGGTTTGAAATCTATAGTTTCATTCAGACACATCCAGCTTTGTGCAGCATCTTTTAATGAGAGTATATGTCTTTAAGGTTACAGGGCACAATGCTTCTTTGTGAAGGGTACAGTGAAAGTGACCTACTTTGTGCTTTTTTAATAATAGCCTAATATGAAAGAAAGAAAACACTATTTCCTTTGACATGGCTAGTCTAAAATCTCAAAGTTCATTTAGTTATTTTAATTATCTTAATTATTTTCTTTGCATGCATGCTATCCCTTTGTGAGAACCTAAGCAAGTCAGTTAACCCACTTCTGCATCGGTAGTAAAATAATATAAATGGAAACAGTTGTACTGTCTACTTGTAAAGAGCTTTGGGATGGTGTTTATTATACAAGGATCTATACAGGTGGTTGTTTTTTAATTCATTTATAATATAGTACATATAATTAACATCTAAGCATGGTGTTTCACCTACCTCACAAATGCATTGTTTGATTGACAGGCAGAATACTGTCTCTGTGGAGGTATTGTGTTTTGTCGAGTTTTTTTTCCCCAGATTATCCTGTTTTCTCTCACAGACAAGAATTTACTGTTGGGCTTAAAGTGGTCTTGTAAAAAGGGATGCTGGTGCGTGTTTTTTGGTGCCATACCTTTTACAGTGATCTTTCCTACCTGATGCAATGCATCTGAGAAAGGCCCCAGTTTGGTTAGATCCTGTAATGGCAAAAGAAGGTTCAGAAAATGGATGGATGCCATTCTGGTTATCAATAGCTTTGTTTCTTCATGTATCCTTCTTTATCATTTCTCGTATAGTCAATGAATTCACGTTGTCTTGATTAAATTTACCCAGTGTGAGTGTGTGCATCAGCATGGTTTGTAATGACTACTATTAAATGATGAGTTGGTGCTTTCCCTTTGTCCTTTATTTTTGGTTATGTAATATACAGTATTTATCAATTGTGACCACCAGGGGACGCACAGCTCCCCAAACACCCAAACACAACAGACATAAGCAGAAGTCCCAGAACAACATAGGCTTTATTCAAATGTGAGAAACATTTCCCAGTTTTCCCAACAATACAGTACAATACAAAGCCCTAGTAAAACAGCACACAGCACTTTCTTTCTTTCTTTCTTTCTTTCTTTCTTTCTTTCTTTCTTTCTTTCTTTCTTTCTTTCTTTCTTTCTTTCTTTTTGTCTCTCTTTCTGCTACCACTCCTCCTGGCAAGCTTCGTCCCCCTTCCTCCCGACTCTGGCTCCTCAAATGGAGTGAGGCAGCTCCTTTTATACAGAACTCGGAAGGGCTCCAGGTACCCATAATCTCCTTCTGGGCGAAGGGTTCAGCTGTTCCCATTGTGCCCCCTGGCAGTGGCCATGGGCCTCAACAGGGTTGAGCTTCCATGCTCCTAACCAGACACACCTTACCAAGTCAGGGGGACTGCCCTCTGTCATTCTGGGGGAGGTACTACCCCGTACAAGCCCCTTCCCCCAGTCCTTCCCTTAAGAAGGCATCCCAGCCTGATTAGAGTCCCGGCTGTCCATTACAACATCAATTTCTGAACCCACTAATTGCATTACTTTCTCATGGGGTCCGGCAGCATCAAATTCAAAGCATAAACCAATGATGGACAGTCCATCACAATCTAAACTGCACGTAATTGGGAAGTGAAAGAAAAACAGGAATAGCCAGAGAATGGCCCTCACTGGCAATGAAAACTCAATGGTGGATCAGGACTTGAATCCAAATTGTAGAACATCTAAGTCATTGAGCCCATCAAAGCTCACTAATCCTATCCCACTAATTCCACCATAATAACATCAAGTCAAGTTTAAAGGTCCCTAAGGTCCTACTGTCTACCACACTACTCAGTAACTTGTGTCTTTGGTTCTCTATGTGAAGAATAACTTTCTAACATTTTTACAAAATTTACCCTTAACAACTTTCGAACTCATCTTGCTGAACTCATTTTAAGGTAATAGTCTTGATCCACTGTACCAGTTTCTTGCATGATTTTAAAACTTTCAATCATATTACATCTTAATCTGTTTACTTAAACTGACAATATTCAATTCTTACAATCGTTTCTCATAACTCGTGCTCTGTAGCCCTGTAATCAGTCTAGTCACTTTTCTCTGGACTTTTTCTTGTGCTGCTATGTCCTTTTTGTTTTCCAGAATCTAAAATCACACACAGTATTCTAGATGAGGTCTAACCAGTGCGTTATAAAGTTTAATCATATCCTCCTTTGACTTGTACTCTACACATTGTACTATATAACCAAACATTCTGTCAGCCATCTTAATGACTTCTGTGCACTGTCTGGATGTAGACAGTGAAAAGTTCACAATAATTCCTGTTCCATCTCATTAGGAGTACTTTCAAGTTTCATACTGCCCATTGTGTATTCAAACCTAATATTTTTACTTCCTTTTTGTAATATCTTACATTTATGTATTTTATTCACAAGCCTGTGCTCTGTCCAAGTCTATCTGCAATGATTCAACATTATCTGCCATCCCACCTACTTTGGTATCATATATATATATATATATATATATATATATATATATATATATATATATATATATACAGTATATATTAAAAATAGCAGCATAAGTCCATCTTTCTATCCAAAAATCACACTGATGACACTTCAGAAAGCCCTCTGCTAGTGTAGTAGGTGCCAAATAGGATAGGATTCTACTTTTGTTGGTGAGTGGAATTTTTCCATCCCACCATTTTCTAGCGAATAAGATTTTTGACCAAATCCAAATTTTCAATCCATTGAAGTCAGGCACACTGAACCACAACCACTCAACTAGTTTAGAGTTGCCAATAACCTATGTGGACAATCAGGGGGTGCACCTGATGCCCCAACTCAAAACAGACAGACGCTAGACACAAGTGCAAGCACACACACACATTTTATTCTTCTTTTTCCCCGTGGGAAATGCCTTCTCCCATTTCCCACGGCTACAGCACAGTTACAAGCACTAGGCACAGTCCAGCACAAAACCTTTTTTTCCCCTCTTTCTTTCACCCCGCTCCTCCTGGTGAGCTTTGTCATCTCTCACCCGACTCTCCCAGAACAGTGGCTGCTGGCTCCTTTTATAAGGCACCAGGAAGTGCTCCAGGTGCTTGTTGACCAATTTCTGGCAGCACTTCCAGGTGTGGCAACAGAGCTGCAACAAAGGGCTCAAGAGATTTCCAGGTGCCCCCTGGCGGTGGCCACGGGTCCCAAAAGAGTTGATCGTTCATGCTCCAAACCCATGGTACCACAGCACTCCAGGAGGTTACCCTCAAGCGCCCTGGGGGAGGTAATGCTCCAGAAATGCTTCTTCCCCTAGTCCTTCCATGCTTGGGGCGTCCTGGCTGGGTAAGGGCCCCGACCGTCCATCTCACCTAATAGACATGTCTCTGTGAAGATGGAGAAAATAATTTAATATCTATTTAATAGAGGGAGAGAGAGAGAGAATATACGAAGTACATCTAATGATTAGTCTGGGACTAGCATCATGTCTCCTGGTGGTGTGATGCATGTTATATGTCCAAAATTGTTGACATGCTTTGGGAGAAATCTCAATTTAGAGAAAAATACCAGAAAAAGGTCAAAATGTGTAGTATCTGGGCCTATTTTAAATGGAAGTCTGCCTCAGCTGCATTATGAACTATCTGAAAAGCACATAAAAGCAGTTTCTTTCAAAGAAGTTAAAAATCCACTCAAAACACAAGATCTGTAATTTAATATTCTTAATGACATCTAACCCTCAGAGGAATTGTTGAGGACAAGATTTAATTTTGAATGTAATGAATGTCTATTTTGTAAAATTAATATAGAAACTACTGAGCACATATTTTTTGAGTGAATATTCTGTTTCATTTTGAATCTCAGTAAGGAAATGGATTAATAACAAAAATATTAACCTTAAATGTTTCTAAGGGTTTTGAATTGGTAGCATCTGTCTATTCCCTGCGTTCTGCTCTACTTTATTGTAGTGACGTATGTTGATTTTGCAGTGCAAAATTTAAAGTTTGTCATGCATACGCATGTGTGGATCACCCTCCAGGTTCATCTGATTTAACACCACCCTAGGTCAAGAGGGGGCACTCGTGCTAACCTCTTCTTTTGTTCCCTCCGCAGTACAGAGAAGATGCCCAGTAAGGTCAACTGACTCCGCCCCTTCAGTTCCCCTGCCTATAAAGCCTGCAGATGCCGTGAGGAGGCATTCAATTTGGACCAGACTGCATTGCAGGATGGAGCTCAATAATTAGTTTAGCCAGAAGCCTTTCTTATTTTGATTATTTTTGGAACAATGTACTGACACACATAGCAGCCTTTTTTTGTTATTTTTTGTGGACTGAATTAAAAGGAGGATGACTGAGTTGGTGCCCCAAAATGTATCTGTGGAATCTGCAGTATTTCTCTCAACCACATGTTGTATCTATTCGTTATTTCTAAAGGTTTATGAGGGCAATCTCTTCAGTGAAATTGTATAAAGCTTCAGTGAATCTGTATTCAAGAAGCCAGTCTGCATGTACTCATATTGTCAGCAGTGCTTCTGGACCACGCTAACAGGCCACAGGAAGCACTCCTGGGTGCAGAAAAATAGAAGCCTGCTGCCACTGCTCCAAAAGCCAGAGTTTGGAGGAGGTGGACAACACTTGCTGGAGGAGGAGTGGAGGTGGAAGAAGAAGAGAGAGACAGACAGATAGAGGGAGTGAGAAAATCAGAAAAGACAAAGTGCTTGGTGCTTGTAACTGTGCTAAGCAGGTGGGAAACGAGTGTTTTCTATAAAAAAATAAAAACGTGTGCTGCCGAACTTGTGTGCTACATCTGTCTGTGTCAGGTTTGGGGAGCTGAGCGTCCCCTCCAGGCCACAACACACACACACACACACACACACGCACACGCACACGCACACGCACACACACATATACATATATGTAGTTTTAAACTATCCTGCATCAGATAATTGTTTGTAAATTTACAATTTATCATTTGTAGTTTACTGGCTGTAAATACAAAATGGTTTGCCAGTCTCCTAATCCACTGTTTTGCCAGCTTCTCTGATGGAACTACTGACTATAAATCAAATGTTATGTTAATTTTTATTTTTACACCTGGTTAGCTGCTCAGGAGAAGAATGTTGTATAATTCATGTCAGATTGCTGGATTTGGCATAAGGTGTACTGTTTGATAGTCCAAGTTTAAAGTGATAACTCCAGAAGAAACTACACATAAACTACACAATTTTCACTGACCTTTGCCTCTTGTTTTCACTGTCTCAAATCTCTGCTCTCACAGGCTAAAGTTCCTCTACATTAGCAAAAGCATGTTACATTCCCAATGCTTTTTTTCCAATGGGATGATCTTATTCAAGGAATTATTTAAAAGAAAATGGGAGTGCTGCCCTGGTAGTCAGTTGAATCTCATTTCACTTTACACTTAATCTGGTGTTAATCTTTTATCATAATCAGAATAAGTTAATAAGGAAAATCTTTCAAATTATTTCTCACTTTACACAAGTATGGTTTAATGAAGACTTAAGTTCACTATAAAGGTAAATGCATTTCTTTATTTGCAGTAAAATATAAACCAAACTCTTCTGTACAGATGGAGTGACACTTTAAGATATTGGATTTGATGGTGATTTTATAATGGATTTAAAAAGGACCTGTCTCTAAGTATGAAGACTCAAACTATTATCTTAACTCCTCTTTCTGCTGTGATTGACACGACTCCTTGGCATCTGCTGCTCTGTTTTCTCTTTTCACTGTCTCTCCCAGCTCACTGAGGATGATTGACATCTATCCCACCTCTAGTAGAGTGACTGATAGCTTCTTCAATATGCATCCCTGTCAATCCACTCAGCAGAACTGCCAGTTTCAATATGTCCACCGAAGCTTCATCTTTTCCTTGCGAGTCATGTCATTATGACCCTGCTTTGCTGACGGCCCCTAAGCTTTCTAAACTTATTCAGTGTCATATCCATTATCCATCCAAGCTGTTTCCTAAAGGAAACCATTAATGCATTTTATTTATCAATTTTGTAAAACTATTTGATTCTAGTAAGAATACTCAAATTGAATTAGGCAGAATCACCTTTGAACTAGCTGCATACCACCACCAGGCACACATAAACGTGCTTTACAGACAATGCAGTAAGAAAACTGAAACAAACACAAGTGATGTATATAAAAGGATGATAAAGAAACCTTGAGCCCTACAAGATCAAGTTCCTCATCCAGGCAGTGAACGAATTGCTATCAAGCCCCGTGAACTTATACATTAGGGAGAAAACAAAACCACCAGTTACCCCCTCTGCACAGAGTGACAAACCCTGAAACACATCCACAGCGGCTGCCTAAAAGCTCTGGCAGGTGGTGACTATCTCTGGTGCCTTGATCAAGTTTTGAAGGCAATTGCACAAGCCATCGGTGTAGCAATAGAAGCAAACAATTTTGTCCCTATAAAACTTGAATCCCCTCCAACCACAAGAAGATCTACTGGAGTTCTGCCCACAACTCGTGATTGGAAAATGGCTGTGGATTTGGGAAAACAACTCAAGCTCCCACATCACATTGAAATGACCACCCTAAGACCAGATCTCATCCTATGGTCAAGATTCTTATCAAACACAACACCTTAGTAGAGCTGACAGTACCTTGGGAGAACTACCTTTGAAAGTTAACTCTCCAAGGGTGAAACAAACAGTGTAGGCAATCCGGAAGGAGAGCAAAATACATGCCTGCTGAATTTGAGGCTGAATTGCTAACCAAAGCCCTCACCATATTGGACATTGAGGAACAGATGAAGCTGAGAGCCATCAGTGAAACTACCAATGCAGCAGAGAGAGCCTCAAGTTGTCTGTGACAAAGAAGAACAGAACCTTGGCCTCCCTGCATTTAGCTTCTTAATAATAATAATAATAATAATAATAATAATACATTTTACTGTCATATGAAAAAGTTTGGGAACCCCTCTTAATTCTTTGGATTTTTGTTTATCATGAGCTTTCAAAGTAGCAACTTCCTTTTAATATATGACATGCCTTATGGAAACAGTAGTATTTCAGCAGTGACATTAAGTTTATTGGATTAACAGAAAATATGCAATATGCATCATAACAAAATTAGACAGGTGCATAAATTTGGGCACCCCAACAGAGATATTACATCAATACTTAATTGAGCCTCCTTTTGCAAATATAACAGCCTCTAGACTCCTCCTATAGCCTTTGATGAGTGTCTGGATTCTGGTTGGAGGTATTTTTGACCATTCTTCCATACAAAATCTCTCCAGGTCAATGAAATTTGATGGCTGCCAAGCATGGACAACCTGCTTCAAATCATCCCATAGATTTTCGATGATATTTAAGTCAGGGGACTGTGACGGCCATTCCAGAACATTGTACTTCTCCCTCTGCATGAATGCCTTTGTAGATTTCGAACTGTGTTTTGGGTCATTGTCTTGTTGGAATATCCAACCCCTGCATAACTTCAACTTTGTGACTGATACTTGAACATTATCCTGAAGAATTTGTTGATATTGGGTTGAATTCATCCAACCCTTGACTTTAACAAGAGCTCCAGTCCCTGAACTAGCCACACAGCCCCACAGCATGATGGAACCTCCACCAAATTTGATAGCAGGTGTTTTTCTTCGAATGCGGTGTTCTTCTTCCGCCATGCAAAGCACTTTTTGTTATGAAGAATAACTCATTTTTTGTCTCATCAGTCCAAAGCACTTTGTTCCAAAATTAATCTGGCTTGTCTAAATGAGCATTTGCATACAACAAGAGACTCTGTTTGTGGCATGAGTGCAGAAAGGGCTTCTTTCTCATAACCCTGCCATACAGATGTTCTTTGTGCAAATTGCGCTGAATTGTAGAACAATGTACAGATACACCATCTGCAGCAAGATGTTCTGGCAGGTCTTTGGAGGTGATCTGTGGGTTGTCTGTAACCATTCTCACAATCCTGCACATATGCCACTCCTGCATTTTTCTTGTCCTGCCAGACCTGGGTTTAACAGCAACTGTGCCTGTGGCCTCCAATTTCCTGATTACATTCCTTACAGTTGAAACTGACAGTTTAAACCTCTTTGTAGCCTTCCCCTAAACCATGATACTGAACAATCTTTGTTTTCTGATCTTTTGAGAGTTGCTTTGAGGATCCCATGCTGTCACTCTTCAGAGGAGAGTCAAAGGGAAGCACAACTTGCAATTGACCATCTTAAACACCTTTTCTCATGATTGGACACACCTGTCTATGAAGTTCAAGGCTTAACAAGATAATCCAACCAATTTGGTGTTGCAAGTAATCAGTATTGAGCAGTTACTTGCATTCAAATCAGCAAAATTACAAGGGTCCTCAAATTTTTGCACAGCCAGTTTTTCACATTTGATTTAATTTCATACAACTAAATACTGCTTCACTAAAAATCTTTGTTCGGAAAACACTCCAGTACTCAGATGTTCCTAAGAAATGAAAGAAATACAGTTTTCTTTTTTGTTGAAAGTAGAGTAAATTTTTATGCAGGCTGAGAGGGGTTCCCAAACTTTTTCATATGACTATTTATATAGTGCCTTGGGTCACCTGGGGAAGGAAATACGATGTTGAAGACTCAATACTTCTGAGGATCCTAGGAACATCACTAAATGTGTGTTCAGCTGTGAAATCAGAAGATGTATACACACACCATTATAATCTTGAGCATGGGAAAGATGCTATATAAATAAATGTATGGTGCTGAGGTGTCACTCGTTGCACATCTGCACTCAGGTAAAAATTTGGGATCCTGACGTGGTTTGTCGCATAGTGGGTGCTGCAACGCACAACAAGGCAGTGCATTATTGTTATTACTATTATTATTAATCCGGTGCTACTTTGCTCACAATAAATTTCAGCTAACAAATTTTCTAACAGCCACACAGCTTTACTGTAATTTGCATTATAATATGTAAACTCAAGGTGGTATTTTTAAATGGGACAAGGAACTAGAAGGTCATCGCACATTGACACCAACTTAATAAAACTGATTGCTACTGGTCATAATTGATTAATTAGCCACTCAAACAGAAAACATGCATACATTGTGTTTTAGTAATGTTTAGTGTATATTATTGTGAAATGTAAACTTTTACTTGCAGTAACTAGCACTACAGCCTTACTGAACCATGCATGGAGTTTTTTTTCCAGGCATATGTGTGCTTATTCCTTCCACATTCCAAACATATTCATATTATATAAATTAGAGACACCTACAATGCCCCCCTATGAAAGCTTGGTTTCTGCCTTGCACCGTGATGCTGCCAGGATAAATGCTGTCACAATGGATTTCAGAAGTTTATGTGTGTTCCTCTTTGGCTTCACTGCTGTGAAATAAATTTCAAGCTTCCATAATAGGACCTTAAAGTACAAACACCTGCGCCACCTGTTGGTTGTTTAACCCATTACAACCCACTTAGAAAATAATTGCTGTAAGTAGTCGAGCTAAATCTCTGAAGTAGATTGTATAAATTTAGATAACAAATTCACTCCATCACACTAGTTACGACTGTTTAGCTTAACTTAGCAAATGAGAGCTGTTTTTTTCACCTTTGATTATAGGAGTTACTTACATTACAAAATCATTAATACTTTTTATATATCCTGCATTTTAATCAAAGAAGAGGCTTTTAGAAAATCAATCAGTCTGTGTTTATCATAACACATAGCAATATTTAGGTTATCAACTTCACAGTACACAAGGACATTATATTATAATAAATAAAAACAATATGTTTTAATATTAACATCAGTGCCTTTAGAGATCAAGAATTCATGGAAATGGCTGAAGGAGTTTTTATGACAAATTAAAGGGAATCACTGAAATTTCTTCATAAATAGGTGACCTTTTTTTCACCCATGCAAATGAGAATTTTTAACAATTTATCAAGCAGCACTTTAAAACTTTTGTTTTTGGCTTGGTCAAAGAATGTATTGTGTAACCTAGAAAGGTAAAAATTTCTCATTCTGCCTTGTAACAATGCACACATACAAAATAGATACAAGCATCTATGGACAGCATTTTAAAGTTCATGTTAAGTTTGGTAGCCTTTAGGACTTCAGAGTATTTGAAGCAAACATTATGGTCGTTCCTCTTAAAAAATGTTATGCACACTCATTTACACGCTCACATCCTGATGTATAAAAATTAAAGTTTGTGTAAAGCCACGCACATTTTTATGCCAGATCAAATGGCAGCGTACGCACGTTTTCAGCTCAGTTTTGCAAACTGGCAGCACCCAGCATCAAAGCAGTGCTACTGTTCCTGTGTGTTTTCCCTTTATTTATTTGATTCACATCCCTGACATGGCTTTATCAAATATAATGAAATTAACCGCATATCGTTATTTAGTTTAAGGTATCTGATAATAATCAACCTGTAACAATATAATGATGCACGGAATATAGCTGCTTTAGCATTGTTTCTCTCAGTGCACCACTCAGAGTATTTTAACCCATTGTATCTGAGTGTGGAATCATAGCTATACAGCAGGTGATTGGAAAGCTCTACAGATTGTGTCAAGAGCGTAAAGAATTATCAGGGTACAGCATCTAGCACACGCTGTCTCAGCCATCGGCACAGTCTATTTGAACGTCTCCCATTCGGCAAATGCTTCAGAGCCTTTCCTGTACAGACCTCGCGGTTCAGAAACAGTTTCATCCCAAGAGATATAAATGCACTCAATCAGTCAATAAAGTGCTCCCGTTAGAACTGTTTGTACTTACATAAGTACAATTACCTCACTGTAAACTTGCATTACAGTTGTAATATTGCACCCCCTGAGCCACTTATGCTTTCATAGTGTATATTTTTCATTGTTATTTATCGTTTATTATTATTACTGTTGTTGTTATTCTTTTACCATTTTATAGGAAAAAAAAGTTTATGGAGGATTTGCATATTGAATCTCATTGTGCCATACAATAACAATAAAGGAATTCAATTCAATTCAACAGAAGAGAGCACGTATTTACAGATGATGACGACTGTCTTCTAAGTCGATTTAGATTTCCAGGCTCTATCTTCTTGGAGCGCTTGATATCATTTTTAAGATGAAATGAAATGCAGTAAATTATATATATTACATTATACAGATACATTTTTTTACTTCATTTAAATAATGTATTCTGTTATTAATTAAATGTCTGGACACAGTGGACAGCGCTAGCGATGAACTGGCGCCCCATACAGGGACTGTTACTGCCTTGCCCTATATGCTTGCTTGGACTGGCGCGACCCTGGATGGATAGATGGATGGAATAATTCAACATGTACTATGAAGATATTTCAGTGTTTCTTAAAAGTTTTGAAGAATCTGCATTCTAAGCTTAGAGATGGCTTGACTTTATTATTAAAGAACCGGTTGTGTGGAGATTGGTTACTTGGAGAAAGAAAAGGAAGGACAGGAATTGGGAGTTGGTACGTTTGAAAGACACAGTACTGCTGCAATAAATTATTTACTTGAGGGTTGCTCATGGCACAGCAAGCATCTTGTGGGAGGCAGGTACAATCTCTGGACAGGGCGCCAGCTCATCACTACCCCTGCACCACTGTGGTCCCATGTTTAATGCATACTTTAATTCATTTCATCATGAAAATGATATCAAGCATACATCTTAGTATTTAAATTGTTCAGAGAACAGTAATATCATGAATGTAATGTAGTCTGTGTCCTGCCAGCGTAAGAGAAAGCCTGTTTAAGAAGCAAGCAGTGATTCACACACATAGAGTACTTAGAAGAACACATAGAATATGAAGCATTTAACGTGCTACTTTAGTTATGAAGGGATTTGAGAAACTAGTAAATTAAACGATTTTAAGATGAAGTTTATGACATTCTACTATAATGACAAAATAAACTATGTGTTTAAAGTGTACATTTCGAGATTAAAGTTGACATTTCAAGCTTTTTTTCCCTCTGTGTCCCTATTTTTTTTCCTCTGTACTCTAATAAGCTTCTATATGACGCTCAGACTTTCGAAAAGCTTCCTTTTGTTGTTTATACAACTCCTTAAACCAACAAATAGTAGGTTTTTCATTACCTCCACTTGGCATTCGCTGAAATTCTTATTTTTTCCCTGTGCAATTGCCATTGTCTTTTCACAGAATGCTGTACTTAACTGAATATTTATACTGATTTGCATATTCAAAGTGGCGAAATTCTGGGAGGAGACGAGGTGGGGCGGTAGGTGCATGCATGACCATGAGGATTTATGTAGCAGAAGTGTGTGGAAGTTGGCTTACGCATGGTTTTCTGCATTTGAATTTTTTTGTGTGTACGCACATTTCTATTTTTGTCCATATGCCATATTTTGGTGTGAATTCTACGCACGGCATTATGTATGAGGCCCCTGGTCCTGGAATAATCTCCTTAGTGGTCCCTCAAGAATGTAAAGAAACATAGGCAAGTTACCTCTATACACACAGAGATTTTATATTTGTATTTTAAAGTTCCTTTAGTTTTTTTTTTTTATTTAAACATACAACATATTTCCATTTAAATTTTGATTTGTAAATATTTTCCCACTTCTAACTTTACTTCTTTTAAGATTCATCAGTCATGTGTAGAACTTTCTTCTTGTCCTTTTCTTTTCCCCCATTTTGTTTCAGTACTTTTTTTCTTCTCCTCAGAATGAACATCTTTATCACTCTGTCAGCTTATGTAGCTGTTTGAGAAGTGGACAGGTTTCAAATTCTATGTTGGTTATCAAAGTTCCTTAAAGACAAATATTGCTGTGGTAGATGTGGTGAGTAATTCCCAAGAAGACAAGGAGTTGAATATCTTACCTGGGCAGACAGAAGCAGATAATATAAATGTGAACATATGGTAATGAAGGAAACTGCCATGTAGACATGGAAGGAGCAGCTCTTCTGCTGCTTTTCATCTTTCATCTAAGGAAGTATGAGAAATCAGAAGCAGGCTGCTATGGTTCCAAGTGTTAGCAACAAATAAATGCTTGTTTCCTAAATGGAAAGCATGGACAAAAATGCTGCCGAGCTAATTGTTCTTTTAGCCAATTTGCTTATGCTCATTTTTTTAAAATTTCCATCTCTGGCTTCTGTAGCAAGAAACTGAGCTAAGCAGGTTTGAATAATGACAGGAATGTTTTACACCATCTGTTTCCTTTGCCTTCTTTAATAGCCACATATATACTGTATATTCATATTATTGATCAAAGTTTCCCAGTCAATAGAGCACAGTCAGGAGCTCAAACTATTTCATCAGTAGTTTGGTGCACTTCTACCTCCACTTTGTACAAAATGAGAATGTTGCTCATTAACAAAAAATAAGAGTATTTGAAAATAGCACCTGAATTAACAATGCTTCAACTAGTCTTGTCAACTATATAACAACACAGCCAGAAACCAAATCAGTCTCCATGATGTCCCATGGCTTTTCCTCTGGTGCAGATTCTACAGACTCAGAAAGGTCCAATCAACCTGCAAAATTTGTTGAAAATCTTCGGTGATTCCAGTCACCTTTAGAAAAAAGAAAGTAAAAATGAAAAATTAACAAAGATTAGCCTAGTTCGTCTTGGTTCCTGCTGCAAGTGGAAAACCTACATTTAATTTGAGAAGTCCAACAAAAGATTTGGAATCCCTTGATTTGTAAGACAGTTACTTGGAAATCAACCACGCTATTTCTCCTGACTACATTCTTAGCTAATGAAATACTCCTGTTCTTTAGATGTTGATGCCTTTCTTCAGCCTGAAATGTGGGAACCATTTTTACTTACAGTAATACAGTCTCATTTCAATTAGCATGTTGTGGAACCTCTAATCGTAATGAAAAGTCAGCTGGCTATTGAGAGAGGCATTGTAACTAAGGAAATTGGGATAAAGCATTGGTGTCTGGAGTATGTTGCAGATAATGAGAAAAAGGGAAAAGAACAATTTTTCATTGTGTGCTGAAAAGCTGTCTTAACATTTACCTTTGGTAAAAAACAGGCGTTAGTAAAGTTCCCTTGCACCTTAAGACATATCAGACTAGAGTTAATCGCATTCCCTGGTACACCTACCCCTCAGGAATTGTGACAAATATAAAGTCGTTTTTTGTTTGTTGTTTTTTTTCCTTGCAGTTCAGCCTGTGCAGCCTTATTAGAAAAGGGAATATAATAACATTATGAAAGAAAAACAGCTAACAGTGGTAAAGAACAATGTCATAACACTAAATTATGATATAAATATAAAAGAAGTATGTCTGTAAAATATTCACTCAATGAGCATCCCTGGGTGATGATTTTCCTATGTTCATTCCATTCCTGGGAGATCCATAACCCATTTCGATATGCCACATGTCAACACATGAATCATTCAGTTAATGTTTGTGCCTTTTAGAGGGAAAGATGTGTTCCCAAAAGATTGTTGTATAGGAAAAAAATGTTTAAAGCATGCAGCTTTTGGCTGATAGAATATTTGATCTTAGGCATTAAATTATGCCTATCTTAAGGAAAAATTACCGTCTTTTGTTTTTCCAGCAATATATCAACACATTTTTTTTCAGATCTATTTATACTTAGGGAAGCTTTATAATGAATTGGTTATCATTTATGAAAATTTAAAAAATATACTCCTGTGATGCTGTGTATGAAGACATTCATATACTGTTTTACTATTTTTTATATTTAGTACCTGCATATCATTTCAGTATTGTTTGCTCCTTTTCTATTTCAATATGTCCTACCATTAAGTTATTCTTACTTTTTACTATATATTTTGTGGCCATACCTTTAAAACAGGTGATTTTGTTGTATTTTACATATTAAAAACCCATCCCATTGCAGTACTTATATTTAATAGCTGGAATCAAGCTAAATGTTAAGGATTGTCCTCCTTGTTTCGTGTGTTTCCGGTACTCAGTTAATGAATAATTGGAAATCACTGATACTCAAAGATAGACTTTATGGACATTAAAGACTCTTCAGCCTCTCACACATGCTAGTTTGAAAATTAATATAATTTTGCGAAATTTACAAGATCTGAATATATGTGAACAAGCCAATAAATATTCCAAAATGTGCAAAATGTCTTGATGGCCTCTTATATAACATACTGAATTTGGGGAACATATTATAAGAGGCACAGGCTATAAATGTTTAGCATTTTTTTATTTCATAATGTTATCTATTTAGTTTGAAAATGGAGTGGGCTCTAAAATAAGGAAGCTATTGTCCCTTCAAGTCATGAAAATAAAAATTGTTGAGCCCAGCTAATGCTGGGAACAGCTATGTGCTGTCAAGAAAACACTATTAAGTAGTGACTGCAAATATCTGATATTCACTATGGTCTGGTATATAGGTTCAGAGAGTATAGTGAAAATGATTCCTACCATGACTTACTATCATATATCTTCAAATGCCTTAGCATTTAATTCTTAATTAAATCTTTATACTGGCACCCTATTCAGGGGTTGTTCCTGACTTGCACCCTATGCTTGCTGGGTTAGGCTCCAGCAACTGCAAACTGCAACTGCTCAGGATTAAAAGGGTTACAAAATGACATAACATGACATCTTAGCATACTGAATTTGAAAAAATAGTCTAAGTACAGGTGAGCTGTTTAAATACTGAAGGTCAACCTAGACTCATTGGTCAGGGGTTTCAATGAGAGGATTACAGGAGGTGAAATATTGATTCATAAAGCAACTTTTTTTGCAGCCATTGAGGTAATCTCTGATTCAAAGGAAATTATAGCTATATAAATTGGCAAATTAACAAAATGTTCAAACTGGTTATCATATTTGTACTAAATTAGATTGCTAAAAAATTCACAGCCAAAGTTTTCGCTCTTTAATCCCTAATGTAAACAGTCAAAATACTGGGAAATTATGTCCATGTATGAAACTAAAGTATAGCTAGATCATTTCAAACCCTGAACACAATATCTACTGTAACACAACATTGGTAATTTTAGGTTTTATTGAGGACCATAACTTGTCAAACCCATGGTACTTTCTTCACATATTTGAGACAATATTCTTTCTTTTCTTCAATATATCACACTTACACAACTTTTTTTTATCTAGCAACCTGTTTGCCTCTGTTAAGTCATACTGTTATATGTTGTTTCTGACAACATTCCTTTTGTCCAGGAGTTAAGACTTTTAAAGAGCACCATTCCAGTTTGCAACTTGTGGCTCAATCCTCTATTAATAGCATGTCCAGAAATAATTACATTTATTTTCACGTACAGTAAATCAAATTTGAATGTTTTCCCAGAGATATCTGGCAGAACACTTTGAGAAACACTGAAAGCTTTGGAAAAATAATTTCTTA
Source organism: Erpetoichthys calabaricus (assembly GCF_900747795.2). NCBI lineage: Eukaryota > Metazoa > Chordata > Cladistia > Polypteriformes > Polypteridae > Erpetoichthys > Erpetoichthys calabaricus. The sequence goes on from NC_041402.2 coordinate 66,889,635, forward strand.
CACATCACATAAAAATAATTTACACATCAGAATTAATTGCTAAAAATCTCTGAACATGAATTTCCACTGGAATTTATTTTAAAAAAGGAGTAGAAGTGCAAACAGAATGCAACATACTGACCACAAGAGAAGCAGAGAATCTAATACTTAAGTGTGACTTGACCTATTATAAATATAGAGTAAAAGGCTAATAAGAGCTTGGCCGAGCAATTACAAAAGGAAAAAGCTTAGAATACAATCACCAAAGTCAATAATATTAATGAAAGTAAAGACAATAAACATGAAGGAATAAAGGATATACAGTATTTAAGGAATACTCTAAATTGTTACACATTTGAATGAAGTGAAAATGAGGCTCTTCCCAAGGAAGTTTTTGATAATAACAAAAATACCACAGTTTGACATACCATGTAGAAGACCTGGATGCACCTCTGAGGCTTTCTGAGATTCAACATACTATTACATTGTACAGAGTGGGAAAGCCACATGTCAAGATGGAGATCCAGCAGAATTTATTAAAAGTTATAAAATAACCTAATAAATTAAGTATATGAATGCTAGCTGTGTTTAAAGAACCTAAAGAAGAACACCTCATATCTAAGACATTACATTAAGCATCAATAACTGGTTCCTCACAGAAAAATTAAAACTCATTACAATGCGTATCATAGAGATCAATTTCATTACTGAACAATGGTTCTAAGATTTTAGAAAAGATCATAGCCAAAGAAATTGACAAAGTCTTTCCATCTGTAATTTCACAACATTAAACAGGACTTATAAAAGGAAGTCCAATGGAATCAAAACATTCATGAATGTTCAATGTAAAATAATCTTATTAAAAAACTGAACTTCCTGCGGTTTTGACATTTTTCAATGCACAGAAAGCATTGATAGAATTGAAGTATGTATGTTTTACTAGACTATGTAAATTTGAGTTTTGGCCTAAGACATGAGAAATGTATTAAACTATTATACTTTTTTTAATATGTTTAATGATTTTAATTAGAAACAGATAACATTCCATACTCTCAACTCAAATTTAACAAATCAAAGCAAAATTCGACCCCCACCCAAGAGAAAAAAACAGGAGCCAGCAACCGAAGCTACTCTATAAGCTGTTATACTTTAGCTCAGAGGCATGCTCAACGTTTGTTCAGAAGAGGATTTTTCAGAAGTGATTTAAAGATAGGTAGCACTTTATTTGTGCCCAGAGGGAAATTTCTTAATTATTTAATATCTTAATCCAAAATATGTGTTTAGGATGTTGTGAGCATACAGTTGGAGACCCAAAATTTGAATTATACGACACAAGTAATTTGAGATTTTTTTGATGTTGTTTGCTGTTGCACAGTGAAGGTTGTTTCAGAAATCCATTATATAAGGAGTTTTATGATCTCTGTTCTCCATGAAAACAATAAAGTTATTCTTGGCCATCATTACAGTGAGATATTTTATATTTCATCTCCCACTTGTCATGTTACTTGATAGGAAATATTTAAAGCTCGGTTATGAGGAAAGATTGAAGCAGTTGAGACCTTTTTGTTTAAGTAAACTGAGATGAAGAGGTGATATGATTGTATGATGGTTCAGGTTTGTCTGCAACATCCTTGTCACTGTTGAACCCAGAACCATCAATAGCCATGACTAAGATGAGCAAGGGCAAATGAGGACACAAACAACATGCAAGCATGGGTGAAAATGTGCAAAGTCAAAAGGCCAAATCCCCAACATGCAAATTAGAGCGGTGCATTTTCCAAAAATAAATAGTTAATACATACTCCATAACAAAACTGTTTATGGGAAGGTCAATAAATATTCTATTAAAATGAGGTTAAAAGCCATAGGCAGAATCCTTTCCTTAAAGCAATCCCAAGCTCAGGGCCGCCAGTCTAAAACCAACACCTCCTCTGCTTACCCTTTTGGTCTCTTCAGTAAGAGGAGATGTCCACCAAAAGGCATAGTCAACCTTTGAATTATGGTTTGTGTCCCGTGCTGCCTTCTTTTGGTGTCCCAGGGACCACACAAGCCCTGCTCCTTTTTTTGCTACCATTCCTCTGCGTCTGTAGGAAGCTGAACATGAAGCAGGAGCAACCTCTACCTTTCATGTGACATCCTCAAGCTACTTTTGGGGCTACTGTATACCTGACCGCCTGCCTCTTCTTTTTTGCTGCACTGGCTCCTCCACAATTCTGCCCTTCTTTCTTTGACATTTGTTACTCTCATTTTAACCTCCATCATTCTCTCTTTATTTTCATACTTGATTCTTTTGTTCTTTTCTGTTGAACCCCTTCTGTTTTGTGCTAAAACTCCTTTTATATCTCATTTATGCACAGGTAATTCAATCATGGACACCAGATTGCTAATGAGGCAATTGGCCACCACACAGTTCCACTTGTGAATGCTTGGATAACCACACCTGGATTTGCTCCGCCACACTACCACTTACACCCACACTCCTCTGCCTGTGTGTGCCATTTATGTATCTAGAAACTTGCATTACCACAGACATCTATCTGATCACAGATTTATTTTTTTCAATTATGAAAGGAATTAATACAGTGGATCCAAGCTGTTACTCCAAAATGAGTTCTTCCACAATAGCATATGCACACAGGAAGAAACTTTTTAAGTGGAAATATTACACACAAGTTTTTCTTCACACAGAGAGCTAAAGAATCATAGAATAAATTACTAAGTAGTGTAATAGGGAGTAGGACTTTAAGGACATTCAAAACTTGACTTCATCTTATTTTGGAGAAGAGGATTGGCTATCTTTGTTGGGCTGAATGGCCTATTCTCATTGAAATGTTTCTAATGTTCTAATGTTATTAGAGAAAACTTTTATCCATTCATTTACAGAATCTGTTTCAACACATTTTAGGGCCTTACTGTAGGTAGATACAATTTATTCTATCAGCACAGGGGCACAAATTAGGAACTAAGACTACATGAGGTGCCAGTCCATCACAGGACACCCTGATGTTCACTGATACTTCTCAAACTTGAACCTACCCAGGACAATTTATCCTGTACATCTTTGGGACATAGGAAGAAAAGTGGTATACCTGCTTAAACAGGAGGGCAGGATTTGATCCCAGTCTCCTGAAACTGCGGTAGCCTAAACACTAAGGCTACCTCACAACCCATAATTAGCCCAACAGTTAAACATGAAGAACTGAAAACCTAACAGTATGCATTAAAAATATTAAATATAACACATTTCATGTATTTTTTAAATAGAAAAAGTAAGTTTTGTTTACAGTCAAGCCATCTTCTGTTAAGGCTATGTTGAAATACTAATGGGCTGCATTGTTACTGGAAATGGTCATTTACCATGCTTATCTGACTGCTTAACAGCTGTTCTTATTGTGTTGCAAAGGTACATTAAACAATAATGACGATATATTTTCATTGACCCTCCACTATCACCCTTCCCCATGAAAAAACAACACAAACACGCATGGAAATTGTAGCCTAAACTGAAGTATTACTTTAATACTTCAATAAAAATAACCTAATTCAAACATTTTGAAAAAAATACACTCCTTGCTCTAGGCTACTGGGTAATGGCTGAAAGAAAGTATATAGCTTGTCACTTCAGATTAGGGAGCTGTGCCTCTGTGCTTTGAATGAAAGGCATGTCTGGTAATAGGAAGTGTAGATATTAGAGTTAATAAAATAATGCTGAATAAGATGTATATGTAACTTGACCAACTACAACAAAAAAATGGAATGCCGTGTAAGAACCTGATTTCTTCAAAGCTTAAATTATACTGTATAAGTGCTTTTCTATATGAAACATTGTATATGTGTCACCGCATTATATACATGCAGTTTGTGTGCTTGTTGCTGTTTGTCATTAATGTCAGAACAGACGATGGCCAAATGCTTTTATATACATGTTAATAAAAATGTAGGTCCTAAATTTTACAAATTTCATACATCCATTCTTTTTTATGCTCCTGCTTATCCAAATATAAAACTAAAACTTTTGCTTGTTTTGAATGTTCACCTGATATGAAGTATTGTCTAGGATGGAACTAGTGATAAACAGACCTGTCCTGGTAAATTCTATGTACCGTATGTATGATAAGTACAAAGCTATGCATATGTTTAACAATAGCAATACAACTGTATAAGTGCAGACAAATATTGCATATTTCATGCAACTGTATTTATGAGTTTACATTAATTAAGCACATTTTTCTTTTAGCAATCATGCAACCCATCTATATATATAATTCACTAAGTCCATGGCAAGCAAGATGCACACAAGACCGAGCCCCGCCCACCAACAATTCACTAAGCAGCCGACCATGGCACACGCACTACAGAGCCAACAATTCGCGCGAGAGCAAAAGCATTTGCCAAGAATGTTTTCATTAATCAAGAACAAAAGTCGGAGGTTCGAAGAAGATCACATACCGTCGTAGTTCCGACCATAAATGATGCTGACTGGCAATCCGGCGGCATTATTCCCATGACCCGCTGGGCAGCCATTACTCCCACTGGCATGCCTCCGCATAAACTCAAACTTAAAATTGGTTCAGTCGTCATGCCTCTCAGAAACCTCATGCCAGCAAGAAGTCTCTGTAAAGGCACTAGACTGACTGTTCTCAGCATTCACCGCAATGTACTAGAGTGTAAAACAATTGCAGCTGCTACCTCACAAACTGTCCTTATTCCCCGGATTTCCCTGACCCCATCAGATTGAAATTTGCCTTTTACTTTTATACCCAGACAATTTCCTGTTAGAGTGGCCTTTGCAATGAGAATTAATAAGGCGCAGGGACAAACTTTCAAAAAAATATGCCTGTATCTGCCAAAAACAGTTTTCAGTCACAGACAATTGTATGTTGCTCTCTCCAGAGTTCCATCTTTTCATTCACTTATAGCACACAGGCGCGTGCACGTGAGAGAGAGACACACACACACACAGGCGCGAGAGAGAGAGAGAGAATCCCTGACCCCATCAGATTCAAATTTGTCTTTTATGTTTATCTGCCAAACCCAGTTTTCAGTCACGGACAATTGTATGTTGCTCTCTCCAGAGTTCCATCTTTTCATTCAATTACAGTCGTATCCTCAAACCCACCCCATTTGGACAACTGTGTCTTTCAGGAAGTGTCCCATCAATACATAATTATGCGGCTAGTTTAATATAGTTCAGAGTTCCAAAGTCTTAAAACAGTCCTGCTAGCATCTGGTGCAAAATGGAAAATAACTCTGGACAGAGTCCTTGTTAAGGGAATTTTACCCATTACTTACAAATATATGAATTAAACAATATGTACAGTATTTTATTCACTCTCCTTTTGTCTCTGGGAATTTTTCTCTGGCTGTCTAAATTTTCCTCACTTATATGTCAGGTTAAATTAACTGGCGCTGTATGAGTGTGAATGTGGGTGTGTGCATAAGTGGGCCCTACAATGGAATGGCTGTTTCATGCCTTGTTGCCCAGTGCTGTTAGGATAGGCTCCAGTGACTCTGAATTGGATTAAGTGATCTGGGGAATGTTAAGTTATTGTTTAATAATCTCTTAGAGTGCAATGCAAAAAAAACTTTAAAAATACTGTAAATCCAGTGCTTTATAAAACAAGAGCAAGGCAAAAAATGTATTTAAATGTACAGTGCATCCGGAAAGTATTTACAGCGCATCACTTTTTCCACATTTTGTTATGTTACAGCCTTATTCCAAAATGGATTAAATTCATTTTTTCCTCAAAATTCTGCACACAACACCCCATAATAACAATGTGAAAAAAGTTTACTTGAGGTTTTTGCAAATTTATTAAAAATAAAAAAAACTGAGAAATCACATGTACATAAGTATTCACAGCCTTTGCTCAATACTTTGTCGATGCACCTCTGGCAGCAATTACAGCCTCAAGTCTTTTTGAATATGATGCCACAAGCTTGGCACACCTATCCTTGGCCAGTTTCGCCCATTCCTCTTTGCAGCATCTCTCAAGCTCCATCAGAGGGACCTCTGGAGCTCTGACAGAGTGACCATCGGGTTCTTGGTCACCTCCCTGACTAAGGCCCTTCTCCCCCGATCGTTCAGTTTAGATGGCCAGCCAGCTCTAGGAAGAGTCCTGGTGGTTTCGAACTTCTTCCACTTACGGATGATGGAGGCCACTGTGCTCATTGGGACCTTCAAAGCAGCAGAAATTTTTCTGTAACCTTCCCCAGATTTGTGCCTCGAGACAATCCTGTCTCGGAGGTCTACAGACAATTCCTTTGACTTCATGCTTGGTTTGTGCTCTGACATGAACTGTCAACTGTGGGACCTTATATAGACAGGTGTGTGCCTTTCCAAATCATGTCCAATCAACTGAATTTAAGCTGCAGAAACATCTCAAGGATGATCAGGGGAAACAGGATGCACCTGAGCTCAATTTTGAACTTCATGGCAAAGGCTGTGAATACTTATGTACATGTGCTTTCTCAATTTTTTTATTGTTAGTAAATTTGCAAAAATCTGAAGTAAACTTTTTTCACATTGTCATTATGGGGTGTTGTGTGTAGAATTCTGAGGGAAAAAATGAATTTAATCCATTTTGGAATAAGGCTGTAACATAACAAAATGTGGAAAAAGTGATGCGCTGTGAATACTTTCCGGATGCACTGTATATATCTTTACAAGGGAAACCGCAATAAATGCAGTTTGAGATACAAACAGCATAATCCTAAAAGCAAGTTCAAAAATGAGAAAAAAAAAATTCAGAAAGGGTAGCTTTCTATCTCGACCCTTTTCTCTTGGACTTAGACTGATGATAAAAAGCAGTGTAGAAAAGTTTGAAGGCTTAACTTTACTGAAAAATCAAACAAATAACACACCATACAAGTACATTATACATAATAATTAAATGCATATAGCAATCAGAGTTAACAAGAAATCTGGGGTCGCAGTAAATTGTTTTGGTGACTTCCACTCACAGATTATTCATCGATTTTAATAGAATTGTAATCATTTAGACAGGCAGTGTGGGTTGCTGATAAAGGTGGATGTCCAGTCTTTCCTTATCATTAATTCACTCTTGTCACACATGTGTGAATAGGAGGCAGCTGAAGGGCTTGGAGAATAATGGTAACATATCTGCCCAGGGGTTGCACTAACGCTCTTTCTAAGTTCCCTGTAGACCTTTCCCGGGAAATCCCACCAGGAGCCACTGCCTCAACTCGGGACATGCTACTTCCGGTCCCGGCCCCAAGGACAACATCACTTCTGGCCCCGGGCCCAAGGACGACATCACTTCCGGTCCCGGCCCCAAGGATGACATCACTTCCCCCAGACTTCATATAAAGCTTCACTCCGTTCCTCTGGAATTCAGTTCTGTTTTGGACTCTGTCTTGTAAACTTGACTTACATTCAAACTTTTACTTTTTTGCAGCCAGGATACAGATTATACGGATGGCTGCCCCAAACCTGTGCCATGTCTCATGTCTCTTCTTGTCACACTCTGTGTTCTTTCAGAGCACCTTGGAATGGTCTTCTGTGTGAAATGGCATAATTTTTCTAGAACTCTTCTGAATTGAGGGAGTGGCCCCTGCTTAAATCTATTAATGTTGATTTGCTCAACTTATTTATCTTTTCAAGGGGTTTGTCCCAAATATCTCAAAAGTCAAGGAATTAAAAATTAGAACTATATCATGTGAAGCATGTCATTAAAATTTACACTATTAAATGGTATTCTTTCTTTCTGTTTCTCTAGAATAGTGACTTGATATTATTTGTTCATGCATACATTTTATCCATTTTTGATTTATTCTGGTTTATTCCATTGCAGAGTATTAGGAATATTAGGAAGTCTGTCTTAGCAGCACCACCTCTGGACAAGATTTGTAGTTTCTGTAAACTAAATTCAAATTGTATAATAAATACTGGTTTTTAGTTTTGCTAACTGTTGATTTTAAGAAGAGCTCAGCATATTATAGGTAATTAATTAATCTATTAATCCATTTACTGAATTTACTTAATCCAGTTCTAGGGTTGCGGGGAGCCAGAAAGTATTCCAGCAGTCTTAAACACCACACATCATTCAGCTGTGTAGTACGCCAACTACTGTAAGCAAAGCCATTTATGTTTTTTGCATTTTTTACGAATGTTGGATTTTTTGAGCACTCTGTAACACAACACATTTATTTTTCTTACAATAGAACTAGAGGGTCAGTTTCAGTGTATCTGAAATAGTAACGTACTACAGCTAGATCAAGACCAGACTACATATTACAGTACTAAGAGGAGACGATCCTCAGGACGATGTGCTGTTGCAGTGAACAGCGAAGTAAGATCAATATCCAATTTAACTAATCCACAGTTAGTTTTGTTTTGGCCTCATATTTCTCCTTGTGTTTGCTCAGCTGGCCATCTGATTGCCTGTTAATGGCAGCATGCTCTGTCAATTAGCATCATTCTGCTACACACTCCTGTTAATTCAAAGGGAGAGAGCACAGGTAAAGGGTTCATCCTCATGACAATTTATTAAAAAATATTTACCTTGGGTGGGAGGTTAAATTCTTGTTTTATTTTTTGTTTTTTTTTCTGTTTTTTTATTTCACATGGTGTTCTTTCTCAATTAATTCTGAGGTACTTTGCTGTATAAGTTCTTCAAATTTTACCTTCTTCATTATACACTATGTTTCTTTCTTAAAATAAAATTAATAAAAATAAAAAATAATTGTAATTATTAAGGTCTATTAGATGAAAATGAGTGTTGCTGTTGTTAATTGTAAATGTTATTCACTTTGAGTACATGAAAAGTCCTTAAAATCACTATACAGAAAGTAATGATGACAAAAGGTATCTGTTAGTAGAATCATATCTGAAGCATAATTGTCTCTCTGTAACTAATGGGTGGATCTACCATCAAGTGACCTTGTTGTGCACCCCTGAGCCATGGTATATATGACAAAAAAGTAATGACAGCAGGTTTCTGTTTCAGCATTACCTCACACAGTAACTAATTTCTAAATTACATAGATAATACAGAACATTAAATACTTGTCATACATTATGCTCCCTGCTTTTCCTAATAATCAAATTAATCCAACAGTCACCAAATCTTATACATACATAGTCAGTGGCTGGACAAAATTTGTAAAGCATGTCTCATGGATGCACAATCTTCCCAGTAGAGCACAGACTCTATATAATACATATTGTGAAGGATCTCATATCACATCCGAAGAACACTCTGAAGGAACACAGCATTAGAAGACACTGACAGCATCTTTCAATACACACTTTCTGAACTGGCAGCCAAGTGATTTTTTAATTAGGGATACCAACTCTGCATATGTTTATTGAAGATTAATAATGGTTAAATATATGCTAATCTGTATTTTTCTATTTCTTATATTACACAATATACTGTAAATATTTCCATGCATCACCTGTCTTTTTCTGTGTCATTGAGTTAAATAAATTTGATTTAGAATCACTATACTTCAGTCCAAATATAAATATTAAATCTGGTTTCCATATTTGTTTATGACATATTTCTGCATTTTCATGTCTTTAAAGGTGCATGCGGAATTAATTTTGTAAAATTATGTGCTGTACTAAGTCCTTTAAACCTGGTCACGAAGAGGTTTATGTTAGTACTCAACTTTGTTCCCCTTTTTCGTCTCCAAGAAGCATACAGCAACTGTACTTTGTCTCTTGGTCGGCTGCTGTTTGCAGCTCTGGGGCACAAGTAATAGTGGTAAACCTGAAAGTTAGTCTTTTTACCATAAATAATTACTAAGACCAGATCAGCACAGGATCATCCCGTGCTGATAGCAAACTGCAACTGGCCCAGAGTGTTCAGTGGACAGTTTCTTAATATTAGAGGATATGATATGTTATGAACAACACAAAATTTTCTCTATGAGTTTCCAAAATAATCAGTCAAGTTGTTTACTTAATGCTAATTTAAGTAAATTTTTTAACATCATACAGTGTAATTTGTTGATTTAAACTTAGCAAACTTTGGTACAATTTTTTAAGCGTTTTATATCAAATTTCAGAAGTTTTTTAATGTTACTGAAATTTCTGAAGCACTAGAGTAACTGTATTCTATATAATATAAGTTTGATGCGTTCATTCTCTGAACCTACTGAAACTGAAATTTTATCAATTAAATGGCTTCGGAAGCTGAAGCCTAGACCAGCAGAACTGAGAATGTGACATGTGCCAGTTCTGGATGGCAAGTATGGCCTTGTAAGATGAAACTGGACTTCAAGGCTGCCAGTTTAATCTCCATGCATTGCTCTTGACTAAAGTAGGTGAATTATCCTTTTATCTTTTTTAAATAACATTTCAAAAAAGTATACAGAAGAAGTGGTCCAATTTGCATAAAAACTGACTACATGATAAGAATGACTTATTGTAGAACAGAGCTATACATAGAGGTGGCTAATATTGGCTGAAAACTCCATGTTTTGAACATGCAGCTGGTTGTGTATTGTGGTGGAGAGAAACAGAAGTGCCAGAATGGCCTGAGGCAATAATGCATGGAAGATAGGTAGCAGACTGTGGTTCACATCTGTGAAAGTCCTAACAATATCATATCAATGACACAGCCCAGACAGAGAAATATGCTGCCATCACATTTGCCATGGTCATTCCCAGGTGATGGTATCCATATGTGGAGGGACATTGTCTTTTTGGAGAATGTAACCATGTTAGAGGGCTAATAAAGGTTTTTCAGATCACCATGCTGCATTTTTACTTTATGAATTGGCCTAATAAGTGTCAGAGGTGATAGTCTGCTGCAGATAGTGATGTTACACAATCTGACACCTATGGTTGTTGTTGTGTGATCCTGAACAACGTTGTCCAGGTTGTTTTGGTATCTTTATTGCTTCTATGGGTGAATGTGGGAATTATCAGCACCAAGAGGCAAGATGAATTCATTGCTGAAGATTATTAGAGATTGACACCAATTTTAAAAAGGTAGCAGTGCCCCAAAGGTCAATAGTAGAAGTTGCATTGGAGTCCCACCTCTACTAGATATTGATTCCTGGTCCAAAGCCTTATCTAGTGATCCAAGAAGGATTCTGCTCAATCCTCCTTGCTGCCAACACATTACCCTAATGACATCTTGGTATGGACAGCTCTTCCTGTGGCATACCATCCAGGTTTACAGAGATCATACATTTAACACCAATCAGATTCACTCATTTGCTTGAATGATTAATAAGGACATCATCAAAGCATGTATTGTAGCAACAGAAGGTCATCTTGATCTGGCCCTGTCTGGTGAGTAACACCTTATGGTATTGTGAATGAGTGACCTCTACTGCTGATGAGGAATATAAGAGGCATGCACAACTAATCATTTACATACATCGTATTGCATTTTGAATCCCCCAGGCCAGTTCTCATTGTACTTTATATGGTTGCCACTGCTTTTTGTATGTATGTATGTATGTATGTATATATATATATATATATATATATGTATATATATATATATATATATATATATATATATATATATATATATACATACACCTAATTGTACATGCATTATAAAACTGTTATATTTCACTTTTAGAATAAAATAAGTCTCAAGTGTTAAATTACCTGCAGCAGCTCTGTCTTCTTAAGCTTGCTGAAACATTCAAATCACTGTTGAGTCAAGATGATGAAACAGCTAGTGAAAACTCTTAAACAGACTTTACAATTTAGAAGGAGAAAATATAAAATTGTCTTCAAACTACCTGACAAGCCACACGTTTTTAAGCTCCATTATCTTATCACCTTCAAATTGGGCTGCTTTTTTATTCATTGTCTTGTCAAAATGCTCAGACACTCATAAGTTAATAGGCATATTTAGATAATTGTATTTTTGTGTTTCTAATGAACTCAAAATGTGACATATCAATATGATTGCTTGACAAAAAAAAAAGATCCTGCAAGAATCTATAAAGATGCTTCAATGTGAACATTTTGAAATTTAACACAAAGATTTCAGCTTGATCGGCCACGTCCATATTAGTTGTGATATAACAAAACACTTTTTATTCGTGTGTTTACGGCAAGGTTTTATATGGATACTAATATCATAGTCTATTTAGGAAATTTCTTATATTTGTTTGATATACAAAAATGCTGACAAGTATGACAGTACTTTTAAAAACACTGTTAAAAATATTGTGCTTTGCACAAAATACAATAAACTGTATATGATGAACTGTGCAATACTTAATTAAAACAATAAATCCAAGAGCAATATTTGTGCAGCCTCTTGAATGCCCTTTGCCATCTTCTGTCCATTGGCTGAGTTGCTGCTTCATAGTGTCTGCTGCTACTTTCGATGGCTCCAAAGAACAACATAAAAAGCACTAAAGATAAAATAAGAGCAAATGTGCTATTACTCTCTGCAGTTTGAATTAATTCAACTCATATTTTACACTCTGGTTATGGAATAAAATAGTAGTCGTTACATCAGACTTTTAATATGAACCACACAGAAAATAAACACATGATGACTTTTTAGTTCAGTCACACACGCATTTACAGTATGTAAAGAAATATGAGAATAAAATTTGAAGCATTAACAGAGAGGTGCTGAATTATTGTATTAGTCCCTGGGACTTTTATTCATGCCCTAGTTCCCAAAATGAAAGCACAAACATAATGGTGTAATCAAGTACTTCTGATTTAGTGTTTTTCCTTTTTTTTGTTGTTGTTAAATGTCATGAAATTTACATCTCTCACTCGATTGTACAGTAGTTATGAATAAGAGTTAGTATTAAAAATATGGCATCTTTTCACAAAGGAAAAATAACTTGGAAAAATGTAATTCTGATGAAGCATATTTGAAAAAGCACTAAAATATACTGAATAACAATATCAGTGCAAGAAGTTTTTCATCTTATGGATGTCAGTAGAAGGACAAAGAAGCCCACTGTGATTATCAAACTCATTTTTACTAACAATATTGTTTCAGAATCAGACATGATTTGATTAGACTTTTCTTTTCTGTATGCCTATGTAGCACTCAATATGAGCATACAAGGTTGCCAAGTAAGGAGATGGCAACACAGAATAGAGCATTGGGCACAGCAACGTACAGAGAGAGACTGACAGAATCCCCATGACTCCAGGGTACCCTAATTTTCCAAAGGCCAGGCCTCTGTATTGGATACAATCCCCTAGTTTTTTTTAGCATGGTCAGATCAAGGTTTCCTCATCCTTTGAGATGTTTTTCTCGATACTGACCTCTGCACATTTCAGTCCCTGAGGCTCTGCTATGCTGTTCCTTCCTCTTCTTTCTTTTCTTATCTGTCATTAAAGCCTGTAATATACCACTATCATCACCACACCCTTACATTCCTTTATAATACAGTGTCCATACACCCAAGACCAATAGCAGTATTCTATGCAAGATTACGTAAAGACTCCTGCTGTCCCCTGTTCATTCTTTTAATTTGTCAAAGTAATCTTCCTATAGCTCCTCCACTTCCATGGCTCTCTATTTTCAAAGATATCGACAGTTCCTCCCGGAATCCTGATCTTCGTGGTGTCCAATTGAAATTAATACACAGGATGTACCATCCATCCATTATCCCACCCACTGAATCCGAACACATGGTCACGGGGGTCTGCTGGAGCCAATCCCAGCCAACACAGGGCACAAGGCAGGAACCAATCCCGGGCAGGGTGCCAACCCACCGCAGCAGGATATACCTGACCTCTAAAAGACAATTTGCTATGGGGTTGACCTCAGAGGCTCAGATCCCCACTTTTTACTTCAAACTAGGGATTCTTTCATATGTTTTGGGAATGCCCCGCTGTTGCTGCCCTTTGGTGTAATGTTTTTGGTTTTATGTCTGCTGTCCTTTCTATGGATACACCTCCATTATCTCAGGATGTTTTTTTGTTAATAGAAATTACACCTCTCTCTCTCAATTATATGCAACAAAAGCTATTTTTCCCTTGGTACAATCAATTGCTCCCAAATCATTTCTGGCTTCCTGCTGGAAATCACACTCTCTTTCTCTTAATGTTTGTTAGTCATCTTTTGTCAGTCTCACCTGATTAGAGTTTTCAGAAGCTAGGATTAATGGGGCATCAAGTACTACATTTTATCATTTGATGGAAATAGTATAGAACCAAATATCTGCTCATACATATTAATAACTAAACCTGTTTCCCATGGGACGTGCCACATAATAACCACATGATATTAGCCATATCTAAACTTGAATGAAATATAAAGGAAAGACATGGAGAAAGAATGTGTTTTTAAGCACTATTGAGTAAATTATGGTTTTGAGTCTTGATTTGTTTTTGACTTCAAATTTGGCATACACACATTAACCTGTTCATCAATCTGACAATTTTTTGTTTTACATTGTTGTGATCTTGGTTACGTTTGACTTCATTTTATGCCTTAGGTGGAACATGGCAAACCATGGAGCAGGATTTAAATCATAGTCAGAAACAGGTGGCAGTTAAAAAACTGAGGGATCAAAATGAATCAAACAACTTGCCAAAACGAGTGTGTGGATTGACAATACTAACTAACACAGTTTGAGATATTTAGCTTTAAGGCTTTGAAGGCGAAATGTATGGTGTTATGTATAATTCTAGAGTAGGCAGGACACAAATTTAATCAGCCAGTGTTGTGTCATCATGAATTTTTGGCAGTGGTAGTAGTAGTTGTAGTAGTAGTAGTGGTCAATTTTCAGTCATCAGGTATCAAGTGTACAGAGTACAATGAAATTCTAACTTTCAGGTCTGAGCAATAAGCAACACGTTGACACTCTCTGAAGCCATAGTAATAGCATTTTAAACCTGAGCTCATTTATTAATTCTATATCCAAAAGATGACTACATAGCAGCTAGAGACATAGTGTTGCACTCTGGAGAGGTTTTGAAGGTGATGAAATGTAGCTTCAAATGCTGCTGAAATATTCAATCCAATTCAATATATTCTGATTACAGTAGTCCCCCACTATATCACGGTTCAGCTATCGCGCCCCGACTACATCGTGGATTTATTAATATTATTATTATTACTAGGGACTCCGCCCCCAGCTTGTTTCGCTCTCCCACCCCCAGGTTTGGTTTACTGGATAAACAATTTAAAGAGATTGTTATTTTCATAGGAATTGTTACATATGCATTATTTTCATTTTTATTTTAAAACTTTTGTAAAAACAATATTTGTCCTTTATTTCCTGCCCTGGGCGTGGTTCAGTCTCTTTCTTGAGGCACTTATAACGCTGCTCGCATTGTGAAGGGAGGTCTGAATGCATGCTAAAGAGATGCGATTGGTTCAATTGCTGTCTTGCTGCTGCTGCTGGTCAGCTGTGTGTTGTGCTTGTCACGCTTTGCGTCAATCACTTAAGAGCCTGTACAGCAGCTGTCCTTTTGCCACTTCGCGTCGATGCTGCTAGCGTTCTGAAGGAGGAGGAGTGGGTTTGTGAGGACTGAACGCACGCTAAGGAGGTGCGCCCAGATTATCTGCTGGTTTGCTGCAGCTGCTGCTGGTGAGCTATGTGTTCTGCTTGTCATTGTTTTAAGAGCTGGAAGTACATGAAGTTTGTCTGCTAAAAGCATTCCAACAACTGCTAGGTTAGATGTCAGTGAACTTGTTTTAAATAGTTTGTAAGTAGGGCGTGACGTGCAAAAGTCACCGTCTCACAGGTTTTGCTTTATAAGGTTGTAATGTCTAGTCTTGTGTGTCGTCAAAGTGTCTCTCCAAGATGATCTGGTCTCGATCGCTTCGCTCAACCCCCCCCGAGGTGCGCTGCGTTCCTTTCACTTCGTGTCTCTCCCACTTGTATTGTGAAGGGGGGGAGCTGAACGCACACTAAGCAAAAGTGGATGGTTCAGCTACTAGCTTTGTGCTGCTTCTGCCAAGATGCCTGTTCTGCTTGTTGCTATGCGTGTCGATCATTTAAAAGCCTGTACAGCAGCTGTCCTTCTGTCTCACTGCCTTGTCTTGCGTGACATTAAAATGTCTCTTGCAGGATGTCAGATTGTCTTCTGAGAAGATCACGCCTTATCTCCTTGGTCTCCCTGCCAAGATTTTTTTTATAATAGAGAGATGTTACTTATATCCTTAGCCCAACATCCAAATATCATATGTGTTTACAAAGTATGTTTTAATAAGTTTGCATGTGTTTAAAGCATGTGGAAGAGGGATTTTAAGGCTTAAAGTATAAAAAAATGTTTATTTATATGGTCTTTCTATATCGCGGATTTTCACTTATCGCTGATGGGTCTGGAACGTAACTTCCGAATTAGGCGGGGCATCACTGTACATTCATCTCTACTTGTGGGCCTAATACGCATTATGCAATCATAAATAAATTCTGGAAAATGAAATGCAACATAAACAGATGTAGAACTCCCCTGTACTCCATACACGTGACAATATTTACCCCCAAGCCTATAAAAAGAGAATCATCTTGTGTTATAGATAAAATATACATGTAAGAACATAAAAAAATAAGAAATTTTACAAATGAGAATAGACCATTCAGTCCTACAGGCTTGTTTGTTTAGCTAATACCTATGCTGTCCCAACATTTCATCCAGACACTTCTTAAAGGTTGTCTAGGTTTCTGCTTCAACTGTGTATCTTGGTAGTTTGTTTCAAATTCCCACAACTTTTTGAGTAAAGAAGTGTTTTTTGATTTCAGTCCTAAATGCAGTTCCCCTTAATTTCTACTGATGTCCTCAAAAACGTGATTCACCCTTAAGATTAAACAATTCTGCGGAACCTATTTTATTAATGCCTTTAGAATTTTGAAACCTTGATTAGGTGCCCACACAGCCACCACTGCTGAAGACTAAGCAGGTACTTAAATCCTGGGATGCATCTGGTTGCTCTCCTCTGGGCAGCTTTAAGTACTGCTATGGCTTTCTTGTAGTGTGGGTATGTGTACCTCATCTTGTGGAAAGCCATAAAAATAATTATAAAAAATTAAAAAGTATCTCTGCATCTTTAAAAATCCAAGTTAATAACATGCTTAGTTTAAATTTATACCTCATCACTTGTAAACATTGTACTATGTTTATGGCAACTGATCCCATCTGCCACTTGTGTTCCCTAAATGATTCTGGCTCCTTTGTTTATATGTTTTGGGATTGTCCTTCAGTTGCTGCTTTTTGGTCTGATGTCTGACCTCTCTTCTCTCTGTTAATATTGCCCTTTTGATTCATACATTTGCTTTTACCAAGACTTTTACCCAGCAGAGTTTATTTTGTCTGAGTATGATCACTGCAAAATTTATCTTAATCTCTTGCTGGAAATCTCACAATTCTCTCACACCAAACGTCTGGAAATAATTTTTCTTCAATCCAGCCTTCCTTGAACTTTCAGCATTGCGGATGAAAGGATCATCTGGCCTTGATTTAGAGAACTGGCACACTGCTGTATGTCTTGTGGAAGACTGATTGACTGATGAGCCATCAGTCTAAATCTTAATCCTTAATTCTTCCTGTTATAGTTTCTCCTTTATGTCTTGGGGCTCCTGTGTCTTTTGTGCCTCTCTGCTCAGCGTACACAGGCATCATTATCTTTAAATCCTTAGGGGTTCACTTTTATTGGGCAGTCTTGGCTGAGATGGATGAATGGAAGGGTGCTGTGAGGGGGTAGTTGTTACTATTTGATTTAAATCTTGTATGTTTGTAATCCTTTCATGTGACTAGTGTCTTTCTTAACTTCTGAACTTCAATAAAAGTTTGATGACATAAAATATATATATATGAGTGGATATACTGTACTCAGGGAGGTTTTAAGTCCTAATTCCTGATCTCCAAGGTTAGCTGCATTCTGAAATGGATCATTGTATAGCCAAAAAAAACCAACTTTATATGGGAAGAAGAGATATGCAAACTGGTGCATCATATGTGAGAAGACATCCACTACAAATATGTGAATCAAAACAAATATTACTGTCTAGGGTGAGTCCAAAGCATCAATGTGGATGGCAAATGGAACTGACAGATTCAAGAAAAAAAATATGATCCTGCATATGGTCAGAGAGCAAGAAAAGCAGGTCTACCACCTAAATTTTGAGGCGTTTTAGCTAGTGTTGATCATATGCCTAGTGAATCAAGAAACTTGCTAAGGCGTTGCAATATTTTGGATGCCAATTCAGCCATAACTTTCTTATATATAAATGTCTACTTGTGGAAGTGAGAAGTGGAGTCTGGGTAAGGGTTCCACCTCCGAGGAAATAGAAAACTCACTTAGCTGCTAATAACACAAGTGGGGCCAGCACGTCAGCAAAACGAAACCTCACAAGAAAGACAAAGTTGCTTAACCGGTAACACTGCAAAAACGGTATCTCTTTTACTTTTCCTCCCACTGCTAATGCACAAATGAGGCGAGCATGTCGGCAAAACGAACCCTCCAAGTAGAGAGATGCCCAGAGTAGTTCCTTTCAATTACCTGACATCTCTACATTTCAGTTTTTTTTCTGACGATTTCAATAGTTTCTAGGACCCCGGGCTTTTTACAGCACGGGCTTACACAGCTAGTGTTTAATAATAAGTAATTCAATAAATTAAATCTTAGTTCCATAGGACACAAAACAAACAAAAGAAGTTTGTCTCCACCCACATCTTGGAATTAATGTCACCAAGACCTCCATCTCAATATGTTGCTCAGGTCAAAAGACAACTTCCATCTGGGCTTTCTGTTTATATCGGCCTGCACCCTGAAGGGGCAGTACTTATGATGCCCAGGGGGGACAGGACTTGGTGTCATCTCCAGACAATGGCTGCGTGCTGTGGAGTAAACAAGAGGCACAGTTAGCGGCAGTGCCCTCACCTAGCCGGTGGTGGTATTACACGGCTTACCTAAGCCCTCCAAAAGGTGCCCAATCTTGCATGCATGATAGCCTATAAACTGTACAGTATGCATTAAAATGCTGTTCCTTCATTTGGGTGTTTTAAAGGTCTTGATGGTAAACTCATATACTGTACAATATGTATGGAAATGTCATTCCTTCATACTGATGAAGTTGATCAATTTTATTTATTTTTTTCACTACTAAGCTGAAGTTAAAATCTATCCCTTATATTGCATTGTTTTTATTCTGCATTGCTCACTAAACAGCTAAAATAGAATTTATAGTAGCGATGTTGTGTAGGATAATTGAAGATTTGAATAAACATATTTAGGCCAATTTTTGCAACTAGTTGTTTAACAGATGATTCTGCACCAAGGTTATTATAGTCTTGCCTTTTTATATTAGTTTTTATTTTTATATTTTTTCTGACCTTACTTGGAAATTCAGTTTAGTTTTAGTTTTCCTTCATCGTGTATTTTTAGTTTTAATTTAGTTTTTATTTTACAAAGACATTTCTATTTTATTTTTATATATATTAGTTTCAGTTTTAGTTTTAGTAATTATGGTACGGTTAAAGAGCTACTATGGATTTTAGTTTTTGTATCACAATGAGACAGAACTGTACACTTAACAGGTTTGGATATGAGTTTAATGTTAGTGAAAGCTTACTACACTACATGACACAGATTTCTATTTGGTTTTGTTTTTGTCTGATAAAAACAAGCATAATCAAAACCAGGTACTGAATATGAACAATTTTACACAATTTTATAATTTTTAAAATATTTTCTATGTCAATTGTGCTGAAAAAATCTGCGCTGACTGTTGGCACTTTTTTCTTTTCCTTTTATTGCCCAGAATGGGCCAATTTGTAATGAAATTTAGGTGAATTTTAAGTTGTGAGGGTTTTTTACTCTAAATGTCTACAGCACACAATATATCTTGCTCCAACAACAATGTGTTTATAATGAATGCCTTCAACATTGCATTCAAAAATCTCAAATACTGGGCTTTGTTATTTTCTACCAGCCATATTGATCGCTTATTCCATCTCAGGCACAAACCATTTATAGACAGAATTTTGCCACCTGCTGGCCTGAAAAGATATCAAAAATTAGAAAACAGAATCTACTGTGTTCTGACAGGTGCAACCATGAAACTCACGGGGGCTTAGGAAGAACAGGGCTCTTAGGCCTAAATCAGTGTGCAGACCCCAACCAGCTGTACTGAGGGAAACAAAGAAAAACAAGCATGTAGTGTGAAGGTTAGGGGCAGTGGGACGTGGGACTTGAATAGCACATGTATAAGAATGGTAAACCCATAATGAGGAGATTAAGAGCAGGTAATAAGAGTATGGACAGGCACAAAATGACAGAGACAGCATCTGAGATTAAGAACAATACTGTATATACATTATCTAAACCTGTTTATCCAGAGAAGGATCACAGGAAACCTGGAGTCTACCCCAGCAGGTTTGGATGCAAGGCAGGAAAAATCCCAGTTATGCAATATGTATGATATGGCTGATGTTAAGAACAAAAAGAATATGATGATTTCAACTATCTATTGTGAGAGAGAGAGAGAAACATTGAAAAAATGGGGACAGATATTTTAAAACATAATTCTGCTACTGGATTATTCTCACAATATCAGGTATTTTGAGCTGTGAATATTAACTAAAAAGATAAATTCATAAATATAGCATAAATACAAAAACACATTAGTATGTTTAGTTCTTCATCACTTGGCAGACTCTCTTCGCCTACCTACCTGTAGTTCAGTAGAGACATTGCCAACTCAGGAATTTTACAAGGTTTGTATTGCTTCGTTGTTAAACAACGTTTTTAAAGCAAAAGTGATTGGTCAGCAACAATAAGCTTATCTTATATGATGACCTTGTCAGTCTCTTGATCAGTGTCATTTTATTTTGAAAAATCGGGAGTGGTCTCTCCTAGACTTTCTCGTGTATTCAGATATGGGGATGGATATTTGAGGAGTAAACCGCAAGACAATGATTATATTATGTACATTAAAGAACCATCAACAACAAATCAAATTAAATTAATAATATATTGAACAATTATTATAAAAGTAAAGTTAAATAAATCGGACTCAGAAAAATCGAGTATGTGTTCAGGTAAAGTACCACTTCCAGTTGATGGATTTGGCCCAAAAATTAATACAGATCTACAATTTTGGTGTAACAACCACATGCGAAATTTCATCCATCTATCTAGTTGCGTTTTTCAGATACTGTGTTTACACACACATACATAATTCCAAAAAACAGTATTTTTGGGAGATCTACAACTTCAAGATTCATCAAAATCTCAAGGTCAATTTTTTTTCATGATTACTATACTTTCTCTATACTTTGTGTGCGAAGTGGCAGGTGAATTGCTGTCAACAAAAAGCAGGCACCTGAGAAATAAACTGAAACGTTACTCACTCATGGTTTTTCTGTCCATACGCTAAAGTTTTTGTTTTTCATTCCAATTCCAGGCGTCTGAATTACATCTTGATATACAACAAGTGCAAAGAAAGGCGGCATGTAAATCACTTTCTATTCCACATGCTTCATGTTCGTATTCAGCTTGCTCTGTCACCGCAAATGCTGTGTGAACACCCGACCTCCATCACCAGCCACCGATCACTGGATGAATACGTGCAGGCAGATCGTGGTGGATGACTTTCAGTTTTAGAGTTATAAGTTATAAGGGTTAAAAACTAACAGCAAGAATATTCATTCAAAAATGAAAACTAAAATTATTTTTAGTAAATTATTATTTTATTTCAGTTAGTCTTTACAGCTACTTTAACAATTTTGTTTAGTTTTAGTTTTTCATTTCAGTTTTGTTAATTATCCTATTTCAGTTAATGAAAATGTTTTTTTAATAGTTTCAGTTTTGATTTTTGTTTTCATTAACTATAATAACCTTGTTCTGCAAATTACTTTAATCACATATCACAATTTAACATTATCCTGAGCACATATGTTTTCAAAGGTTTTACATAAGAATAAACTCTTGTTAAACTTTCTTAACTGTAGTTAGGGAACAAAAAAAAATTGTATTCTGAACTATTGGTACAATGTGGGTCTGTGTACTTTTTGGTATTTGAAATTTCGTTTCAGAAAATATCATTTAAAAAAGAAAAAGAGACACTTATTTGATTTTCAACTTAAAAGGGAAAAACGAAAAACGCAAAACAATTACTTTTTTCCTTTTGTTCTTTCGCACATCCAGAAAGAAAAATGCAAGAAATGAGAACGAGAAAATGCCCTTTATTTATTTCACAGTAAGTAACAGCAATAATGTTTATAAAAGAACTGCTACATCATGTCCTACTAATTTAATTCTTCATTTATGTATTGTGAGTGCACGGAGCTACTAACTCCACCCTTCTAAAGCCCACGGCCATCCTTTTAGTTTTGCTCACACAGTTAGAAAAGCATCTGTTAGAAAAATTTTATGGTTTACTTTTAAAACATTCCTAGATCTTTAAACTTTATCCTAAAGTTTGTTGAAGATGAAGGTGATCATTTGTATATGAAATGTTTGAAACTGAGAAGAGACCACAACCTGTGTTAATAGTTTTTTTAGGGATGACAGAAAAGAGGTTAATTTCTCTTGCTGTCTGTGATCCACAAGAAAACTATGAAACAAGAGAATAAGTTTTGAATTAACCCTGCCTTCAGTCAACTTCTCTGGCAGCATTAATAGCACTGAAAGTGCTCCAAGAATACTCAAAAACTATTGCTGCTTGAATGCAACCTTCTGGAGACACTTTATTGGTGCTTAAGTTAGGGCAAAGAGACAGAGATCATTCATTTTTTTGATTTATTGCTCTTGGTCCACTATGAGTACTGGAACATATTCTGAAAAAGTGTACACTGACTGTTCTACTTGCTTCTAAAATTTAATAACTGATTCTGTCTGAGCCATGAGCTTTTCCTGGTTTTACAATTTTAAATTATGACTTAACAGCATTACCATTTAAGCAGCAGGACAACTATATATCTACATTTATGAAAGGATCACTGATAAAGAATGAGGCCAAGGAGAGTCAGTTTGGTGCTAGTTGGTGAGATCACAATCCATTATGGAAACACTAAAAACTGGCTATTAACTCAGTTAAGGGAAAATGGTGTAATCAACAATACATGTGAAATGAGACAGTAAGTAGGCAGAAAGCATGGGAATAGGGTGAATGTTTTCAGAAACTTGAGATCTGAAGCAGCTAATATTGTGTGTAGTGAAATGAGAAACCGCAGGGCAACAGGTTATAAGGAGAAGTTAAAGATCCAGCTGGCAAGTACCCTGTGTTAGGATATAGTGGGTTGGATAATGACTGACATGACTGGCAGGTCTAGAAATAGACATAAGGTCAATGGCCTCAGACAGAGATATGGATAACAAGATAGCAAGAGACGGAGGAATTACGGGACTGTTCAAAATTGTTATTCGGTGCTCACCCAGTTGATACCTTTCAAAGCCTTGGTAATGAGTGGCTTTTGTGTTTCTATTGGACTTCACCAATTATTCATAATGATGTATAAAGGAAGACTTATAATGCTATTTGAATGCTACAGTCCTGGCCACACAATCCTCTAATTAAATATGCATGTGCTCAAAAATGATCTCCTTGAAATGAATGGGTATTTGAATAATCACAAACATATTTTATGCAGGAGTGCCACTGTCTTGTCCTAGCATTAGGTCATTTCTTCTGTCTTGCACCTTAAGTCCTCTATAATTTTATTTGGCACTTATCTTCTGTAGTTGCATTTAGCTGCAATCCTGGTGCTCATTTATTAAACCATACAATCAAGCACAACAAGAGCATCTGCCTTTGGAGATTACATTAGGCAAACCAGCCCCAACAACTGAGATTTTCTTAACGAAGCTTTCCCATAACTACTCTGGGGAAAGCACTTCTTTTTACTCTACCACATGTCTCTCTTTTAATGAATCTTTTCTCTTATTTTTTAAGAACACTTCTTTAGACCATGCATTCAAATCCAAAAAACCCACACAGACAAGGGGAGAGCATGAAAACCCCATGCATGGAGGACCCTGGGTTATTTACTGCAAGGCAGCAGCTCTGCCATTGTGCCACTATGGTGCCCCTTATTCAACTTTTGAAATTTAAAGATCCATGAGGTATTCATCTCTACATTTTCATGACTTGATTTTTGATATTGTGTTACAGGCAACAAAGAGATATTCATAATATTTAGGTTACCTCTTGCATCGTGAAGGGTGTCTGTGTGTCTGCCTGCCTGCGTGCCCACACAGTTGCAATGTGTCCGTCAGCACCAAAAGATGGCACATCACAAACATTTTTAGTAATGAAATGCATTGCAGTTATCATTCCAACAGAAATGGTGCATCAAAAACATTAAAGGCCGGTTTATACTTCACGCTCAGAATGTGTACACACACATATCATGGCTGCCACGCGTTCCCAGCATTCTTTTGACGTGCCTCTGATCATGTCGTAAGAAATTAACGTGATGCCTGTGCAAGTTGCAGTACCAGCAAAAATATGGGTGGCATGTGTGTGCAAGTTTTGGTACATGACGTAAGCATCGTTGTTTACTATCAACATGTGACGGCTACTCCAACAGGATCCATCTCTGTGCTTTGATGTTTGATGAATGGTTCGATGCAGTGAAGCAAATCATCAGACTTAAATGCTGACACGCGAATGTCTTTTTGGTGCTTTTTTTCTTCCATTTCTCGCATAAGCAATACAAGCTTCACATATTCTCCATCATAATAACACGATACATTTAAAGGTTTCATATACCATCTTCTGTGTTGCTGTTGCCATTTTTTTTACACCTTCGCAACAGCATCAGAATGCAAAGTATTCTTATTTTTTTGCATTTTTCTTCCCTCAACTCACAACACAGAGAAACCAGACATTGTTTTCTCATCAATGATTTCTGTCACTGCCACCTGGTGGAATATTCCAGATGTACTTCAAGTACATGGAACAGGTATAGTCAGTACACTACTGTGTAAGCACACACATCGCATAGCGTTAAGTATATCCCTGGCCTAACACTGCTTTTACGAATCCCATACTAAATGTCATAACAGAGACATATGCATTGCATGGTGCACTGCAAACGTTAATACTGAGGTCTACGTTGATTACTTAGATTTCAACCCTTCTTAGACACGTAGAACAACTTGTCTTAAACATAATTATATAATGAAACTGTTTAACTCTTACATTAAACTTGAAAGGCATACAAAATTAAATAATAAATTATAAGCATGTTAATACATTATGTTGCATTAATCAAAAAGTATCTGACAGCTTTCACTAAGTCATATCAGCATGTATTTTGAACAGCCTCTAATTTTATCCCCTGGCTCTAACCAAAGGTCTGCAGCAGACTGACATTTAAAATGCAAGGAAAAGCAATAAGGAAAGACTAAGACTGACAGGTGTTACACATTAGCAGGCAATAAAAGCGTGGAGCCAAAGACAGTAAAGTTAAAAAGGCTTCATTCTTTATCTGGCAAAGAAAAGTACTACATGTCTGGGAATAGTTCCTCTAAAAATATTGACCATTTCTTATAATTTTTGAAATTTTTGATTTACTTTTAAATGAAGAATATCATCATCATAACAGGGTAAGCACAGTGGTTAGCACTTCTTCCTTACAGATACGGGATCCTGCATTTGAATGTAGACCTGGCAGCTGTTTTTGCACACGCCTGTGTAAAATTTTCTCTAGGCACTCTAGTCAGTGAGTGAACAGGCCCAGTGACTTCTCTTCTCTTAATCCCAGTGCAACAAGGAAAGACTGTGGTCCACCATGATCTTGAATTGAATTAAGTATGTTTGATGAAAGACGGATATTAATGAGTCAATGTTTTGTCAAATAAAAAATACAAGCACATTTGTTTTTTGCTTTGTAATATCTGTGTTCATCAAACCAATGTAAATGCATTTAATATATTTAAATTGCCACAGGTTTTACTGAATAAATAAATAAAAGCATAACTTAACAATTTTCCCATTCCACTGAATATTTCGTGGGTGATTTTACAGTTGTCTAAAGTCAAGATAAGAAGGCATTAATTTTCCCATCCATTGCTCTGTTCTTCACTCATTTTAACAGTGCATGCAAGTATTATGAAAGCCAGTGACTTTAAGCTAAATTGTAAATTGTGTAGACCGTTTAATGTCAGAGGCAAGTTATATTCTATCTCCTACAAGCTAAATCTCTCTCAATGGAACTAGTTTACAGATTTTACTGAATATTTGTCATCTTCCACACAAATTATGATTAAAACTAAGGTGTCAATTTGTCAAAATAACACATTTAGTGGGTAGAAAAATGAGGAAGCTTTAGTTTGGTGTCAGCACAGAAGAATAATGCTGTTAGCATCATAGACTAAATGAACATACATAAGACACAGAAATATTTTTGTCATATTATTATGTGCTAAAAGTAAAATGCAATGCAGAATTCCATCTTCTTTGTCTATTGCCTCATTGATTAGTTACTGAAAAGCCACAAGTAATCAAAGTCGCACAATTTATATTACTCCTGTGGTGAATGGTAATGAATTGAGGAGATGATTTCACATTCAAATATGAAGAGTTTATTTTTGTGGGTCATCTAGCAAAATGAAAAAGACAAGTAAATAGTTGAAACATTGCAAAATAAAATAAATGAGGCTTAGCCCTGGAAGAGGGGTGCATTTCATACCTTACTTCAGCAGCTCCATCAAGGAACTCATCGAACCACAGGGCTGATATGGTGTGTACTGGACCTCTGTCTAGTGAGGCCCATTCTAAAGGTGACGACTTTCTAAGAAGAACTGGATGAATTAGCAACTATAAAAAGGAACCATGCAGCATCTTTAAAATGGTATTATTTTTTACTGCAGTTAAGTTTCATCCATCCATCCATTCTCCAACCCGCTATATCCTAACACATGGTCACGGGGGTCTGCAGTTAAGCTTGTCAAATTAAAATAAGATAAAGCAAAAACAAACCATGTAGCAGTTGAGTGTACAATTGGTTAATGCAAAAATAGTATGATTTCAAATTCACATAATGACTGAAACTCCTGCATACATCTTACTTTTATGCAACCAAGTTAAAATCCTGCCATTTTTTTGGATGGTGATTATGGCTTTAATTTTTTGTTTTGCAAATTGAGGTCTATTGTTCAGATGATCTCCTTTTGCAGTACTTTTAGTGGTATGATTTTCCTGTTGCTAGAGGTTTATATTACTAACCTTTGTTTCATTCCTTGGTTGCTGATTATTGTGTATATTGCTCCAACTGTGAGGAATTGTCATAGTTGCAGCCCAAATGTATGATATCCAAAATGAAACGGTAGCAACTAAAGTATGCTGACTATCCTTCATGCACAATATGCCCTGGAAGCCAGGAGTGGTTATCACTTTCTGAAAGTGATGCAAAAAATTGACATTTGTTCAGTTTTGTGTTCATGCTGCAGCCCTAAAATGGAAAAATGCAGATTATCTTCTTTTATTCAGCTTTTTTCCTTACTAAAATTGCAGTGTGCTGCCTCATTTAAAACTGTTATCCTACACATCTCCTGAAAACACATCACAACTCAAGTAAAGCAAATTGGCTTTTATACTGTAGCAAGTCAGGAGTATAGTGTTACTTTACCCCATGTTCATTCTCTTTTCATTTTCCTTGAGTCCATGTTATTGTCCTATAAATGGTTCCTGACGTGCCT
Organism: Erpetoichthys calabaricus; assembly: GCF_900747795.2. Classification (NCBI taxonomy): domain Eukaryota; kingdom Metazoa; phylum Chordata; class Cladistia; order Polypteriformes; family Polypteridae; genus Erpetoichthys; species Erpetoichthys calabaricus. The sequence goes on from NC_041402.2 coordinate 66,917,189, forward strand.
TTCATTTTCCCCTGATCCCTTACTCCCAGTGTATCTTTGATTTTCTGAGGGTAGGGGTGCCTCCAGATTCAGTTCAGTTAGGTGAGGTAATCACCTGTGAAAGGCTATATAAGACTGCAGTGGCCACGCATTTCTGGGAGTGCCCTATTTTTATAGCTCCTGGACTGAAAGGGGCAGAGTTAGTTACCCTTACTAGGCAGGTGTCTCCAAGCTGTGGGTGAAAAGGGACAATGAAGGAATGTGCTTGTGTCTAAAAGGTGATATCAACATATAAAGATACATTTTGCAGATTCACTATTGAAACTAAAACCATGCATGTACTATAAAACAGGTTATTTAAAAAGTATACTTTAAATGACTAATAAAAAAATCATTAAAGCAATGTGATTTCTATCAAGCTACAACAAATTCTGTATTTATTAGACATAGTCGACTGTTCTCAATTGCAAAAAAAAAATATTTCACCAGATCGTAAAAATAGCTTTACATTAGTTAATGTTCCAATGTGCATTTCGTTGTGATACTTTTAAAAATATTTTTTCAGTATGCAAATATAATTCTTCTTTTTCTTCAAGTGCTTTGCGTTCAGCCTTCTGGACAGTGTGTGAATTGCCCTTTCATCAGAAGTTTAGGTTTAGGTTTAGGCAGTCTGCAAACATAAAGCCACACCACCTCGTACTTCTGACCAGCATCACACAAAATGGTAAATTTTAATGATACATTCAGACCTCTAACTTACTCACTGCAGAGATGATGTTCCACCCAACAGCATTGAAACTTTTAGTTGAGATTTCTTCGTTTGGGACATTTTTATGGTCCTGTTTGATTTTTTTAGAAATAAATCCAAAATGTAAGTGTGGAGAACTACTTTGTTTTCTTTTCTTCATTTCAGAGTAGAGCTAAATGAAATGTCAGTAACTACAATAGGTAAATCATCACACAGGGAAAGGTAGTTATGTACCATGAACTAATTTGGAAAATTGCCACCCTGGCATAGACTAGTGCCATCGCTCTAGATCCTTAAGAACATAGAAGGTAGAAACAATCTGCCTGAAAGGTAAAACAAGCTAAAATAAAAATAATCACTCTAATCATATGATAATCATTTGATCATATTGTCTTAAACCCTGCGGTGGGTTGGCACCCTGCCCAGGATTGTTTCCTGCCTTGTGCCCTGTGTTGGCTGGGATTGGCTCCAGCGGACCCCCGTGACCCTGTGTTTGGATTCAGCGGGTTGGAAAATGGATGGATGGATGTCTTAAACCAGTAAGCGAGGACTATGTGGTTTACAACAGATTTATTTTCAAATGTGTTTTTGAAATATTCAGGGTGTCCAAACAGTAATTTAGGGAGTCCTGGATTCTCCAGTAGCCCCAAACTCCACATCTTGAATATAAATCATGTCTCTCCCATTGATCCTTGTCTCACTCCTCCACTCCAGCACCATCAAATTTCTTGTTACCATGTCTCTCCACAAAAGCCTCAGCCTAACCTCTCGTCCCATCTTCCATTGACTGCTTTTTTCCTACTGGGTCATCTTCCCTACTGGATACGACATGTCCAAACCACCTCATCCTACTCTCCTTGACATTCTCAGCAAAATATTCATTTTGTAGACTTCTTAATTTGTTTTTCTTTCTCTTAATGAGGACCTTAGCAGCCAACTCAGCATCTACATTTCTGCTCTGAAGAGCAGCTCCTCTTCATTCTTTCTGGTGACCCAAGTTTCACACCCACAAAGCAACACTTTAGGACATCCTCCTCCCTCCGAAAAAACTCCATCCTTCCTACTACCTTCGACAAAATATTCCTCCTCCCTGCGAGGAATCCCCAGTCACCCCTCCTCCCTCCTCCCTCCTCTCTCCTCCCTCCTCCCTCCTCCATCCGCTCTCAGTTCTCCGCTGTCCGTTTTCCGCCATCCACCCTCCTATCTCCGTCATCCGCCTTCAGCTCTCCATCAAACCCCACACTCCCCCCGCCCCCTCATCGACATTTTCGTTAATGAAGTGACGTAATACTTCAGCTCCACCTTCTTCACAAGTTCATTAACCATGACGCCCGCATACAAACTTAAAAGGTTTAAATAAAACAGAAATATATACCTTTATTTTTAACTTCCTTAACTTGTGGAGGGTGTATCCTGTAGCAAAGCCCTAACTTTTTTCACGAAAGCCCCTTTCAGTCAATAAGCCTTAAAAACAGGTGTAAAGATATTGACAACAAGCAACGCAAACCCACCAAGACATGGAATCGTTTAAATCAAGGTGCTGTGCTACCTTATTCCAGATCGGTCCTAAGGCGTTCGTATTTTTCAAAGCAGTTCTGGTTTCCATATGCATCTGTAGCTGAGTTGAAAAACACCATCCCATACTATTAGTTAACGATTAACACATTTCTATATGTATTGTAAGCATACAATACAACTGATAATATGTTGCGCTTATTTATCTGGTGTACCGACATTTTTGCGTGGTTTGTGCCCTTCAGAATGAAAAAAGTTTGCATTTACCTTTTTAATAAAAGGCGAGCTTTTAAGCCTGAAAAATCACACCGTAAATGCACACGTTTAATTGCACATGTGTTAATATGTATGCTTAAACAATATTAAAAGACACTCAACAATTAACGTCATTTACTTTCGTTCCCACGTTTGAGTCGTGCTGTAAATTCTTACTGTGAAATATAATTGACAAATAATTTGGTTAATGAACTTGTGAAGAAGGTGGAGCTGAAGTATTACGTCACTTCATTAACGAAAATGACGATGAGGGGGCGGGGGGAGTGTGGGGTTTGATGGAGAGCTGAAGGCGGATGACGGAGATAGGAGGGTGGATGGCGGAAAACGGACATCGGAGAACTGAGAGCGGATGGAGGAGGGAGGAGAGAGGAGGGAGGAGGGGTGACTGGGGATTCCTCGCAGGGAGGAGGAATATTTTATCGAAGGTAGTAGGAAGGATGGAGTTTTTTCGGGGGGAGGAGGATGTCCTAAAATGGACACTGTACACACGTAAATTTTCATTTATTAACTTCCCCCACTTTTCTGCTCTAACTCTCTCCTTTATTGTTATTTTGCAACTACCTTTGGCCTCAAACACCATTGTCAGATATTTGAAAAGGGTAATTTATTTTAGCTCTGCATTTCTTCTCTTCACAACTGCTATTCTTTCATCTTTTCCTTTACTGCAGAGAATAAGTTCTGCCTTTCCAGCATTTGCTTCTAATATATAGTATGTGTTTCATGGTTTCTTGCAAGTTCCAGTTCCAGTTCCTCTTCTCTGCAGTTCATTTTCCAAATATGCCACTATGGCTAAATTACTGGCAAAGAAAAGTTCCCACAACTCTTCGTTATTGATGTTTTCACTTACTACGTCCATCACAAGTATAAAAAGGCACAGGCTGAGTCCTGACCCTGATGTAAATCTACATTTATTTCAAAATTCTCTGTTTTTTCACTTTTCATAGTAGTACTGTTTTATTTATCTGTACAATCATTTAGCACAATAACTGTGTCTTCTAATCTTAGGAGAGATCTCTGGACTTCATTCATATTGAAGATATTGTCTCAATAGCAATGACTGTTGCATTTATAATTTAAACTGTGGCCAATCCATAGTCTCTGCAGGCTGGCCTGGAGACATTATTTCTCTGAGAAGTGGTCTCCATTGGCTCAGTACAAGCCAACAAATCAGATAACATTTCAGTGAACAGTTCATGGTACATCCCAAGCACTTAACCTCAGAAAAAAAAGAATAGTGTACCAAAGTAAAGCCTGTTTGAATAAATGTTAACATAAATTGTACAAACTAGAAGCAGTTTTCATATTTACTTTGCTGCAGTCACTAAGGAGAATATGCCTGCAGTTTCAGAAGTTACATAAAAGCAGATGTTTCCTTTGAAATGTTCTGTACATCAGGGAATGCAGACACCTGCACTTCTTTACAATCACTATGCAGCCAAGAGGAAACATGAATTATGACTTCTCAAGGAGTTATGGCAAGAGCAGGATATTACTGTATAAAACTCAGTGAAACTGTGAGTTGTAGAAGGCCTCAACGAATTTGGACATAAGGAATTCAGTCCTGCTATCCCTACATTGACATGGTGTGATCTGGCTGAAAACCAAAAGTCTTTTTTTCCTTTTTTCTTTTGCATGTGAAAATAATTGAAGGATGCTTTCCTTGTAGAAAACATATTTTTCAATGTATCTGGTTTGTTTTAGAAATCGTCAGCGAATATTACGTTCCTTTAAGCAAAGTCTCTATTAAAACTGAAAATCTGAAGTTATTTTAATGCTGTCAGTGAAGTAGAGATCATTGCATAGACTGCTGGAATACATTATTAGGCAGTTATTGATGACCCGTTAGATAGTATGGTGTAGTGATTAAAGTATTGAACTGTAGCAGTCATAAGGGTGTCAGTTCAGGGTACCAGTCTATCCCAAGTTCCACTCACTCACATACCACAGTGGCCAAATTAGAATCACAAAATTTACTTAACTAGCAAGTCTTTGGTGACTTGAAAAGATTACCAAAGGGGGGAACTATACATACTGAACTTGGACAGTGACCTTCCACATTGTTCAAACCCAGGACACTGGATCTATGAAAAGACATCCCTAAAGCCACTTCTGTTTGAAATACTATTAGTTTACAATTCATGTAGCACAGTGGTGCAGCAGATATTGTGGGCACCTCACACACCTAAGACCTTAGCTCAGTGTGGAAAAATGACTCTGCGTGTATTTATTTTAAAGATTCCTTTCCTGCCTTCCCATTGTCCACATATCTAGCATAGTTAACCGGCAACTTTAAATTTACCTATTGTGAGTGAGTGCATCTTAAGATGGCTTGGCATCCTGTCTGGGATTGCCTCTTGACTTTTGCCATTTACTGTGGAGAAAAACTGTGTCACAGTACAGCAATGCAGAGGAGAGAAGTGAGTTTAGAAGTGAATGATAATAATGTAAATTAAAGATAACTTCAAGAAGATATTCATGACTCATGTGATTTTAATTTTCTTAAAATACACCTTAATTCTGGTTAAAACAGCCTATTTTAGCCTTTTAATTTTCAAACCAGGCCTAAGTTGGGTAGAATAAACGGTTATTTCAGCTGATTCTCCATCTACTGTCCATTGACTTTCTGGAATGCATCCAAGTTGTGTGCCCTTTAGAAACCCAACACAAAGTCTAGATGGTTAAGACTGCCCCTCTCTCAACTGATTCTGACTCCTCTCTACATCTTTGTCTATATATTGACAAAACTTCTTGTAGCAATGGTTTGATTTGGGTTGCACAAATCTGGTGCATGCATCAGGTTGTCAGTCTTTGCACCTCACTACTCTCTCGCTTCCATTTATGCTCTGTTTGCTTAGCTGTGGGGTATTAATCTAGAACTATTTTTCTCTCATCCATATTTCATCTCATTTGATGGTGCTACGGCTCTGTCTTTCTGTCTTGTTATGGGCCCCCATCAATCTCACTACAACTCTTTCTTTATTATGCTGGATCTGTACTAAATCTCTTTGCATAACTTAAATTGTATTAAGTTAAATTTGTACTGACTGCGTCACTCTCTTAGCCACTTCTGAACTCACTATGACAGTTCACTCCCCTGCAGATGATTATGGTCATGCTATTCATTCTTCATGGAATTGTTCATGCAAATCTCCACTTAAGAATCATGCAGTTCCTACTTCTGCATCTCTGCAAATTTTCCACCACTCCCTCCCTACATTCAAAGAGGCTTTTCTCTACTACGCACATTTCCACCCTCAATTCCTATTTCCCTTTTCTGTTTAATTTGGAAGTCTTGTCCATCTGTACAGATTTACTCTAACACAAATATCAGCTCTGGTATTAGCGAGAAGGAGCTCAGCTAGATGGTTGAACAGATCAGTGTTCCACAAAAATAAAGACATTTCCATTCAGGGTTTTTAAATTGCAATAATTTTGCCTTTTCGGTGAAGATCAGCATTCTACAATATATGTCCCGCTACTTTCAAGCTTACATAAAATTATCTCTGTTCCAAAGAAGTCAAAAACTCATTGTTCTGTTCTGACTCACTTTAATCCTATTACAAAAGTAATATTTTCAATATACTTCTTGTCAAAAATGAAGGAATCTGAGGAGACCCAAAGAATAGCTGGGGAGCCAACTGGACCACCCCATTTACTGCAAAAGTCCAAAAAAACAAAACAAAAATGAGCATGCAGTGGTGCACCAAAAAAGCAGGCAAAATAAATGGCTACATATAGTATTGGGCTTGTCAAAATAGTCAGCTGTCTCAGGTGGGTCTATATCAGGGAGCTCCATCATGTGGGATCACTTTCCCAAACTAAGCAAACATCTTCCCAGTATATGATCCCAACCTGAAAAAGTGGGGCTTCCTAGGGTGTAGCAGATGGGGATTAGCTGCCGTCAATTGGCATCTTCTCAGCATTGCAGTAGAAAAAACAGACAATGCTTTTGGCAACAGCGCCCCCTCTTGCCCCGATGTTGTTTGTGTACCTTATCTGTGCCTGGATGATGATCCTCAGATGCCTGTGTGTGTCAATCTCTTGAACACTGTTTCCACTCAACTTACTTAACTGGCAAAAAATTGAATTGGTTCAACTGAAATTCTGTCTGATCACAGCATTGAGTATTGTTTGCATTGTAACTTCCTGCTTAATGTTAATGTCAAATCATTCTCTGCACTGTTTCTTCATGACCTTCTCCTGACACCGCTGACATTATTGAACACAGCACCATCCTGAAATGCCTGCAGAGCTGTGATGGACTTATTGGAATGTGATATTTCTATATGTGGTCCTCCTTGTTAGTAAAATGCAGCCACTTGTCTCAAAACATAACATGAAATTCTAAAATTCACCTAATCCCATTCAGGGCTATTAGCAGATATAGTCTTCCCAAGCCATATTGTAATTAAGGTAGGGACGATCCCTAAGCAGGATATCAGTACATCTCAGAACTTACTGTCATACACACTTACTGTATATGCAGACAGAGATCAGTCATGGAGTTCGAACCCAAGCTGGAATGATAGCTTCTGCACCATTGTCCCTCCAACTCAGTTGTCTTTTTTGGATCGCACAGCTCTTTATAATTTCTCTACTATGATATCGCCCAGGGTTCTTTGCTTAATCCAAGTAAACTTTGTATAACATCTTCAAGATGCCAATGAGAGATCTGATTTATCAACAACACCTTTAAACATATGCTTATATTTAGCTTTATTTGAAAATCACTCCTGAATGGACATCAGTCTTAGATAAACTCAATAACAAGAATGCATTAACGCCTGCTACCTTTCCATAGCTGCACAAGAGCAAAAGTGAATTTTGTCTTATGCCATCTCTAGCTCAGCTTAACGAGTTTAACCTTTTCACACTAAATCTAACCTCCTACAAAATGTGTTGATCATCCTTTTTTGCATGAAGGTATATTTGACAGTAATGCAAAGTTTGAATGTCACGTTTTGCCGTTATTTAAAACATCTGTTATGTTCAGTACAAAACATTCACCTAGTCTCTGTAAAATCTGCAACCAAAGTTCTCTTGTTTCTAATCCAGCTTGCACCTGTTCTTCTCATTCCTGCCTAACCTCTAACCTTTGTTCTGCCCCTTGTGAACTACATGCCATTGAGAGCAACCTGGCAGAAAAAAAACTTCACTTTGAAAAGTACAGCTGTCTCTTTTCTACCTTTTCATCATCTCTTCTGTCAGCAAATTAATTATTTTTCAAATCATCCTTAGAATTTGAAAATGAAATCCTTGTTGCCACTTTACTACCACTGAAAACAGCTTTTACTCCTACCTCATAATCTCTCTGTCCTGTTTACTTTTCCTATCAAATTATTTTACATTTTGCTGATATCCAGGAACAACTGAAGACTCCATAGGTGTCACTGCTTATTGTCTTGATTATTTTCTCATTCATTCTGACTTGGAACTTTCTGACCAGCTCCATAATCACAGACCCACCAAGTGTCTGCTGGGTCTCATTCCCACACATTTCCTTCGGTCCCTATGACATAACTTGGTTCATAATTGTGGAAGCAGATCTTTTTTTAATTTTGATTGGGTATAATTAAACCGTGACAGTGGTCTTTGCTTGCTGTCTGTCTGCAGAACACTTGGTCTACCTAACAGTGATAACACTTTTGCCATAGAGCTTTCACAATATCAAGGGGGCTGTACAGCTATGTAAGCACTTGTACAGACCAAGCTCTTAGACTCCTTGACTGAATTAGTGTGTGCCTTTTTTTGCATGTGCACTTTATGTGCTAGCTTTTAGACTATAACAGTCCCCAGGTCAGAGCAATGACAGATGAGAGCCCATGTATCAGGTTCATCATGAGATAAATATAGATCACATACAATGTAGTAATTTTCCAACTTTCCTAATAAGAAACAGTTAAATATTCAATGATTCTTACACAGTAGCCAAAGGACACTTGGGCACCAGAGAGCATTAGATGAAATAGTCCTTTTTAATTTGTCTATGTGGTTCTTGACTTGCGGCTTTCTTAAGTTGCTGGACTTCTTTAAGAGATGTCTGATTGTAACTGAGGAAAAAGCTGCCTTTCCCTCTCTGTAGTAAATTTTCCACAAATGAATGACCAAGTCAGTCCTTTAAATACTCTTAGTTATACTAATTTATGTTAAATTCATCTTGTTTACATCAATACATCAATCAATAGTCTAATTGATTGGTCCATATTTTTCTCTGAATATTCTTGCTTACGTTAGTCCTTCATCTGGGGCCTCATGTATAAACAGTGCGTACGCCCAGAAATGTTGCGTACGAACCTTTCCACGCTCAAATCGCGATGTATAAAACCTAAACTTGGCGTAAAGCCACGCACATTTCCACGGTAACTCATACCTTGGCGTACGCAATTTCTCCGCTCGGTTTTGCAGACTGGCGGCACCCAGCGTCAAAGCAGTGCTACTGTTCCTGTGTGGTTACTCTTTCTTAGATCCACATCCACGGCGGCGGCTTTGTCAAATACACTGAAATTAACCGCATATCGTTCATAAATTTAATGCATCTGATTGTAATTAACCTGTAACAATATAATGGTCCACAGAATGGTCAAACTACTGTTCCTGTGTGCTCATCCTTTCTTTCTTAGCTCCACATTCCTGACGCGGCTTTATAAATACACTGAAATTAACTGCATATTGTTTATTAGTGTAATGCATCTGATTGTAATTAACCTGCTGCAATATAATGGGCCAGGGAATAGCCATAGTATTCCAAATACCATAACTGCTTTAGCGTTGTTACGCTCACTGCATCTTGTTCTTCTTTTTGCTGTTCCCGTTAAGGGTTGCCACTGCGGATCATCTTTTTCCATATTACTCTCACTGCACCACTCGGAGTATTTATATCACTGTATCTGAGTGTGAATCACAGCAGCAGATGATCGGAAAGAGAATTATCGGTATATAGTTTCAAGTACACACTACCTCAACCACGGCAAAAAGCGTCAAAGCCTTTCCTGTATGGCTCTCGCGTTTCAGAAACAGTTTCATCCCAAGAACTATAAATGCACTCAATCATCTCACTGTAAACTTGCACTACAGTTATAATATTGCACAACCTGCGCTACTTTATAAAGCGCGTATGATGACAATATCATTTTAAGATGAAATGTAGCAAAATATGTTGCTTATAGTATACAGATAAAACTTTAACTTCATTTAAATAATCTGTATTGTTAATAATTAAACATGTGAGGACACGGTGCCACAGCGTATAGCTGGTTCAAGGATAGCTCCTGCCTTGCGCTGTATTCTTGCTGGTGCTGACGCGACACTGGAAGGATAGACGAATAGAATAATTAAACATGTACTACGAAGATATTTCAATGTTCCTTAAAAGTTTTGAAGAATCGGCGTTCTAAGCTTACAAATGGCTTAACGTCTATTACAGAGCTGATTGTGTGGCGATTGGAGAAAGAAAAGTATGGACAGGAATTGGAGGTTAGTAAGTTTGAAAGAGACAGTACTTCTGTAATAAATTATTTCATCGAAGGTCGCACATGGTGCAGCAAGCCTCTTGCGTGAGATATGAACAATCACTGCGCCACCGTGTTCCCATGTTTAATAACATGCTTTCATTCCTATCATCATGAAAATGATATCACGTATACATCTCAGTATTTTAATTATTCAGAGAGCTGTAATATCTCGAATGTAATGCATTCTGTGTCCTGTCGGAGAAAGAGAAAGAACGGAAGCACGTAGTGATTCACACACATAGAGCACATAGAAGATCAAACACAGAAAAAAGCATTTAACATGCTACTTGAGAAACTAGTAAAATAAACGATTTTAAGATGAAGTTTATGATGTTCTACTTTAATGGCAAAATAAACTACGTGATTAAAGTGGAAATTTCGAGATTAAAGTTGACATTTCGTGCTTTTTTCCCACTGTGTGCCTATGTTTTTTGTTTGTACCCTAATAAGCTTTCATATGACACTCAGACGGTGGGCTACGACTCGCCTTTTCACAGCGACTTTGATATGTGATTTCTTTTTTATTTCGGGCACTGTGCGACTTTGTGAATTTGATCTTTCGAGTTTTTCCGACACTCTGTCACTCGATCAGCTTTCTTTTGTTGATTATACCACTGTTTAAACCAACAAATAGTACGTTTTTCCTTTGCCTCCACTTGGTATTCGCTGAAATTCTTATATTTTCCCCTGTGCTTTTCCCATTGTCTTTTCACAGAAGGCTGTTTATATTGATTTGCATATTCAAAGAGGCGTAATTCTGGGAGGAGTTGGGGCGGGACAGAAGGCACGTGCACGTGCGTTACTTTTCACGCTGATCGGGATTTATGTAGTGGAAGAATGTGAAAGTATGCGTGCGCACAGATTCCTACATCTGGATTTTTCTGTGCGTACGCACAATCCCGCTTTTGTGCTTACGCCATGTTATAGTGTGAGTTCTACGCACGCCGTTATACATGAGGCCCCTGGTCTTTTTGGTGACAAATAGTGACAGTGGGTTAAAGTTCATCAGGAAAACAAGCTGTACCCTCTTATCATCACCTTGTTCTGTGTGATCTCCCTGCTTATTTTGTACTTTATTTCTTCATCAATTCAGAGTTCTATCAAAGCAAAATAGGGTGAGTCTACATTGGCTTTGATATTCAAATCACCCTGCCAGTTTCTATAGGTCAGTTTTTTCAAACTCATCACTGCACACATAGTTCATGAAGGGCTTCTGTTATCCCCATTTTCAAAAAGCACTCTTTCACCTTGGCATCTGTTAAAGACTAGCACTCCTGATATTGCCTTTACTATCAAAAATACTGCTGCACACAGTTCATCAACAAATGTTCTGGGCTCCTAAAGAAATCCAACTTCAAGTCTATAATGTGATATGCTCCATCTACTGAGAGTGCCTCACATTTACAAACAAATGGACCCAAGTCTGATTAATCTGCTTCCTTCTTATCACTGTTAAAATTTTATAAACTTTTAAAAGATTAACTACTCTTTGCTTATCTCTTCCATCCTCAAACATGGATTAATGGATTTTGCACTGAGCTGGCTCAAATTCAGTTCTTATTACCAGTCTTTCAGCATCTCATTGCATCATCCCTTGCCCATTCTTTTAAAAATCTCCACAGATGAACTTCAAGGATCAGTGCTGTACCCTTTTCTTTTTTTCCAAATATCTTCATTCTCTAGATGCCATTACATCTTATTATTTCACTTGCCACATTCATGCAGAGAAAGCCTACAGTTTTAATTTCCTACATCAGGACTCCAGACTTCCATTTTGATCTCTGGCCTTTCTAACACTGATTTGTGAATGAATGAATACGATCTAAAACTAAACTTGTCCAGTTCCAATAACATGCAAATAAACTCGACATCACCTCCACAGATTTATGTCTATGAATTATCATCCTTGTACTACTGCAGGAAGATTGGTATGATCTTTACTGACTACCAGACTGTGATGTAGTGGTTAAGGTGTTTACTATAAGGCCAAAGGTTAAATCTCCAGTGACTCACTGTATAACTATAACTATGTAACGTAACCCGCCAGTGCCATAATTTTAAAAAGTATATGTACACTATATAACTATACCATCATGGCCTTCACTGTTCAGTTGAATTGGAGTTAGTGTTTTCTGTAGTAAATACAGTGTGTTTTTAACTAACACAATTCTTAACTAATCCAATACTGTTACTTTTTCCTTTTCAAAATCTACTAGATCAAGTCAGTCCGAACTATTCTATGTTCACTTTAGATAGATAGATAGATAGATAGATAGATAGATAGATAGATAGATAGATAGATAGATAGATAGATAGATAGATAGATAGATAGATAGATAGATAGATAGATAGATAGATAGATAGATAGATAGATAGATACTTTATTAATCCCAATGGGAAATTTGAGGCATCTTTCCATTTAATGCTGCCTCCCCAGCACACCACCGCGTAGAAGAGGGCGCTCGCCACAACTGTCTGATAGAACATCTGCAGCATCTTATTGCAGATGTTGAAGGACGCCAGCCTTCTAAGGAAGTATAGTCGGCTCTGTCCTTTCTTGCACAGCGCATCAGTATTGAATTCATGGTCTTGTCATCTCTCTCTGCTGAATTACTGTAACAATCAACTGATGGGACAACCCTCACCTGTTGACTCTCTAGTTCAGCCAAAACGTAATTGCACAACTGGTGTATCCCCCTCCCCACTACATTCACACTACAGTTCTGTTTCACTCTTCATACTAGTGTTCAAATCAGCTTAAAACTCTTTATCTGACCTGCAGGTCTTTGCAAGGCTCTACTCCCACACAGATTTCTGAAGATGTTTTCCCTGATTCTCTGGACAGGCTCAGGGTTCTGATGTTTAATTTCATTTGTCTTTCTTTTGCTCCCTCTGAATATAAAGTGAAGGGGCATTCCAGCCGTCTGCCACAAAACCTATGTACAATGATAAGTCCAGTAGAAAATGTTTAATTTAATTGGGACTTTTGCAGTTTGCTCTGCTTAGTCATATGCTCAGACCTATTGATTTGCAAAATTCTTGCATGAGTACTTTTAGAGATGCATAATTTCTTTTGATAAACATGCACCCCCATGTGGATGAACATGCAGGTGCACACATATGAGAATGCATTCACATGCACTCACAAGTTTAGAAGTTAAGACACCTGACAGTGCATATGCTTGATAATAAAGTGGAACAAACAAACACACACACACACCATAGATCTGTAAAGGTTGCAGAGACAGATGCATTAAGCCCCTGTACCAATCTGTGTATCTGTGTAGCTTGCTTACTTTGTTTTCCCAATGTGTTTCATTTCAAATGAAATATTATTTAAGTTGTTCACTTCATTCAACTTCCAGTTAATTTTACTCTTCATTTATTTGTGTACATAATACATATACTGTAAGTTAATGAACTTGATTGTATATTACTATGCAGCACAATCAGTTGTATTGTACTGTCAAATCTTTCTTTGAGTGTATTTCTGTGGTATCACTAGGTGGACAATCCATACTGATTTTATTATTCACTTATCCATTTTGAACATAAACGGGAAAGGATATTCTTGGGTTGGGAACCCACTTAAAAACAAAAAGGCTCATCATCAAGAGTTATTGATGAAAAAAGCCTTGTAAACTCACTGGGAATTCTAAGTGTATTATAAAATAGAGTTTTCTGCAGTTACCAAATATAAATAGACAGCATTGCCATCTGCTGGATAAAAATACATTTTGGAAAATTCAATAAAATAAATATTTGCAATGTTGAAACACAAATTAATGGGGCATTAAATTAAAACACGTTGAACTATTTGCATTATATTTCCATATCCAAGTTATTTTTTTAATTTCAGAAAAGCATCACAAAGGTAGGCAGCATTTTAATCAATTTGAAAAACAATGTTATTGCGCATATTGGTCCAGCCTCTGGCCAAAGAGAGCAAACCAGTCAGCATGTATAGTTTTTCTCTCAGGTTCATAAAATTACTGTCATTTTTCACCTTCAATAGTAATAAAGTACAAATTGACAGCTTTCCATAGCCCAGCAGCTGTCTGCTGTAATCATGTGCAGTGCCATTTGGTGATGTATTTTACATTATCTGTAACCACTCAGTATATCTTGCAATCATCTAAAAAGTCCATCAGTTCCAATATAGTAGTGTCTGGATGTTAGTGAGACAGTGAATGCTGATGCAACTGTAAACTCTCCTTTCAGAAAACTGTAACCCTTTTGGAGACATACTGTTCAATTGTATGCATGAACTGATTTAAAAGGGAGAGCAAATTAGGTTAAGGGGTTTTAGGAAAAATATGGATATTTGCTTGAGGGGGTATTTAGATTATTAATACTTCATAAAAAAAATGATTACATATGTTTTCAGGACCTCTTTAAGAAATATCATATCATATCACATACATATTCTTGATTAAATAAATTACAGTAAAGGTTTACAAAAGAGAATACTGATAAAAGGTATGGCATGAATATTACATTGGCTCTTGTTAGCCACATTTAAAACTTAAGACACAGATTGTTATATAGCAGATTTTATTTCCTTAATAAAGTAGTCATTAATTAATATATTTCAGGTTTAAAAATATACATTTATAAAGGCTGCTCTTTATATTTAGAAATTAATCTTTTTATATGGTTCCTTCACAGGACAGAAAGCAGCATATAATATAATAAAAGTTACAATTCAAAGTATCTGATGATTCTGGACTTCCTGACAGAGAGACCCCAAACAGTCCCTAGTCCCACCGCATTAAGCACTGGCACCCCCAGGACTGCATATTCAACCCATTTCATTTCACTCTGCTGAGTCACGACTCTACGGTAGCGTACAGCTCTATCACCATCATTAAGCTTGATGATGACACAACAATGGGGATGAGTCAGTTTACAGAATGGAGATACAATGTCTGTCAGACTAGTGCAAGTGCAACAATCTGTCTCTTAATATGGATAAGATGAAAGAGATGACTGTTGAATTCTGATCTGATCATAATGAACTTTTTAGCCACTTAAGTTCCCTTTCCCATACAGTCATTCTTCTTGATGATTTCAACATCCATATTGAGACTTCTACATGTAAACTGAGGAATGAATTCCTGTCTTTAATGAACTGTTTTGATTTGCTGCAACATGTTGATTTTCCTACCCACTCCAGTGGTCACATATTGGACCTGATCTGCACATCTGGTTTAACTGTCAACAACATTTATAGCAGTGACTTGGGACTCTCTGATCATGAAGCAGTACTTTTCACTGTCTCATTACTTCTCCCTCCTCTTACCTGTAAACATCAAATTTCTTTCAGAAACCTTAAAAATATCTGTCCTTCTATCCTTCTTGGATCCATCTTTGATCTTTTCCTGTCATCCCCTATTCCATCAACACTTGGTAGTCTTGTTAACTACTATAACTCAACTCTTCATTCAGCACTAGATCAAACAGCTCCCTTAAAACATAAGAGTGTTCTGCTCCATGGTATAATTCAGACTTACAATCTATGAAAGCAGCTGGCCAATGCCTTGAGAGAATGTCGCGTAAGACTGGCCTCACTGTGCATATCCAGGATTTCTGTGACCATCAAATAGCTTAAAGGGATGCACTAAATGCAGCTAAGAACACACGTTATGTCAGAAAAATAGAAAGTGTCCATGATAACCTAAGGGTTTTCTTCTCTGTAATTAATAAACTACTTCAACTGGCATCTGGCCCAATTCCCTCCTCTACAGAAGTCTGTGAAAATTCCACCACTTTTTCCATAATAAAATTAAAGATATAAATAATTCAATTGACAAAAATCCATCATCCATTTATATCTTTCCTTGTTTTCCCACTCCATCCAGTCCCTTTTCTAAATTTTAACCACTCACATCTGCATTTGTTAATGAGCTGATTTGTAAGATGAGGCCGACTACTTGTGTACTGGACCCCATCCCCACCACACTTCTTAAATCCTGCCTTTATGCCATAATCCTGTTACAACAATAATAAATATTGTACATCCCTTGACACTGGCTTTGTACCAGCCACTTTTAAAATCGTTTCTTTAATCCTAATGTTAAAATCTGGTCTTTATGCTGACAATCTTAACAATTTTTGGTCTATCTCTCACTTACCTTTACTGCTAAAACTTCTTGAGTGTGTTGTAGCCTCTCAACTCACCAATTATTAACTTCTAACAATTTGATGGAACCCTTTTAGTCTGGTTTTAGGGTGCAGCACAACTGTGAAACTGCTCTGCTTCGGGTAACTAATGATTTGCTTATGGCAGCAGACACTGGACAAATGAGCACATTAATTCTGCTCGACCTCCTTGCCACATTTGACACTGTCAGACATGACATTTTACTATCCAGAATGGAAAACATTCTGGGTATCTCTGGCGCTACCCTTCAGTGGTTTAAGTCCTATCTGACTGACAGGCAACAGCAGATCCAGCTCAGCACCGGTCACACAAGTAGTCCCTCAAGGCTCTGTCCTCGGCTCTCTCTTTTTCTGTATTTATATGCTTCCCCTTGGCCATATTATTCATAGCTTTGGACTGGGTTATCATTTCTTTGCAGATGATACTCAACTCTATTACAAAGTTAAAAGTGAAATTAAAAGCTACTGTAGATGGAGCAGAACTCTTTAAAACTAAATTGCAGCAAAACTAAACTTCTGCAAATTGGCACTAAAGCTCTAAGTAAGAAAATGGTCCCCTTTTCAGTCACTCTTGACAAAGATCTCATTAGACCTTCTTCTAATGCAAGGAATCTTGGTGTCATTTTTGATTCCTTCCATTCTTACTCGACCCACATAAACCACATTAAGAAACTTTCTTACTTTCACCTCTGTTACATATCCCGTGTTTGCTCATTCCTCTCCTTTTGTAATACTGAGAAACTCATCTGTGCTTTTATCACATTCCCCATGGATCATTGTAACTTCCTACTGGCAGGTGCCACTTCTAATTTTATATTACAACTCCAGTTAATTCAAAACTCTGCTGGAAGAGACCTTACATGAATGAGCAACAGTGAGCACATAATACCCATTCTACATTGCCTTCACAGGCTTCCTGTGTCTTAAAGGATTGAATTTAAAATTCTATTAATAACCTATAAAGCTTTAAATGGCCTTATACCAGACTACATCAGTAACCTACTCCATCACTATGCTCCTATTCACCTACTAAGCTCCTCTGATTCTGGCAATCTTGTTGTGCCCCACACTAACCTGCATGCTATGGGTGACAAGGCCTTCAGTTCTGCAGCATCCAGACTTTGGAGTGACCTCCTGAAATTAATCAGATCAACTGATTCCATTCATTCCTAAGACTCATCTGTATAGGAAGGCATTTAACTTAACCTAACATTTTCCCCCTTCTTTCAGTTAACTTCTCTGTTCAGATGCTCAGTCTAATTTGTGTGTGTATTATATCACAAATAATGTAAGTTATTTCAGGGATTTCTTTTAGTACTGATCTTAGTATTTTACTCTGGTTTATTTTTTTCTTTTATTCTATTTAATGTTTTGTATATCCTGTATTTACCTTTTTAGTGTTCTATGCAGAAAATATTTGTATCCCATGTTAAATATACCCTGCTGTTTAAGTAAGGGCCTTGAGCATGGGAACAGCTCTATAAAAATAAAATGTATTATTATTTGTATTACTTCGGAAGGGCCCATGCTGTTCACACCTTTGAGGGCTCTGTGATGGAATTGGTCAAGAACACAAAATTCCCTGGCGTGCTCCTGGCAGCTGACCTTACATGGTCAAATAGCACAACCTCCATAGATGAGAAGGCACAGTCGCATCTCCACTTACTCTGGGGGCTGAGGAAGGCAAGTCTACCTCCTCCCATTTTTATCACATTCTAGAGAGGCACCATTGAGAGTGTTCTCTCCTGCTGTATCACTGTTTGGTTTTGGAATTGCAGTTTCTCTGACTATAAGGTCTTACAATGGATAGTGTACACTGCAGAAAATATCACTGGGACCTACAGTAAAGATATCTTTATCAGGAATTGCATCTACAAAGCCTGCAGCATTGTGGAGAATTGCTCCCACTTTTCCCACCATCTCTGTCTCACTTCAATCTGATAGAAGGTACCATAACATCTAAACTAGTTCTGCGAGGTTCTGCAACAACCTCTACCTTGACTGTCTGGACTCTGTACAGTATATCTGTTATTAGTGTTGCCCTTATTATTGGTCATTGTTAATGCACATTTATTTTTTGCTATTTTAAATTATTAATATCAACTCATTTGCCTATTATTTATTTATTAATAGTACAGTATAGTTCTTTACTTGTCTTTTACTTGTCCTGTGTATATGTTGTGATAAATAAAGCAAATGAAACAGATTAATGGTTGGGGAGCCTCCCCGTATACTGGTTGTAGGTTCCAGTTGTTAGCAACAAGGTCAAAATCACAACAAAAGTTTGATAAATTTGACAAAAAACACTGGAGTCAGGAAGCTTTTATAGACGGACAAATCGAAATAACGGATGTGACGAAGATGAAGGGAGCCAGAGATGACATCAGAAGAGGAGGGATGGAACTGAAGTTATCAGGACGGGACCGGAAGTGAGGTGAGTCCATGGACAGGAACGGAGTGTTTTCTTCATGGTGCGGAAAGCGGGGGATATCGGTACATTTGTTGATGTGCAGGCTTTTTATTCAGGTGTCTTTCTGTAGATGAAAAGGAGAGAAGAGAATTATTACTATGATCCAGATCCCCATTTCTTGTAGTTTCATGCACGACAGAGCCCGCTGACTGTCCCCTAATCGTGCTTATGTGACAATGTATACTGTGTGTTGCACTGTGGTCCTGGGGATCATTATTTTGTGCTTTCTGTATACTGTACTGCAATACTGTGTATGGATGGTAAAACAGTAAAGCTATTTGACTTGACTTGAAGTAACAAGATAAAGTGCAACGCAAGGTTATTGTATAAATGATAAACTACATGGAAACTAACTTTAAAGAACCTACAAAAGTAAAAATAAACTCATACGACAGAGTTGTAAAGTCTTACAGGACCAATTACAAGTGCTACAAAATGCATAGTAGAAATGGGAAATTTATTTAATTAGCATAAGAACTTTCACCTGATACCCAAATACCAACTAATATAATGACTATATTGTCAAATACTTATTTTTAGAGAGCTAGTGATGGGTTTGGATTGTGCAGTGGTTGGTGCTGCTGTTTCATGCATTCCGCATCCTGAGTTCAAACTCTGCTTGGTTGCTCATTGAATGGAGTTTGTATGTTTCTCTATGTTCTCCAGTTTTCCTCCCACATCCCCAATGACACACATGTTAGGTTGATTTGACATTCTGAATTTGTCCAATTTGGGTGTGCTTGAAGAATTGTTACCCATTTCATGCCTGATGTTCCTGCAATAGGCCTCTGTTCCCACCATCCTACACTGAATTAATTGGGTTTGTACTGTATTTCCATTACTTAATGTCTTTTCTACATTAATCCACAATGTTGCTGTTAAGTTGCTTTTATGACAATTTGCCAGTAAATCAATGACTGCATTACTTGATTTCAGCCTTTTTGTACTAGCTATCAGTGCGACATGCTAGGAATATGCCAGTAAGCACATTTACAAAATGGCTTGTCTTTGTATTAATTGGACTGGCTTTCCATCTTGCACACAATGCTGCTGGGATAGTCTCCAGCTCCCTACAATTCTAAAACTGCATGTAAGTAGGTTCAGTTAATAGATGAATGAACAGTCTTTGATATACTTTTTACTTCTTTTTAAATATGAACAACACAATGGCACAAAGAACAGCATTGCCACTTGGATACCAATTTCAATCTTTAATTGAGTAGCATCTGTGTGGATTTTTCACATTTTGTTAATGTTTAAGGGGGTTTCTCTGGGGATTCTGTTTTTCTACCTTAGTCCAAAAACATGTTATTAGATGAACTTTTTTTTTTAAATGTTGAGGCATGAGTGTGGTTATGTAGTGAAGTTTGTACTTCACTCAACTGGTCACCTATTCGCAGGCTAGTTCCAACCATGCCAGCCATGAGAAATATGTCTAAAAAAAGGATGGATAGAAAATTAACTAAATTATCAAATATTCTAACTGAAACATTAGCAAAAACATTTAGGTTTAGTTGTACAAAGAACATTTCTCAGTTAGGCAGCAGAATGTGACATAGTTCATTCCCAAACTCACTCTATCCACTTCAGATTGCCTATTCAAGTAGCTCAGGTCAAACCCAAGAAACTGCCCTAAACAGAGCGCAGTCTCCTAAAGAGTCTATGCACATATGTAGCCACACTTAAAACACGAGTCAATGTGGAACCAACAATGAACCTAACTTGCATGTTTTTGGGAGAAAAAAACATTCAGACAAAGGGAAAATATGCAGACTCCACATAAACAACATCCAGGTGCTAGATTCAAACCCTTTGAAGCAGTAGCACTAAGTACTCTGCTGCCATGCCACCTTTATTGGGTGTATTATACATTAGAAAATGATACTTATTTTTTAATAACTAAATTGTATGGATTTGGAAGATTTTTCTTAGAGAATTAATGCAGAAGCTAATTTTATGTTAAATGCTTAAGTTCCTCACAAATGTAATCATGGAACAGGAACACAATAGTCTCCGCTATTGTATCTTGATGGACAATATACACTGAGAAATTTGCTTTTCTTTATTACAAAAAAAATGATTACAATTGAAGATCTGACCAAATAAGAACAAACACTAAAGTATGTGCTGCCCTCTTGTGATGATAAAATAAAGTCCAGATATACTTCAAATGAATTCATCCATTCATATATTGTCTATACCTACTTATTTCTGGCATCTGTCAGTAGCTGATGCAAGGAAAAAAACAGTCCTGAACAGAATGCTAAACCATTGTATGGTACCAGAGGTGGCCTTAGGGGTGTGTGGGGTCTAGGGCTGACCAACCCCACGTGTAGCCGGTTATGTCAAATGCTGTTACCGGTATGTGTGGATTGTATAAACTTGTACGTGAATTTAATAAAAATAATGTTAACATCCATCCATTATCCAATCCGCACATACACTGGATTTTCTCATTACAGTAATCTGCTAAAATATTGCAAGATTTATCAAAATATAACAATATAATCTATTTAAAAAATACTATTATTAATACTATTGCACAGTTTTGGACTCTGGGTACCTGGAGCCTTAACTAAACAAACAGGGGACAGGCAGAATAGAGACACAGACAGTGATGACTGTACCAAAAAATAGAATACAGGCTTATTCCAGATGTGCCTCTAACTATTTATAGAAAAACTATCATGCACAAAGACATTAATGAAAAAGTGAGCACTCATAAACATAGATTACTTCCACCCAAAAAGTATATACCAATCGGAAGTTGTTCTCGCTAATATATAGAAACTTTAAATGCTCTTCATGGTGCTTGGTGTGATGAAGCACCATTAAAAATACATCATAATTGAACAGGAAAAAGAGATCAGGTTCAAGATTAACAGTCTTAAAAGATTACAAGAAATGTAGTAACAATTCAGAAGGAATCAGAACTTGCCCAGACTTGGTTAGCCATGGAGAGGAAATCCTGCACACATTTCTGCTGGTACCTTTGCTTTGGGCTCCTGTTTCCAATAATTGCTGTCAGAAATCCAATATCTCAGCCCTCTTTATCAATGTTCTGGTAATTCAATAAACATTTTAAAGCTGAAGATGTACTTTTACAATTGCGCTCTAACCAGAAAATTATATTTTTCCTCAATTCATAAAATACAAAATATTTGATATATGGAATATTGGGAAATTTAGAGATCTGTGCATTGACAACATAACTACATCCTTTGTTAACTGTTTGAAAATTAAATTTTTCATCAACACCTTTCTTTTACTATTTGTTCAAATCAGATATACTGATAAAAGAAGCTTGGCTAGCTATACTAATATTTCTTTAACGCCTACTATAGAAATTGTACTATGTAGCTGGGATCAAGATAAGCTTATAAGCAGTATCTCTAAACAATACCAGAGTTTTCAAAAGACTGCATAACTAGATACTTTGAGACAGCATTATAAATTTCAGTAAGATTTTAAGATTAAGAAAGGAAGACTGTTCTGTTTAAATAAATTCCATATCAAGGTATGTGAAATATGGTCTAATCCAACTCATAATTGCACATTGCACACATCTTTCATGATTCAGACTATATAAAGTTTACCCACGTGAAGACCCAAATTATGAGGCTCCTGCTTCTCTAGGTTATATGCCTTGAGAACGTCCCCTGCTCAGAGATTTTTTAAATAAATTGTTTATTTATCAAACAGGTCTATGAATCACAACAATTCCTAATCCATTTACACCAGTGTTTGAGGTAGCACAAAATGGGACATTACTGTGAACACTGTCCGACTTGCTGAACAGGAAGAATCCTAACGTACATACTAAAACACAATAGGCAAAAGATGTCTTATTTTACTTAAAATGACAAAAATCTATTTTGCTTTATGAGAAACAGTCCAAAATATCTTTAACATCTGGCAAAATGTAATAATCTTGTACTGAAATTATTCAGTATGCTGATCTATTGCTAAATTTTTGAATATTTCAGCCTCTTTGAATGATAACTTTATTAATAACGTCTTTTTTCTCCTTTCCTCTGCTCTCTGGGTGGGTAGGGCATAGAATGTCTGATCTGTTTTGATTAAGATGTAGTATGAAGGCTAGCGTCCTTCATCATTTGCAATAAGATGCTGCAGGTGTTCTATCAGACGGTTGTGGCAAGCGCCCTCTTCTACGTGGTGGTGTGCTGGGGACGCAACATAAAGAAGAGAGATGCCTCACGCCTGGACAAACTGGTGAGGAAGGCAGGCTCTATTGTAGGCACGGAGCTGGACAGTTTGACATCCGTGGCAGAGCGACGGGCGCTGAGCAGGCTCCTATCAATCATCTCCAGACAGAGGAGCAGCTTCAGCGACAGACTGCTGTCACTTTCCTGCTACCACTGACAGACTGAGGAGATCGTTCCTCCCCCACACTATGCGACTCTTCAATTCCACCCGGAGGGGTAAACATTAACATTATTCAAAGTTATTGACTGTCTGTATACCTGCATTGTTATCAATCTTTAATTTAATATTTTCTTTATCAGCATGCTGCTGCTGGAGTATGTGAATTTCCCCTTGGGATTAATAAAGTATCTATCTATCTATCTATCTATCTATCTATCTATCTATCTATCTATCTATCTATCTATCTATCTATCTATCTATCTGTCTGTCTGTCTGTCTGTCTGTCTGTCTGTCTGTCTGTCTGTCTGTCTGTCTGTCTGTCTGTCTGTCTGTCTGTCTGTTTGTCTGTCTGTCTATCTATCTATCTATCTATCTATCTTTTGTATACCTTACTGACATGTAATGTACTCATTGTAATGGAATTCCTAAAAATCAATAAACTAAAGATTAAAAAAAGCAATGTAGTAATATGACTACATGACACTTCTTCCTATTCTTCCTATCTTGCCATAATATATATTGTGGTGGTTAAGGGCATTATCTCCCCTTGGATCGATTCCCAGAGGGCACACTGGCAGATGGAGTTTGCAGGTTCAGCCCTGTTGGGTTCCATGGGTGCTGCCAGGGGGTGCTGCAGGAACTGCAGAGCACTGTTTTGTTGGGCTTCCAGATGCTAACAGGCCACTGGAAGTACTCCCAGGTGCAACATAAAAGACACCCACTGCCTTCATTGAGGGAGCCAGATTCCTAGGAGGAGAAAAGAAGGCAGAGAGGTGACCAGGACAGAGAGAGAGGTAGGACAGAGAAAAAAGACAAAGAATTGCTGTGTGCTTGTGCTTTGGACTTGTGCTTGTGCTGAGGGAAACGCTTCCTGGGGAAGGGTTTAACACAATAAATCTACTTGTTTATTTTACACACTTGTGTTTGAGCCTTTTCTGGGGAGTTGGACTCCCCCTATAGTCCACAATATATATATATTGTGATGCGTGAGTCTTGCACTCCAAAACATGAGGCTAAGTCTCAATACTTTAGCAAAATCAGCTTTATTCAACTTGAAACAGGAACAGCAGGGTTATTTATTGCAGCGGGAGCTACCACTCTCCTATACACAGACACAGCAAACTGGCATAGTCGGGGCCAGGTCAGTAGCCAAGTTATACTGTTCTCGGCATCACCCATCAGCGACAGGTGCTTATAGTGTGACCGCGATCAGCTCACATTTGTTTCCGTGGACCTATACTGCTGCGCTGCAAACCTTTGCTTGCCTTGGTGACAACAAGATTTGTGTTATTTAAATAGATTTAATAATGTTGCATTATGCATTTACATGTCCATTTTTTGTTGTTTAAACATTAATGCTAATAAATTCTACAAAAGAGTTGTAATGTGTCATTCTCCTCACTACCCCCATTTTTGTAGTTTCTGTAGTCAACTTAAATATATACAGAACCAGGAAATACAAAACAAAACCGCTAAATAAATCAATAAAATTGTCAATTTGATATCAACTCTTCTAATGTAAAGTAGGTCATGCCATTATTAGTGTAAAACTCCTTAAATGGTTAGAGCCTCAATAGTGATACCAAGGCAGTGCCACATAAAACTACACAAAATAACAGAAATGCCAATCAAGCAAAAGAAGACCTATTGTAGCTATCAAAGTGAGATGCATGTTTTTGCAAGATGTGTGTGCAACGTTTTACAAATATCACAAAAACCTATTATATGAATTGTGTACTCTTGACAGCACTTGAAATGAGATATGTTGTTTGATAGCAATGAAACCAGTCAGTTCATGTATTATTATATTTGTAAAAAGTTAAAAACTACTGTTTACTTAAGAATATAGCATTTAGACTTGGAACTGCATTGTATAATGCTATCAGGAATTCTAATGCTCAATTTAACAGACAGTCAAGATCAGCTAGACATAAAACTTTGAACTTACCCAAAGACCTTCAGCCCTGAGAGGTTTACTTTGTCCAGCCTAATAAACATCCTTTCCATTTCCCCAATGCCGAGACAGCCTTACATTACATAATACAATGTAATTATTAGATTCTGTAAAGTCTTATTCATGTGCTCAGAGGAGCTGCAAGAAACTGGATTCAAATTCTGATCCAAGTCATTGTGAGAAGTAAGCACATTCACCAAGTAACTATGTGAAACTCTGGACAAAGCTAAGGCAAATGTCTGGGGCAAATTTGTAAAGGCCATGAAGAAAGAATGCCTCAAATAAATTTTAGGTATCCATTAGGTGACTTAGGAATGGTAGATGATAAATCACAAAATCTCTTCACAGATGGGTGAGAAAATATTAACCTCATTTGTAAAAATTATTCAAATATAAAATGAGCACTCTAAGGAACTTTTACATGAAGCAAGCACAACCACTTGGGGTGGGGTTAATTTCTGTGTCTGATGTTATTGCAATGAATACGTTGCAGAGCTGCAGTGGTTGATGAAATCTAATTGGAACTAGGGGGCTCCGCCCCCTGCTCGCTTCGCTCGCCAACCCCTGGTGTTGGGAATGACAAAGAGCGTGATGTATGAATGAGATATAGAATAGTGTGACGGTGTAGATGATGCAAATAGAAAGCAAACAATAAAGTGTGTGGCACAGTGTAAAGGTTTATTTGAAAATGTCTTTGTACACGCCGTTTAAGTGTAAAAGGTAATTCCAGCTCAGAACTTGTAAGGTCATTTAAGATGGTTATTGTTGTGATCAGAGTCAAGTTTGTCAGAGCTTAGAAAGAGTTGTGTCTCTCCAGGAAGTAATGGAATGACTTGGGTATTTATGTTTTCCACATTAATATTTTTTGGACATAATATAGTGCGTTATGTTAAAAGGGGCATTTGGTCTAATGAGATTGCTGTTCCAAATGTCTCTGTAACTAAGTCGTCACAGATAAAGGCTTGAGGAATTGTAATAATATGTGGCTGAAGTCCATCTGTATTGGTGAGTGTACCATCTCTCAGTTGTAATAAGCAATTGTTATGATCTGGTTCTGGACATCGTATCTTTTTTACTAACTGTATCTTTTGAAAGTAATGCCAATTGTCTGCGTATTTTAAGATGCACTGAACAATAGCTGAGTGCATGGCATCTGGAAGAATAGCTAATCACTGTCTAAAATCTCCTCCTCATAAAAGTACCTTTCCTCCAAATCGAATATTATTATTCATAAACGTTTGTAGAAGTTTATGAATGGTGTTGAGTAAGTGACTTCATGTCATTGAACATTCATCAATAAACAACATTTTTTCAAGACGGATGTCACGTGCAGTGCCACCGTTAATGTTCATAGTGGATACCGATTTGTAGGATCTAATGCAGTTGATAAAGATTTAACTTTCAGGTACATCGTCAGTTATAAGCTTCTGTAGATATTCAGTATATGAATGTAAAGAAGGCAGTCTAATTTGACCCTTTTGACAACAACGTGTAAATGTATAACTTGTATTGCCAGTTGTTTCTTCAGGGAAGTGAACTGAATGACAATGATTGCAAATGACATTCATTAATCCGAATGAATTTTCCTGGTGTATGTTTTCCTTGTCTGCGGTGGGCTGGCACCCTGCCCAGGATTGGTTCCTGCCTTGTGCCCTGTGTTGGCTGGGATTGGCTCCAGCAGACCCCTGTGACCCTGTGTTCGGATTCAGCGGGTTGGAAAATGGATGGATGGATGTTTTCCTTGTGCCGTTTGAGAGGCGCGTTGTTGCATGTGTAGTATTTGGGACGTGTTGTTTTGGAGCTGTAATCGATTTGCCTGTGCTGTGTGAGAAGCCCGTTGTAGCCTTCGCTGCCATTAACGTATGTCTGAGACGGGAGGTGTTTCGTTTTGAATCCGTGCCTGTTGCGATGCAGCACTTTGATTGATAGATTGCGTAATGTGGATCTAGGATGTAGATTTGTGCATATTTGCGTTGTTGATTTGTTTCAGGGTGCACTGTTCCAATGCGATGCAGTATTTGTGCACATATGCGAAAGCAGTATGGTCCATTGCCTTTTGGTGGCCTGATATTTACTCCGGTATATGCAAAAGCAAATGAACTATTGTAGGATCTAATGCAGTTCATAAAGTTTTTACTTTTAGGTACATCGTTAGTTAGAAGCTTTAGTTGAGCTTTGCGTTTTTGGAGTCGAGACATTTTTTCTTTTAGAAATATGGATAAGTAATAAGGAGTATTGCACTCACTGTTAATATGGAGCCTTTTCTGCGGTTGAATGGTTAATAGTGCCTTATTGTAATGAGATCCACCTATGCTGCATAGCCGTCTATTTTGTTGTTTCTTTCGTGTTCGTGTGTTTGTTCCTGTTATCATTTCCTTTTCGTTTTGTACCCGTGACCGTGTATTCATGACTTGTTTCTTTCTAAGGAGGGTCGCAGTCACTGTTAATATGTTTCCTTTTCTGCAGTTGAACGGTTAATAGTGCTTTATTGTAAGGAGATCCACCTATGCTGTCTAGTGTGAAGGTGTTGACGTTCACTTTAGAATATGTGGCTTTGGGTGTCACTTCTTATGGATGTGTGTGTGTGGGGGGGGGGGGGGGGTGAGGATTGTTGTTGCGCGAGCGTCTTCTTTCTTTTTGTGTTCCTGTGTCTTGTTTGAATCCCCCTCTTTGTGTGTGTCCCGTCCGTTGCTTGTAGGGTCTGTGGGGTGGTTTTGTGTTCTTTTTTTTGTGTTCCATGGGCTTGTTGAATCCCCCTCTTGGTGTGTGTCCCGTCCGGTGCCTGTAGGGGGGGGGGGGGGGGGGGGTGCCTTGCTGTTGTGCGCGGGCCTCTTTTTTTTTTTTTTTTTTTCGGTCTAGTTTCGTGTGCAATGTGTTTCGTGCTTTGCTTGCGTTTGAATACTTTTTTATGTGCCTTTTCCTTTTTTCGGTGCTCTTTGCGCCTCATTTCTCCATTTTTCCTGTGCTCACTCCTTTTTTCTGTGGTCTTGTCCGCCTCTCGCGGCCCCTCATCCGCCTCTCTCGCCCTCTTTTGTCCGCCTTTCTCAGCTCCTCAGCCGACTCTTGCGGACTTTTTTTGCGCCTGCGCAGTACGTCTTTTTGCAGCTACGGCCCATTGCCGGATGTGCCTGCGTCCATCATCCGGTTTAGCATTCTCGGTTAGTAATATGGATTGCTAAAGACTCTGGATTTTGTCAGGGTGCTTTGGCTAATGTGCCTCCTCAGTGTTAAATGGAAGCTGGGAATCATTCATCATTTTTAAAAAGTGAGAGAGAAGAGGGCATGTTGCAGTTAGTGCAGGCTCCCTAAGTAAGTCTGTTCTGGGGAAGTAGAATGGAAACTCTGTCCAATCAGTGAGCCTCAGATACAGGAAGAGTTATGCAGATTGGCTATGGAATGCTGGATTCACTCTTTTTCTTATATGAATATTAGACTTGTAATGGGAGTTTAGCAATACTCTATATATATTCTTTATGGATGTAGAAAAAATCTTTTGTCAATGTAACAAATGGTGACTTCAGATACAAATGGGATTCCAAAGCTGATTCTGCATTTCATTAAGTCCTGTACCTGTGGAGCAATAGTTGAGTTCATACACTTCGAACTAAGCACACCCATATGTGATGTCATGGTCATTTCACAGCAAACAGTGTATGATGCCTGGATTGCCTGTAGATGGCATTACCTCCTTGAACTCGGTCATCTATAGTCAAGGACTAGTGTGATAAAGACACATAACAAGCAAGCATTAGTGCAGAGTGCATTGTCTTTTTTATTCCAAACAATATAGTTTTAAAAACAAAGTGTAGTGCCATTTTTCAATAAATAAAATATCCCAATAAAAATCCAATAAACATCGTTATCATAATCTTCTTCCAGTCCAGTGTGTCTTTCTTCCTCATCTCCCCTGCTCATACAGTATTTCTTATGTCTTTTCAGCCAGGCAGAGATGCCAGCAACTGCGGTCCCTCTCTCCGACTCCCATCTCAGACACCTCAGTCAGTTACCACTGGGACACTTGGAGTCAGACTTCCATTGTTCTGTTGCCTGGCTTTGGTCCAGAAGGACATTTCACGTTTCTTTGTAACGTTGAGCAAGACAGACCCACCCCTGGACTTCATCTTCTCTCACTCCCTTGCAAGGCCACAGACCTCTCTGCCTCCCTTCCACCACACTGTCTCCTTCCTTCCTTCCTTCTGTCCTTCCTTCTCTCTCTCTCTCTCTCTCTCAGTCAAACCTTGTTTTTTAAGCACCATCCCCCTAACCTACGCAAGCTCCTTTTATACTATTGAGAGTGCCGGTGCCTTGATTACGACACTCAGCATCAATGAGGAAACTGGTTGAACTGATCGCGTCTGCATGTGAATGCATAGTCACCTAATTTCCCTATTAAGCACCCAGAGACGCACAACTTAGAGGCAGTACACACCTGCACCTACCGAGCCTGAGAGTACTGTTTTTATTTAAAAACCCCTCATGCGTTTCATTACAAAGTGATTGTTCTTAACAGGTTTGGAATGAGCAATTACTCAATGTAGAGCAGTTTAAGTGAGAGCAGAAATGCTGATGAGGCTGACCAATGAGTTGGTACAGCAATCGCTTTTGACCTCATTTTTCATAATAGTGTGAGGTGCTCAACAATACGGGAATTTTTCAGAGCAGAGATGCCACTTCTGCAGAGCCGGTGTTGCCAATACAGGTGGAATGGACATGAAGTTAAGATACTGACTGACCACCTCTCGGAGGAGTGGACTAAAGACAAGCTGTAGAGTTTACATCTCTAAGCAGTAGCTGGGGACTATTGTTGTGGATACGTGGTCCAGTCTGTACAGCACAGCACATTGTCATCACCACAAGGAATAATGAATAGAAAGTATAGTATACTAATAATGTATGGATAGATGATAGGATGGAAGGAAGACTTAATGTCTGTAAGAACAGATATACAGCGATCAGCCACAACATTAAAACCACTGAAAGGTGAAATGAGTGACATTGATTTTCTCATTACAATGGCACCTGACAATGGATGGGATATATTAGGCAGCAAGTAAACCATCAGTTCTAGA
This sequence comes from Erpetoichthys calabaricus, assembly GCF_900747795.2. Taxonomy (NCBI): domain Eukaryota; kingdom Metazoa; phylum Chordata; class Cladistia; order Polypteriformes; family Polypteridae; genus Erpetoichthys; species Erpetoichthys calabaricus. The sequence continues at coordinate 66,947,259 of NC_041402.2, forward strand.
AGGTGATGTGTTGGACATAGAAAAAACAGGCAAGCATAAGGATCTGAGCAACTTTAGCAAGGACCAAATTGTAATGGCTAGATGACTGGGTCAGAACATCTCCAAAATGGCAGGTCTTATGGAGTGTTCCTGGTAAACCTTCAGTGGACTAGTGAAGTCCATGTCTTGAAAGGTGCCTAATAAAAAGTGGTCCAATGAAAGACAACTGGTGAACTGGTAAAAGGGTCATGGGTGCCCAAGGCTCATTGATGCCAAAAGGGAGAGAAAACTAGCCCATTACAGCTTGCAGTATATGGGGCTGCATAACCACAGACCAGTCAGAGTGCCAATGCTGACCCCTGTCCAACCTCCTATGATGGGCACATGAGCATCAGATAATAATAATAATAATAATTCATTACATTTATATAGCGCTTTTCTCAGCACTCAAAGCGCTATCCACACAGGGAGGAACCAGGAAGCGAACCCACAATCTTCCACAGTCTCCTTCAGCAGCACTACCACTGCGCCACCTGTGAGATCTGGACCATGGAGCAATAGAAGAAGATAGCCTGGTCTGATGAGTCAGGTTTTCTTTTAGATCATGTGGATGGCCTGGTTCGTGTATGTCATTTACCTAGGGAACAGATGGCAGCCAGATCCAGGAATGGAAGAAGGCAATGAGATGCTTTGGGCAATGTTCTGCTTGGAAATCTTGGGCATCTGTGGGAGGTGCTAGAACATGCCTGATCCATGGAGGCCTCACCCCACAACTTACAGGACTTAAATGATCTTCTGCTAACATCTTGGTGCCAGATACACAATGTAGGAGCATACAGGATAAACAGTTATCCTGAAAGGAAGTCAGGAAAATCCCTTACCTGGACGGGAGGCCCTGAGAATACAGAAAGGCATCCCGGCCAACAGAAGGAAGGAGGTCGCACCTGGACAAGGCTGCCCTAGGGGATGGATGGACTTCCAAGCTGGACGCGATTCCAGTACCTTCCCAGGATGGGAGAAAAGGGAAGGACAGGGAATGACTGTCATAGAGAGATATGTAGTTCCCCCGTCACTAGATCGCAGCAGCCCTCCATGATGGGAACCAGAAGGGAATGCTGGGAGATGTAGTCCAGCAATACAGCCCTGCTGGGGACCATGGGTGCTGCAAGGGGGTGCTGTAGGGAGATGCGCTACCCAATTTATAGGACTTCCAGTACTTCCATCGGGTCAGTGGCCCTGGCACCAGAAGTACTCCAGGGTCCTCAATAAAAGGGACTGCACTCCCTTATAATAATAATAATTCTTTGCATTTATATAGCGCTTTTCTTACTACTCAAAACGCTCAGCAATTGCATATTAAGGGCCTTGCTCAAGGGCCCAACAGAGCAGAGTCCCTATTGGCATTTACGGGATTCGAACAGGCAACCTTCCGATTGCCAGTGCAGATCCCTAGCCTCAGAGCCACTACTCCACCTTATCCAGGCAAGTTGGAGCTGGGAGGACATGGAGCAACATTTGACTAGACGGGCATAGTGCGGTGGTGAGTGGAGAGGTGATTGAGAGAATATTTGTATAGAGAGAAGACCTGTGTTTGTGCTTTGTGCTCTTGCTACTGTGTGGAGGTAGTTTTTGGATATTTAAACCACCCCTTATTTGAACCCAGGACTTTGTGTATGTTTGTGTTGTGGTTTGGGGTTCACTGACAGCCCAGTTCCATTACAACAGAAAACCTTCAGTGGACTAGTGAAGTCCATGTCTTGAAAGGTGAGAGCTGTTTTGTCAACACGAGGGGGAAATGCACAATATTAGGCAGGTGGTTTTAAAGTTGTGGCTAATTGGAGTATATGGATATGCTAGATGTTACTATATTATAATGTTGCACCACTGCAAAGTACTAAATGGACCTTCTGCTTTTTATATGGCCATTTTAGATGGCTCACTGTCAGTGCTGGTCGAAGTCCATTTGAAACTACAGGCAAACTTCACCTCTGGTGCCCCCTTCCAAATAAAAAACACAGATGCCTTTGTTTAATACAACAGACCAAAGTAATTCCAAACTAAACATGTGCAAAGTGCACACAAAGTAATTATATTAGTAATTCTTTGAGGCAAATGCAGAATTAAAATAAGTGAATGAAAGAATAAATTAAAGAACACAATTATTTCTGGAGCTCATACATCATATGACTTAAACATAACACAGTAATTGCAGAGCTTTCACAACTGATGTTTATACAGTTTAAAGGCAGATAATGAGTATTATTGACAATGAGTATTTTTCTATTTAAATTTTTACCTTCCTGGACTTCCTTCCTGCAAAGTCATATGATATCATATGATATGATGATATCATCACATGAAATATGACCAGCAACCTCATGGGTGATACTTATAAAATCCTATTTTGGTATTAATTTTTATTATATTACAGTAACGTCAGGCTAAATGTATGATCTTTTCTTTAAATCCTTTCTTACCACTTCAGAACTTGGTGATGTCTATGATTTCTAGAAAGCACCATTATGCACTGGGACAGACTTAGGAGGGAGGGGGACCAGCACTTGAACCATTATTTGGGACTCCCTATAGGTGTTCTAAGGGAATCATGGAAAAACTAATATGTAATGTCAAAGCTTAAAAGTCGAACTTGAATAGGTGCTACATAAGAACAAAAAGTAGAATATGATTATATGATAGGTGTTTGGATAGCAGCAAAACAAACATAAAACCAGCATCTGAGATTTTGAATGATAGAGAGAAGGTGACAGAGTATGCAATGCCAAAGCTTAGAATTATACTTGATAGCCATTAGAGCATAGTATACCAAAGAAATATCAAAAACAAAGAGAGTCTGGTCCACCAATTATCTATTTTGAGAGAGAATCAGCCTTTTGAAGGAGAGAGGGAGGAAAATATTTAAAAATATTATTCTAGCACCTAGTTATTTTTTCAGAATATCAGGTGTTTCTAGCATTAAGGTAAAACAATGACAAATATGACGCATGAGCAGGTTTAGTTGTTTCACCAGTTTTCACACTCTGTGCACATTTCTCCTGCTGGCAATAAACTACTTATTGATCGGTATACACAGAGAGGACCAACTGAGTGATTGTAGAAGGTCCAATTTATGACTTGTCCACACAACATTCTGCTCAGGTATGTAAAGTGTAGAGAAGGATTTTATTTTTTAAAAGAATTTCTCAGTACTGTGTGAAATGTCAGGTAAGTTGTCAACAAAATGCAATCACCTGACAAATTAGCTGAAACATTTTTCACTTGTGATCCTTATCCAGGATGGTCCAGAAGATGTTTTAAGGAAAGGTTTTGGTGATACATACAGTTCAATGTCAGATTTTTGAATTATTATATACAACGAGGGGGCTTCACCCCCTGCTCGCTTCGCTCGCCAACCCCCCGGCCTGCGCTACATGCCAGCCACTTCGTGTCTCTGCTGCTCGCGTATATGGATTTGACTTTCACCAAACAACAAATCTTTTAATACGCCCCTTTATTGGGAAGAAACACTACTTTTCCCTGATGGCAACACAAATTAGATGATGTACAAGTCTCCGACTGTAAAATTTAAATCCAAACAATATATTTGATCGCTTTTCGCTATTCCATTATTTCATTGAGTAATAATTTCCATTTGTTTGTGCTAATGCGATCTTCACTATCATTTTTTGAGACTTTCGAATTTTAGTATTTTCATTATCTCTAAACTGCTCTGTATATGTATCGCACCAACGTTTTTGAACCTCTTTACGGCGTTCTACTTTGTCATCTACTCTTTGTCTTTTATTTCTGGCCCCGGGCGTGGTTAAATCTCTTGGCACAAAGTCTCATCTCGTGGGAATATGAAAGTATCTCTGACAAAGTCTCATCCCAGGCTAAAACTTCTTGTCTCATCCCAGGATTTTTTTATATAATAGAGAGTGTGAGGGACGGCTGGCGGTTCAGTCCGGCCGGGATGTCCTTGGAAAAGAAGAATGGAGGAAGGCAGCCTTTTCAGGGCACTGCATCCCCCGGGATGCTAGGTGACAGCACCCCTGGAAGGCAACAGTTCCCCGGATTCACTCAGGGCATCCTGGGACATGGAGTCTGTTTCCTCAGCCCTGTTGCGTGCCATGGGTGCCGCCAGGGGGAGCTCACAAAGAACCTGGGGACTCCTATTGTTACGATAACCTGGAAGTACTTTGGATTCATGAGGATGGAAGCCCGCAGTACTTCCGGGCTACTTGAGAATGGATGATGTGGCGTTGAACCCGGGAGAAACACTTAAAAAGGACTTTGGGAAATTCAGCAAAGAGAGCCGGAGTTGGGTGGTAGAGTGATGGAGCTGCTGGGAGGAGTGGAGGATTGTGATTATTGTATTGATTATTGATTATTCTTTATTATTATTGTTATTGAAGAATTGTGGAGTGTGTGGTGCTTTGTGCACTTTATTTGAAGAAATAATTAAAGAATTCTTCTTGGTGCTTTTACAAGTGTGTCCTGGACGTCTGTCTGGTGGGTTTAGTGGGGCAACAGCGCCTCTAGCGTTCACAAGAGATAAGTGCAAAGTAATCCAGCATTTTATTTCAATATGTGGTGCTGGTCAAGTTTCTGTTCATGTCAACTTAGCTCAGTCACAATTACATCTAACTGCCATTATTATATTTTTATTGTAATATATATAAAATATGCCAATAATAATACATATAATATATATATTATTATACCAGCATAGGAGAGACATCCCCACCCAAAATTACAGCAGCGCAGGTGAGCAAAGAGCTGAGGAGACTTTGTGCCAGCAAAGCAGTGGGTCCAGATGGAGTATCGCCACAACTGCTGAAGGTCTGTGCGCTGGAGCTGGGGAGTCCTCTACAGTGCATCTTCAACCTGAGCCTGGAACAGGGGAGAGTCCCGAGGCTTTGGAAAACATCTTGTATCACCCCAGTCCCAAAGGTATCACATCCTAGTGAGCTGAACGACTTCCGGCCTGTCGCTCTGACGTCACATGTGATAAAGACCATGGAGCGGCTGCTGCTTCACCACCTGAGGCCACAGGTACGCCACGGCCTCGACCCTCTGCAGTTCGCATACCAGGAGAAGGTGGGAGCGGAGGATGCCATCATCTATATTCTACACTGATCACTCTCCCACTTGGACAGAGGCAGTGGTGCTGTAAGAATTATGTTTCTATACTTCTCTAGTGCCTTCAACACCATCCAACCTCTGCTCCTTAGGGACAAGCTGACAGAGATGGGAGTAGATTCATACCTAGTGGCATGGATCGTGGACTATCTTACAAACAGACCTCAGTATGTGCGTCTCGGGAACTGATGGTCTGACATTTTGGTCAGCAACACAGGAGCGCCGCGGGGGACTGTATTTTCTCCGGTCCTGTTCAGCCTATATACATCGGACTTCCAATACAACTCGGAGTCCTGCCACGTGCAAAAGTTCGCTGATGACACTGATATCGTGGGCTGCATCAGGAGTGGGCAGGAGGAGGAGTATAGGAACCTCATCAAGGACTTTGTTAAATGGTGCAACTCAAACCAACTACACCTGAACACCAGCAAAACCAAGGAGCTGGTGGTGGATTTTAGGAGGCCCAGGCCCCTCCTGGACCCCGTGATCATCAGAGGTGACTGTGTGCAGAGGGTACAGACCTGTAAATACCTGGGAGTGCAGCTGGATGATAAATTGGACTGGACTGCCAATACTGATGCTCTGTGTAAGAAAGGACAGAGACGACTATACTTCCTTAGAAGACTGGCGTCCTTCAACATCTGCAATAAGATGCTGCAGATGTTCTATCAGATGGTTGTGGCAAGTGCCCTCTTCTATGCAGTGGTGTGCTGGGGTGGCAGCATAAAGAAGAAGGACGCCTCACGCCTGGACAAACTGGTGAGGAAGGCAGGCTCTATTGTAGGCATGGAGCTGGACAGTTTGACATCCGTGGCACAGCGACGGGCGCTCAACAGGCTCCTATCAATTATGGAAAATCCACTGCATCCACTAAACAGTGTCATCTCCAGACAGTGGAGCAGCTTCAGCGACAGACTGCTGTCACTGTCCTGCTCCACTGACAGACTGAGGAGATTGTTCCTCCCCCAAACTATGCGACTCTTCAATTCCATCCGAGGGGGTAAATCTACTTTTGAAAAGATTGAAATTCAGTAAGGGATCATCTGTACATGATATACCTGCCTTTTGTCCAAGAGATCAGTGAACAGCAGCTTTGAAAGCAGCCCAGAACCCTTTTTAAACCATATAGAAGTGATGTTGGAGTTTATGGTTTATGCAAAATTATCAAGATTCACTCTTACTAGAAATATAACCTATAATGCTTCCACTATTATAACACAACAAATTGCTGTTTTCTTCATGCTCCAATAGCCCATTTCAGGTCTTCTGCTCTCAGATGCTCTCAACAGCCACCCTCAATCACAACCTGCTGTTCAGTGGAGATATGTAAACTCAGGTGTTAGTGCAAGTGGTAGGAACATTTCTTTGAAAAGCAAAGAGCAAATGTTTTCCATACATATTGGTAAAAGAAGGTAAAGATTCTTATGGGCACAAGGAGCATGAAGAGTGCAGCACGCACTGCCTGAGACAAAGCAAAATTGACTTGTTAAATTGGCATCACCCCCCAGAAGATAGTGCCCTAGGTCACTGCCTATGTTACTTAATGGGTTGACTGGCACTGCATGTACCATTAACAGGACTGATTGCCATTGCTCCACTAAATAGTAATCTATTTTCTATATTGCAGGCTGGCCATTTTTAATTGCACCCCTACTGCTGGTTCCAAAGCTGCGCTGAAGTTGCATGATGGAATGCCAGCTCATATTATGGGTGACTCATCCGTGGCTGATGTAACGTGTCACTGCCATTTTAATATTTACACATTTGAAAAGCTCTTTAATGAGCAGAGCACCCCGAAATAATTTATAAGACACACTAAAAATGTACTGTAAAGTTATTAAGTCATTTATTTCGTTATTAGTTATTATTCATCACATATTTAAAATTCTGTTAATGATTTTTCACATTTATAAAGTCATGTATTATTGTTATTGTCCTTTTATGTTCTTTTTAAAAATACAGTCATTGGATTTTTGCACCTAATCATTTCATTACATATTGTACTGTCTGTATAATTTTTATGTGACAAATACAATTTGATTTGATTTGAGATGGACTGGCAAAAATGGCAAATGTATCTATTTAAAATGTTATATATACTGTATATATATATATATATATATATATATCCATCCATCCATCCATCCATTTTCCAACCCGCTGAATCCGAACACAGGGTCACGGGGGTCTGCCGGAGCCAATCCCAGCCAACACAGGGCACAAGGCAGGGAACCAATCCTGGGCAGGGTGCCAACCCACCACAGGACACACACAAACACACCCACACACACACCAAGCACACACTGGGGCCAATTTAGAATCGCCAATCCACCTAACCTGCATGTCTTTGGACTGTGGGAGGAAACCGGAGCGCCCGGAGGAAACCCACGCAGACACGGGGAGAACATGCAAACTCCACGCAGGGAGGACCCGGGAAACGAACCCAGGTCCCCAGGTCTCCCAACTGCGAGGCAGCAGTGCTACCCACTGCGCCACCATGCCGCCCCATATAGATTGGCGCCTGACCCGACACAGACTCACACCGGAGGCACATATAAAAGCAAACTTTTATTTTTCTTCACCTGTGGGGCATGTCTTCCCTGTGTCCCACAGGCACAACACAGTCCCAAAGCACACAAAAGCACCAACACACACAGTATCCTTTGCACCACCACTCCTCCTGGCAAGCATAGTTCTCCTCCTCCCGACACAGGCTCTGGGAGTGGTGGCTGCTGGCCCCTTTTATAGTCCACCCGGAAGTGCTCCAGGTACTTGATTGCTGAGTTCCGGCTGCACCTCCGGATGTGGCAAAAACACTGCCCATAAGGGCTCAGGAGTACCAGCTGTAGCACCCCCTGGCAGTGCCTGCGGGACCCAGCAGGGCTGCACCAAACTCCATTTCCCATGGAGCCCTGCGGGAAATCGAGGCACTGCTCCAACCCAGGGGGGTTGCCATCTGGCGTCCAGGGGGAGGTATTGCAAAGTCCATGGCTGCTCCCCCTGAACATATACTGAAGGGGCTTCCCCCCAGCCGTCTGCTACATTATATATATATACAGTAGTACCTTGACTTACGAGTGTCCCAACTAACGAGTTTTTTGAGATACGAGCCGTCTCTCGGACGATTTTTTGCTTTGAGTTGAGAGTTGAGAGCTCGGGTTACGAGCCAGCTTCAAATAGCCCACCGCTAGTTGTTGCAGCGAATGCCACAGTGAATGCCGCAACATCCACCCAGCATTTTGTGTCTCACTCGTTCACTTTAAGCGGTTAGCTCGCAGTGGAAGTATCAGTGTTGTGCTCGCATTTGTGCTTGCAGTTATTTTGCAAAACTTCATTTTTCCAACCATGGGTCCAAAGAAAATGAAGGCAAAGGAAGGTGCTGAGAAGAAGAAGCGGGTGATGTGGATTGAATTAAAGAAAGAAATTATCGAAAAACATGACCAAGGTATGCGCGTAGTCGACTTGGCGAAGCAGTACAAGCATAGCACTTCTACAATCTGCACCATACTGAAGCAGAAAGAGTTGATAAAGGCTATAACGCGAGCCAAGGGCATTAAAGTGATTTCTAAACAGCAGACATCTATCCATGAAAATATGGAGAAGCTGCTGATGGTGTGGTTGACGGAGAAGCAGCTCGCAGGAAATACCGTGACAGAGGCTATAATCTGCGAGAAGGCACGAGCTATTTACGCTGATTTGCTGCAGCAGACCCCAGGCACTTCAATGGACGAGGCATCAGGCGCGCCGTTTAAAGCCAGTCGGGGCTGGTTCGACAATTTTAAAAAGAGGACCAGCATTTGCTCCATTGCCAGGCATGCTGAGGCAGCAAGCGCGGATATGAAGGCAGCTGAGGATTATCTCAAAACTTTTGCCGGAATTATAGACTTATATAACGGCAGAGGAGAAGAGGATGCCAGGCCACAAACCCATGAAGGATAGGCTAACCCTCACACTGTGTGCCAATGCAAGCAGCGACTGCAAGATTAAGGCGCTGCCCATTTATCATTTGGAAAACCCCAGAACCTTTAAGTCACATAAGATTCTGAAAGAAAAACTGCAGGTTATGTGGAAGTCAAACCCGAGGGCGTAGGTCACCAGGCAGTTCTTTGTGGAGTGGGTGAATTTAGTCTTTGGTCCTGACGTTAAGAAATATCTTAAGGAAAATAACCTACCCCTGTAAGCCCTTCTCGTCCAGGACAATGTGACTGCTCACCAACCTAACCTTGAAGATGACATTCTCGAAGAGTTCAAATTTATAAAGGTTCTTTACCTTCCACTCAACACCACCCTTATCCTGCAGCGCATGGACAAACAGGCGATTTCTAATTTCAAGAAGCTCTTCACCAAGCACCTGTTCTGCCGCTTTGAGGTGATGGAGAGAACAAACCTCACCCTTTGAGAGTTCTGGAAGGACCACTATAACGTCGTGATATGGCTCAGAATTATCAATATGGCCTGGCAGGGTGTTACAAAGAGGACCTTGACCTCTGAATGAAAGAAGCTGTGGCCTGAGGTTGTGTCTGAAATGGACTTTGAAAGACTCGAACCCGAAGCGGCAGTGGTGGAGAAGATTGTATCCCTTGGCAAGTCCATGGGCCTGGACATGGATGAAGGTGACATCAACGAGCTCATCGAGGAGCACTCCGAGGAACTGGAGGAGCTAAAGGAGCTACAGATGCAGCAGCACACGGAGGTTTTGCAAGAAATAGGTGACGCGGAGGAGGCAGAGGAGGTTATCTCTACAAGTGAGATAAAGGAAATGTTGGGAATGTGGGAGAAACTTTTGGACTTTATTCAAAAGAAACACCCAGAAAAAGTTGTAACTGGGCGTGTGACGGCACTGTTTAATGACACTTGCTTGATGCATTTTAGAAACATTCTGAAAGGGAGGATGAAACAGACCTCATTGGACAGGTTTTTATCGAAAACCCCTGCAGATAAAAGTGAGGAAGGCATGGTGAAAAGGGCAAAAATCAGCAAATAAGATTCAGTTATTCAGTTCAGCCTTTCTCCTCCACCTCCATTAGCATCTGCAAGTTGTCTGATCTCCAAGGTAAATGCTGCACATTATACTTAATAAAACCAGTTTAATGCAGTACATTCTATTGTATTGTGTTTTTATACAATATTCGTTATTTATAAGTACATTTTTCTTATTTAGAACCAGCCCTAACCCTAAACACAGACAGGCAGGAGACAGGTTGTGTTTTCACCACAGCCCAACACAGTCCCTTTTACCACCAGTCTTTTGCCTCCACTGCTCCTCAGGCTTTGTCCTCTTTCTACCCGACTCTGGCCGTTGAATGGTGGGTACAGGCCCCTTTTTTTTAGGGTGCCCGGAAGGACTCCAGGTGCCCAACAAGCTTCTTCCGGCAGCACTTCCAGGTGTGGTAGAAGTGCTGCCAAATAGGGCCCTGAAAACATCCATGCACCCCCTGGCGGTGGCCACTGGCCCCAGCAGGGTTGAGCTCCCATGCTTATTATCCAAGGCCCCACTGGAGACCAAAGGGGCTGCCCTCTATCGGTCTAGAGGAGAAATAGGCTTTTAAATACTCTCTCCCCCGGTCCTTCCATAATCATGTTAAGGGCTCCGGCTGTCCACCACAAGATAGATAGATAGATAGATAGATAGATAGATAGATAGATAGATAGATAGATAGATAGATAGATAGATAGATAGATAGATAGATAGATAGATAGATAGATAGATATACAAATCAGAGGACCTCCTCACGGGCACAATCAAGGTACGTGATAACCCATTGAGGTGAGAGAGGGCACTGCCACTAACGTTCTCTTCTCCTTCTCTTCCAGCAGCTCAGAGAAACCACCCAACGAGGCCACTTAGCCACGCCTCTTCCAACATGTACTAAAAAGAAGCTTAGCTGCCCAGAAGGAGTCATCATTCTCTCCTGAGAGCGAACGGCTGGATGGTGCTCACAAGAAATGACCTTTTTCTAGTGAAGCCAAAGAACTAATTTTGAAGTTTTTGAGCCCCTGTGGCAGTTTTTGTTATCACCTTAAGGCACAAATTTGTGTTGGACTCACTGTATTAAATAGGACGGTTGGTGCCCCGACATTTCGCTCTTACCAGTCCTGTCATTCCTGCACAGTATATATATGTACAGTATGTGTGTGTATATAAAACCTTACCTACTAATTAAATGTTAATTGGTTTGCAAATTAATGGCAGCAATTTTAGTAGCATAATAGTTTTAAGAAGGTTTATTCTATAAATGCCATAAAATTAAATTAGACTATGACTAGTCATTTTGATATTGTATGATATAACAAAAAGACAAAGAGACATACTTTTTTATTATTTATATAGATTAAAAGTGTATTAACAATTTGTAATTATTTACATTTCAGATGTATGCATAATGTAAGTGTGACACAGAGAAGCACATTGAGCATAGGAAAGGTGCTATATTAAATAAAATTGATTATTATTATTATTTGTTATTAGAGATGTAATGGTTGGTGCTACTGCCTCAAAGCATCAGGAGACTAGGTTCAGTGGAGCTTATTCTTTCCTGCTAAAGATGTGTACTGTGTCTATTGGAGACTGTAAATGAGCCTTAAATCAATGAGTGTGACTTTGTATGCAAACATGCTTTCTGGCTTAGTTCCTGTCTTTCACCTAGTGCTGCCAGGATATGCTCCAGTTACGTAAAACACTAAATTACATTAATCAGGTTTAGGAAATGAAATGGATGGATGCTTATACTAAATTTTAATATGGAGAGAAAAGAGAGAGAAAAAAATACAGTTTGATAGCAATTACTCTAAACACCACTAGATGGTGATATCATATAAGTAAAGATTGAGTCCAAGACAATGAGGCTGAAATAATACACTGAACTTTCATAAAATACACTGAAAATTAAAGTATTTAATTTTAATCAAAATGTATTCTTCACCTTACCCAAGGCCTACAATCTAGTATAATTTTTCATGCAACAATTATTTACATTAATGGAATTGCATGGTTATGGTTTTGGTTAAACGCAGAGTACAAGCAAACATATTATATGCATGGATTCAAAAGCATTTATGTAAAAACATGAGAGAAGCCCAAAGTTGAGCAGAGAAGCACTTCCACAGAAAGCCACTTGACTAGCTGTTAAAAATGTATCACTTTGACATGGGGAACTTGCTAAAAGCAAAATGCTAAAAATAATCAATAGATGTTTTCCTTGTACAACAGGAATGCTTTTGCAGGAAGATCTTCCTTTATTCATAATTAAAAAAGCACAGCTTTACTGATGTTACAGCAAATTGTACTGCAAAAGACCTGAAAGATACAATATCTACAACGATTAACTAGTGTCAAGTTCAAGCTGATGTTTATTTCACATGTACATCATAGAGGCTTAGGAAAAACAGTGGAATCTATATAGTTACTGGTTTAGTCACCATCACTGACTCACTATGTGACATTGTGTGAGTATTTACTGTAAAATGTGCAACAAGAATATCTTTCAGTCAGTTAAATAAATTAACTATATAGTGGATAAATGACTTTTAATTTATCATAAGTACAATACATCTCACATAATACTCCTTATGAAAGAGAATTGAACCTTAATGGTTACTGGTTCTGTCTCCATCATTGGCTCACAACGTAACATTGTGTGAGTATTTAAAACAGGTAACAGTGATATGGTAAAACAGTACTTTGCCCTACTGCATCATAAATATATTTATGTCAATGTGGAATATGTATGTCATCTTTATATTCACATGGGCCTTTTCCTTGGTGAACTCTGATCTTCCACCCTCTGGTTAAGTTAACTGATATCTCTAAACTATCTCCATGTGAGTGACAGCCTTATGTGAGTGACAGCCTTACTGTAGTTGCTCAAGAGTGGATCCTGTGGAGGACTGGTGCCTTGAGCAGGGTTGCTTTCTGCTTTTCACGTTACCAAATATGGAGGTTTAGACATCAGCATTCAGTGATTCTGAATTGGATTAATTGTGTTCAGGAATGTTCTTCAGCTTTGTTGTGTCCCTGCTCAGGATTAATCGGTTTAGAATATGGACGTTCTCTTATGTTATGCTGTATTATGTTATAATGTGCAATGTTATATTATGTGGAAGCAGGGTACAAGTAGTGCAGAGTTCCCTATGTAACGGAAGTTGAACAGTGTATTTTCTTATGGTAGTTTAGAGATGCTCCAATCTACTGCAAAACATATTTTTTTATTGGTCCTCTATAAATAAAGATTAGTTAGTTACTTCAGTGGCATCGTACGGTAGTCATTAATGCAAAGAGGCTTGCTTGATACATGCACTTTCAAATAAATGTTTTCTTTCATCTAATGTAATGTAATGGTGTACTGTATGCTCTTAAGGGTACCAAATAATACAGTGCATCCGGAAAGTATTCACAGCGCATCACTTTTTCCACATTTTGTTATGTTACAGCCTTATTCCAAAATGGATTAAATTCATTTTTTTCCTCAGAATTCTACACACAACACCCCATAATGACAACATGAAAAAGGTTTACTTGAGGTTTTTGCAAATTTATTAAAAATAAAAAAATTGAGAAAGCACATGTACATAAGTATTCACAGCCTTTGCCATGAAGCTCAAAATTGAGCTCAGGTGCATCCCGTTTCTCCTGATCATCCTTGAGATGTTTCTGCAGCTTAATTGGAGTCCACCTGTGGTAAATTCAGTTGATTGGACAGGATTTGGAAAGGCACACACCTGTCTATATAAGGTCCCACAGTTGACAGTTCATGTCAGAGCACAAAGCAAGCATGAAGTGAAAGGAATTGTCTGTAGACCTCTGAGACAGGATTGTCTTGAGGCACAAATCTGGGGAAGGTTACAGAAACATTTTTGCTGCTTTGAAGGTCCCAATGAGCACATTGGCCTCCACCATCCGTAAGTGGAAGAAGTTCGAAACCACCAGGACTCTTCCTAGAGCTGGCTGGCCATCTAAACTGAGCGATCGGGGGAGAAGGGCCTTAGTCAGGGAGGTGACCAAGAATCTGATGGTCACTCTGTCAGAGCTCTAGAGGTCCTCTGTGGAGAGAGGAGAACCTTCCAGAAGGACAACCATCACTGCAGCAATCCACCAATCAGGCCTGTATGGTAGAGTGGCCAGACGGAAACCACTCCTTAGTAAAAGGCACATGGCAGCCCGCCTTGAGTTCGCCAAAAGGCACCTGAAGGACTCTCAGACCATGATAAAGAAAATTCTCTGGTCTGATGAGACAAAGATTGAACTCTTTGGTGTGAATGCCAGGCGTCACGTTTGGAGGAAACCAGGCACTGCTCATCACCATGCCAATACCATCCTTACAGTGAAGCATGGTGGTGGCAGCATCATGCTGTGGGGATGTTTTTCAGCGGCATGAACTGGGAGACTAGTCAGGATAAAGGGAAAGATGACTGCAGCAATGTACAGAGACATCCTGGATGAAAACCTGCTCCAGAGTGCTCTTGACCTCAGACTGGGGCGACGGTTCATCTTTCAGCAGGACAACGACCCTAAGCACGCAGCCAAGATATCAAAGGAGTGGCTTCAGGACAACTCTGTGAATGTCCTTGAGTGGCCCAGCCAGAACCCAGACTTGAATCCGATTGAACATCCCTGGAGAGATCTTAAAATGGCTGTGCACCGACGCTTCCTATCCAACCTGATGGAGCTTGAGAGGTGCTGCAAGAGGAATGGGAGAAACTGGCCAAGGATAGGTATGCCAAGCTTGTGGCATCATATTCAAAAAGACTTGAGGCCGTAATTGCTGCCAAAGGTGCATCGACAAAGTATTAAGCAAAGGCTGTGAATACTTAATGTACATGTGATTTCTCAGTTTTTTTATTTTTAATAAATTTGCAAAAACCTCAAATAAACTATTTTCATGTTGTCATTATGGGGTGTTGTGTGTAGAATTCTGAGGGAAATAAATGAATTTAATCCATTTTGGAATAAGGCTGTAACATAACAAAATGTGGAAAAAGTGATGCGCTGTGAATACTTTCCGGATGCACTGTACATAATATACAATATCTAAGGCAGCCTTCTATCCTTGACTGGAAGGAGTATTGCTACACAAATGAATTTAGGAAGAAAACAAGAAGTCTTCTTGTAAATCCAGCATGCTCAGGGCTGAAGGTTCTAGCCTAGCTACTCAACTCAATCCACCGAAGGACACAGTTAGAGCATGTTTTTGTTCCAACCAATTCTGTACATCGACTGGACACCAGTCTTAATTAAATATTCCATTATTTTCCAGTTTCAATCTTTATTGTGTCAATTCAGAAATGTACAACAGGGTTGATGTACTTTTAAAGGAATTTAACAAATATAACTAAGTTACACTGATCTCACTTTTTAAGATTTGTCCATTTAAAACAGAAAACAATCAAGTAGCTGGTCTTGTCATTTGCGCCGGTGTGTGCTCTTTTTTAACTGGCACTATCTGAGAAAAAAATACCACTACTGCTAATTAAACTCCTTATGCATTGTATCTGGCCTTTTGTTACATTCATTATGCAGTCAGAAAAACAATTCAATTTGTAATTTTTCTATAGATTTCAATAAAAAGGGGGCTATTTTTAATTTTCTTTATTGTACCTAAATAGTGACAACATAATATCATTTCCACCTGTAAAATCATTAGCAGGTATCTGTTTAAATGACAATGTGTGGAATAGTGAGTCCTTGGCTTAATGATTAGGCTCCTACTTTCAGAGTGATTCCCGTTTACATATTCTTTTATGAATTTTCCACGGTGCTTTCTTTCTACCAGGCGGCTCCCCTGCTTCTCCCATCGGGCTTCGCAACAGGGGAGTCGCCCTACCTGCAGGTGCAGCTGCCTTCCACACTGGTCCGGTAGCCCTCCGATCCCTGGCTACGTCGGGCTCCATCCAGATCGAGACTTGGTTTCTTTCCACAGCGGCCAGTGCGCTCACACTGGGGCTAAACCAGCCCAAAGCCTCCACGACTGCTGCCGCCTTTCGATGGCCAGTCGTCAATACAGTCGCTTTCTTCAGCCCCACCGAGTGTCGGCCAAACACTCATCTGCAGGGTTTCACCACCCAGCTGCCTGCCTTTGCTTTATCGAATCTGCTCTCGCTCGCTCTCATGCACCGGCTTTCCTCTATCTGCTTCCTACTCCATTAATCTCCCGTTCTTTCCTGTTCTTCCCCTAGCCGCCTCGCGCTTCTATTTATCACGGGGACAATTACGGATGCGGACGACTCCTCACCTGTGCACTTAAGTTATAGGATCGCCCGCATCACGAATTCCCCGGGAACCGATCGGCCCCAAATACTCTCTAAGCCGCGAGTACGGTGATTATTTATTTAAAAAGTGGCCTTTTTGACTTGAACTGTGGACC
This sequence comes from Erpetoichthys calabaricus, assembly GCF_900747795.2. NCBI lineage: Eukaryota > Metazoa > Chordata > Cladistia > Polypteriformes > Polypteridae > Erpetoichthys > Erpetoichthys calabaricus. Next base: position 66,963,737 of record NC_041402.2, read on the forward strand.
CGCTACACCACACTATCCAGGCGTTGTACGAGAAAAAAACCCGTGTGCGAAATCGTGGATGAAGCCTTGTGGATATGGTTTCTTCAGGAACGTCGATGAGGTTCAGTACATACGTTAGAAATATTTTTCTACATGAAAATAGGTATGCGTCGGATTAACCGGCCAAAACGGCAACCGGCCATGGGTCCAGTCCCGAGGTGGCAGGTTAAGAGGGATTGTACTGTAATTAAATTTGCTGATGACAGCACAGTCATCAGTCTTATTATGAACAACAGTTAGACTGTCAGAAGCTTAACAATCTACCTAGCCGCTGTCACATCATCAACCTTACATTGAGTACAAACAAAACTGAAGAAATTATTCTGGAAAGTTACAGGTGAACCACTCACCATTCTGCATTAATGGGGCAGGGGTGGTTTCAAAACTCCCGGTCTCCATCTCTCAGAGAAAATAAAAAAGTCACAAATCACCGCTGACATCATCAAAAAGACACAAAGGTGTCTCAGTTTCCTTAGGTTCATGAGGAAGTGTGGCATGTGAAAACAAATACTGGTCAGCTTCTACCGCAGCATTATTGAGAGCATACTAACAGAAAGGATCACAGTCTGGTATGGGAACAACAAAAGAGATTTCTACAAAAGAATAGGGCTAGAGTATCACTGGCCTTATTCTTAACCACAATACATCAAACACTGCAGAAATAGGACTGATGCAATCTGCATGACCCTACTCACCCTGGGCACAGTCTGTTTTTGAAACTGAGGCTGGTATGCTAGTATCAAAGCTGGCACCTCCTGGTTCAAGAACAGTTTTTACCACTCTGAAGTCCGTCTTCTTAAAAATGTACATCATAGTTAGAATAAGTAAACTGTACATAAACATATTTGAAACACTGAACAATATGCTACCTAGTAATGTAAGTGTTCTGTTTTAACTATCTGTACTGTCTTGCACTTGTTTTGTCATATTGCATACGGGTGACCTGTACTATGTTTCATGTACCTGATTGGACAGATCAAGTAAGATTTTATATGTAAATCTGCACAAAAGTCAAATAAAGAATCTCTCTATCTCAACTGACAAAATGAAGTGTCGGGACACCCAATATTAACCCATTTATTGTCAATGCAAAGATGGAAACAAAAAAGAACAACCTCAAGTAAACAATCACCATTACTGTAGTGTTCTCTTTGGGATTAATAAAGTATCTATCTATCTATCTATCTATCTATCTATCTATCTATCTATCTATCTATCTATCTATCTATCTATCTATCTAAAACAGGACTGGCTAGGACTTCTGCGTTTGTGTATTTATGTCAAAGTGGCCATAAATTACATTAGTGTGGTTGGATCCAGGTAGATTTTATACACCTGTGTCATTTTGGTGTTTAAGGCTGAGAAGATAGCAGAAAAACACATCTTCCCTTGTAATAGTCAAATCACTCCTCCACGTAGCATGAAAACTGGTCTCCATAACATTGCCAAGGCTGCTGTTAAAGAGCCCCGGGTCTGCACATCACAGGGAACTGTCTTTTAGAGTGTTAGTGGCTCTAAGGCTAAGGAGCTGGTATCTGGAAGGTTGCCAGTTCAAGTCCCATTACTTTAGAAGGGATCCTACTCTGTTGGGCCCTTGAGTAAGGCCCTTAACCTGAACATTGCTCTAGGGGCATGGTACAATGGCTGACCCTGTGCTCCCAAAGGTCATGTAAAAATACAATTTTCCATTGGGGTTAAATATCATATATTACATCAAAAAATCAAATAAAAACAATAAAAAAAAAATCTACAGAGTTGTCACAATCTGGACAATGTAAACAGCAAAATAGAAGCATACAGTATAAAATAATGTAATACACAGAGTTGCAGAAACTACTGTAATTGTAGATAGCCTTGCAGTTAGGAGACCCGGGTTCACTTCCCAGGTTCTCCCTGTGTGGAGTTTGCATGTTCTCCCCATGTCTGCGTGTGTTTTCTCCGGGTGCTCCAGTTTCCTCCCACAGTCCAAAGACATGCAGGTTAGGTGCATTGGTGATTCTAAAATTGTCCCTAGTGTGTGCTTGGTGTGTGGGTGTGGGCGTGTGCCCTGTGGTGGGCTGGCACCCTGCCCGGGGTTTGTTTCCTGCCTTGAACCCTGTGTTGGCTGGGATTGGCTCCAGCAGACCCCCGTGACCCTGTAGTTAGGATATAGCGGAATGGATAATGGATGGATGGATGGATAATTGTAGATTAACTGGGAACTCCTAATGGGCCCAGTATGAGTCTTGTAATAAAGTGTCAAGTTAATTTAGAATCTGTTCTGTTTACAACTAGTACTTCCTGGATAAGACCACATCCTGCGATCTTACTAATGGATAAAGTGACTTTGAAAATGTTTGAATGATTAAATGTCTAGTATCAGTAGGGAAAAGCAAAAATTTAATTCAGCTGGCAATTCACACACCACTGGCACCACTGATAAACCATGCACATTTGTATGAACATTCCATCTGCTGTCAGAGATGACATATATCACCCTGACCTGTTAAAATGCTAAGCATTGCTTTTAACAGACACCAAACAATCTGACCTGAAAGATGATGCATGAGATTTTTGTCTGTTCTGTGGCAGAAGATAGATGTATGATGTAGCAGAGACCACCACAGACAACACAAGTAACTAGAAAAAAAGAGTTGAAATACACAATTCATAGCTAGCCCAAGATAATGCCAACCAACTATGAGAACATCTTGATCAATGAACGTGCCTGTTGCTGCTTGATACACCAGCCAGTAGGAGGTATGAGCACTCAGACATTGAACAGGAGATTAAAAATGGCTGCATATAAATAATCAATAAAATAAATAAATAAATAAAATAGTCAGGGTGAAGTAAAAAGAACAAACTATATTGATATATCTGAGAGATTTACTGATGGTTTATTTTGCAATTCTACCATCAATTCAAATATAAGTAAGTTATCATTTACAGTACAAGACCAAAAAAGAAACAACCTGGCCAGAGTTTGGTTGCTTAAATTACTACTCTTTACCTGTTCATCAAGATTAGGGCAGAGCTAATTGTGAAACATACCATGACCATGCAGTTATACCTCAACAACACTCAAAGTAACTTTCTTGTCATCCGTAATGGAAAAACGATCTTGGAGTTGGTTGTAGCTTTAATGGAGCATCCAAGTGAGACTTTTATAGTCATGACTGTGGAAGATCTCATGAAGTTGATTTTTAAATAAGATCAAGGTGGATTCATATTTGCCTTGGAGCAGTAGTAAATAAAATAATGCACACCTACAAATTTGGGCATATTTCAACAGATATTATGGTACAATATTAAACTTAAAAATTACACAGCACAAAGAATATCCTAATAGAATTGTCCTCACTACCAACAAGCCACACTGCTGTGCTTTCTCTACACTGTTGGTGCTTTGGGCAGACAATGACTTTCATCACGAAGTGTTCAAATGCAACCAAAAGGTGGTTATAAAGAAAAAGTCTTGGAACTGCTGCTGTATTTTACGGAACATGCAGATGAGGAGGTACAAAGACCATCATTGGATTAGGTTTTGCATTTACTCAGCTCTCAACTGTGATGATGAAGCAAGAACGTAAGAACACAATGGCTTTTTTTCAGACATGAAAAGTTCTCAATCTAAAAGACTGGATTTTGAAAAATCTTCAAAATTATCTTCATGAAGGAAACACACATACAGTATGCAGGATGCTGATAGAGAGTGGAAAAAAACTGTCAAAGCAAGAAGATTAAAAAGAAATGGGTGACATTTTCCAAAGTAATTGACCCAGTATAGTGTGTACCAGGGGCAAAGCTACAGGGGGCCCAGGCACCACCATTCAGAAGCCAGGCCCTCTCACACAGTCCTTTATTAACCATGCCACATTATTCAGAAGAAAGGCCCCTTTCCCCAGCACTTTAGTTTGATCGTCAGTAAATTAAGGACTCCCCTCCCACCGAAACGGTTTATTGCTTGCCCACCCAGTTGCTTCCAGGCCCAGCCGCTTTGCAATTTCTCACTACGCAGCTGATGTGTACCATACCTGATAGCCATGGGCACTAATCCTGAACCTACAATGTGGAAATTGTATAAGTTGAAATTGACAAGACAGCTGTAATAAATATGTCCTACCAAATACAACAAGCCATTGGAACACCCCACGATCTTATTATTAGCTGTGGTTCAGAAAATTTAAGAACAACACTCCTTTTTTTTAACAGCCAAGTTCTCCTGCTATTCCCCTCGTACATGTCCCAGACACCTGATGAAAGTGTACCTGGAAGGTCCGCTACAATATATTTATCGATCTTTTTTCTGAATACGTCAATCCATCCATTTTTAAACTGCTTATTCGCATTCCATGTTTTACGTATGGGAGCATAACTAAGCAACATCGACTTTGCTAAACACGAATGTGTACAAGATTAGAAAAAAAAACATTTTTGGTTTTCTGTCAAGAAAAAAAAACGGTGACGATAAATCGCCAACAGCTGTAACATACTAGCCCACGTCACGCATGCGCGTTATTTGAAAACTGGCACAGGTGCAGTAAGGACCTGACGTTCCTTTCTGATCACCTGATCTAGTTCAAAGCGTGTCACGTGACTTTTTCTCCATCGCCGCCATTTTGAGAGCAATGTGTGCATGTATGTGTGTTGAAGAGTTTCAAGATTTTTTTTATGTAACACCAAATGGAAGGAGCAAAGTTTACTGTTTGCAGAGGACAAAGATCAATAAGAATTGCTTGACTAGTGAAGTAAGTAATGCATGTAAACAACATTAACTCATTCGAGCCCTTGGCACGTAATGAAAAAAGAAAAGGAGGTGTTAATAGTTAAAGGTTTGCGATCGCTAAATGACTCGTGTAAGCCCGTATGTGAACGTGTCTTTTACCCTTGTCCACATTGGCAGTAGTTTCTCTTAGCTGCACACATAAATATATAGGCATTATTCGAATTGTTTCTCTCTCTACGGCCACGTATTTGTGAAGGATAGCTCGAGGACAGTTTAAGAGCGTTGGCTTCGCTGTTTCTGATTTGATCCTGGTTTCAGTTTCCCAAAATGTTATTTGGGCATTTAGGTCTTGCAGGCTTTCTCAGTGGGGAATGACCTGACAGTGTTCATGTGAAAGGGGAAAAAAATGTCAACGCAGAATTCTACCATCATGAAGCGAAGTTGTAACATCTTTGTGTTTTATTAGTTTGAAATGTTACACCTGGACCTTAATAGAAAGGCGAAATGAATTACGTAAATGCTGTTAAAATTGTTGCATTTGAGGTAATGCAAGTTCTTGAAGTTATGAGTAATCATTTTCAGATGTAATAATAAGATATATGTACACAATCCTTTCCACTTTTAATAATAAGATATGTTTGTCATTCTTTTGAATATTTAGAATGAGTATTTATGGCTCTGGAATGTTCTATTCACATACTTAGTAAAATGAATTGTACATGCTCAGTGACTTAAAGCGTATACCTCGTTTCATAATTGCCGTAATGTTTAAAAGTTTTATTTTTTTCATTCGTCAGTGATAATGACAAATGTATTTTGCTTGAAGTTCTATAATGCATTTTCATTCGTCAGTGAAAATGACAAATGTATTTTGCTTAAAGTTCTAAAATAATGCATATAACTGTCTATAAATAAAAAAATTATAAATCAACAGTCACAAAAGTTTGCTTGAAGTAAAAGATATAAAGTCAGTCAAATTAAAATGACAATGTATTAATCATTTTGAGTATGGTGAAATAACTCGAGGAGTTTAAAAGTTCTGTTTATATTAAGTGCTTGTATTATTATTTCCACCAAAGTGATATGCTTTTGCAATTTGCATTTGTAAATTGGCCCCTTATGTTTAAATGTGACTGTTACGTTTGAAGCGTCTTTGCAGTTGCCTGGCACCCTGTCCGGTTTTGCAATGCCTACAGTGCTTCAGGGATAGAGCCTTTTATGACCATGAATTGGATTAAGTGGGTGTGATAATGGTAGAATAGGCCAGCTGGATTGTTTAAAGCTGTCTAATATAATTAAAACATGCTTAACAGTAAAACTTTTTTTTTTTTTTTTTTTTTAATGATTGATTGCTAGATTATAGAGCACCATTTCATTCTGACTTTAAATGAGCATAAGTGACTAAACTTTTAACTAAGCTTGTATGTGATTCATAAGAAAATGGTGTTTTTTTAATGAGCCATATTATATACATATTTTGTTTTTTATATATATATGTATGTATGTATGTATGTATGTATGTGTATATATATATATATATGAGAGAGAACACACACACACTACCAGTCAAAAGTTTTGACACACCCAGAAATGCTCTTGGTTTTTGATAGAAACTGGTCCCTTTTCATCAAGATATCATTAAATTTATTTAACAATATAGGCAAGACATTACTAATATTGATATTGGGTATTACAACTTAATAATAAATTGAAATTATTGATTTTTCAATCTATGAATATGTCATGTCCGGCCCGTGCACAGGTACAGTGGGTGCTGTGCAGAGTGGAGGAAGAACCTCAGCATTTCTCCCAGTTGATTCTGGGGTTTGTCAGGGGGGTGTTCTTGCTCCCACTCTGTTCAGTGCTTGCATGGACTGAGTTTTGGGCAAGGTCGTGGGGTCCAGTAGCTGTGGGGGATCTGTTGGTCAATAAAGATATACTGATCTTGAATTTGCCGATGATACTGTGAGCTTTGCAGCGTCAATGGAGGCTGTGATCAGAGCTTGCAAGAAGTCCTAGTGTCTTGGCTTGCCAGTGTCCTAGATAAAAACCAAGATCCAGGCCTTCAGTGACCTCTTGGGCACACCCATAAACAGAGTGTCTGTCTGCAGAGAGAGTAGCAACCTTGTCGAGAGGTTTACTTATCTCAGTAACAACATTCATGTCTTGGTGAGTCTTACTGTGAAGACAGACAGATCAGGAGAGCAAGTGGAGGGTCATGAATTTGCTGGAAAGGGGTGTGTGGTGCTCCCAGTATCTCTCCAAAAGGACGAAGGTCCAAGTCTTTGAGTCCTGGTGCTTCCTGTTTTGCTATATGGTTGCGAGACATGGATGGTTTCCAGTGACCCGAGATGAAGACTGGACTTCTTCAGTACTGTGTCTCTTCGGAGAATCCTTGGGTACCGCTGGTTTGACTTTGTGTCGAATGAGCAGTTGCTCACACAGTCCCAAGTGAGGCACATTACCTGCATTGTAAGGGAGTGTCAGTTACGACACTACAGCCATGAGGTGGGATTCCCCGAGGATGATTTGGCACTTGGGATGTATACAGCTGACCAGGCCAAGGGGAGGGACGCCTACATAACACCTGGCTGTGTTAAACAGATGGTCATTTCTGCGGGGTGGGACTTTACCATGTGTCTGCCTGGGTGATTGCCAACCAGGATCCGAGCTGTTTTATGGTGGTGTTGGTGTGGCAATGCGCTGTACTGTTGCATGCTCCCCAACCTGACCTGATATGAATGCTAAACCCCTTTTTCAGGAGTCATTCTCTCATTGTTCTAATAGAAAGTCTCTCATCTTATCCTTAATTAGTGATTTCAAACACTAATTAGTTATTAGTAAAACCTTTATAATTTCATTAGCGGCATGGAATCCTATTCTGTTCACTTGGGTTGCAAGGTACAGGCAATCCTAGTTCTGGGTTCAAAAATGGTCAAACTAAAACAGCATTCTCAAGAAACATGTCAGTCTGTTGTTTTTGTGCAGAGTGAGGGTTAGTGTATGTGACATTGCCAAGAAACTGAAGATTTCCTACAAAGGTGTCAATGTCTTGAGAGAAGAAGGCAATCTGGGATAGTAAAAGAAGTGGAGTCACAGATATGTAAATACGTCAGAGAAGGGAATCGGAGTGTGTAGTTTGAGAAATAAATACCTTCCACAGTTGGCTTCTTCATTAATACACTCCAAATATCAGGGTCATCTGAATTAAAGATAAGACAACTTTGGTACTCTGGTCAGTGAGGCAGAGCTTCAAAGAAAAAGCCATATTTAGAAACTGGCAAATACAAAGAAAAGATTAAAATGAGGAAAAGAGAACAGACATTGATAAGTCATGTTTCCTTACAAAGGTTAGCATTTAAACATGATTAAGAATAAGCTAAGGGAGGTTACCATTAGGACATGGAAAGAATGGCTGTTGAAAGTGGGGCTTTGTAGTCACGTGAATAATAAATTGAAAAATCAGTAATTTCAAACCGTACTAGCCATTAGAAATACTAGTTATACTCGGATGTATTTTTAAATTGGTTTAATGATATATTCATAAAAAAGGGTTTGAATTTCTATCAAAAATATGGTAAAAAGTCAAGCAAAATGACACCTTTTATTGGCTTACTAAAAAGATTACAATATACCTTGCCTGAAGAAGGTGCCTGAGTTGCCTCGAAAGCTTGCATATTGTAATCTTTTTAGTTAGCCAATAAAAGGTGTAATTTTGCTTGACTTTTTACTACATTCATAATGGCTAACATGGTACAACACATGGTATCAAAAATATGAAAATTTCAGGGTGTATTCAAACTTTTGACTGGTAATTACATGTCATTTAACTGAAGTATTTTGAGTTTTTTCCACCTCACTTTACATTGATTGCAGTAACAATACACAATTCTTCTTTTTTGATATTAAACAATACTTTAGTCTATGCTTTCAGAAATTAGTACTTTTTATACTATTTTCTGATAACCTACAAATCTTAGTTCCAAGGAACATCCTGAACAGATGGCACTATCATGTTTTTGTGTAATTAAAGCTGGTGTCCTATTACATGACTAGTGAGAGGGACAACTAACTTGACGACTGCAGTTGCTGATCTTGTGACATGAGCTTTACCTGACACTCTGGTGACATTAGACTATTTTTCTTGCAAGTTTCAGTTGTACCTTTCATTTACATAAGCTTAATTGGTCCGAGGCAGTTGGTGATGCGCTCTTAGTAAACCGATTGCCAAATGTGACATATCCAGTAACTTCCTCCGATAAAATTGAACATTTATGCATATTCCTATTTTAGAAGTTTTATGGAACATATTGTGGACATAAAATTTGGAATAAGCATGGATTTTACAAGATAAGTTGATATGGGATAACATTACATTTCTTGTCTTTTTTTACTACTTTCAATTTAATATCATTCAGAGAGGGATTAATAAATCACAGTTTTGTTTTTATTTGCATTTTACACAGTTACCGTTTTGGGAATTTTGGTTTGAAGTTTTTAGTTGGTTTTAAGAATTTTATGTTTTAAATTGTTTTCTTTTTATTTGTAATAGGTAAATAATGTGCACAAATACTGTAATGGTTTGGTATTTGCTAATTTTCTGGTAGTGGTTATTCTAACAGCAAATTGTAGGGAGCTAGAGCTTACGCTAGCAGAATTGCGTGTAGGTAGGGCTCGGTGATATGGGGAAAAAAAATCTTAACATGATAAATTTTCATATTAATCAATATTGATATCATGATATAAATCAAATCACTTTTTCTGTCAAACTTAAAGGCTTCTTTTTACTCCTAAGTGAGATATGAAGATATAAGGTTAATTATGGTTTAAATATTTTCTATCAAAAGTTGAACGTGACAAATGTACTGTAATATTATACAAGTGCATTTCAAATAAATAGGTATATAATAAACTGAAATCTTAATTCTAACCAGTCTAAAGCATCCTAGTCTTGTAGGAGAACACATTAAATTCCAAATAAATACACATTTTAATTTTAAAATCTAAAACTAAAATCCTAAAACTTTCATGTTTTACAGGAGAACCCAAAGTAAATTATTTGGGGAGTTCCAAATAAATAAAATAATAAAATATATAATAACAAATTCAAGCAGAAAAGTGACACATTCACTCAACTGTGGTCAGTTTATGCTCCAAAGCACAAAAAAGGCACAAGAAATCCACATTTGTGCAACACTTACTTGGGTCTGGGATTGTGAAGTCTTGCATTGTGCATGCTCTAAAGGATAGCACTGCTTCAGATGGTATAAAAGATTAGTGGTATTACCTGTCTTTGTGGGAACATGCGCATGACACAGTTTGCTTCTTGTTGGAATTTAAATAGCCTGAATATCTCCACACTACTGAATTCCACTGACCCTTCTTTTCAATAATGTCCTTGTCTTTTGTGCCTTGGGCTATGTTGGGGTATTTTCATTGGTAACTTTACTTATTTTTTGTTTTCACTGACATTTTCTGTCATTTTCTCTTTTATCTTGCTCCCACTCCTGACGTACTGTTGTTTTACGGCTGCTGTACTACAAACATTCACACACATGCTGCTGCTACTGCGCTTACTGCTGTGGGCATTAGCCTAACATAACGTGGCTGTAACTCTACTCCAGCCACTTGGTTCATTTGGCATGGTGCTATTCTCTTTATCATTGGCTTTCCGTGTTGTCTATGAAAACAAGGATGGAATGAGTTCTGTTGACTTGTATTGACCATGTTTTATATTTCTTTTCAGGAAAAGTTATGTCACGATAATCATCTTTTTAGCCTCGGGGAAATTTTGATTGGTCTTATTTTTGGGAAATTCATTTTGGCAAGTAGAATTCATACATCCATGGACTATTTTGAAGGGTTACATCATCATGACAAAAAATGGATATTGTACCTGCTTCCTTGTTTAATCCTTGTGTGATATTCATATTTTTGTTACTTGGCTAGTGTTCACGGGTCTGGTAGACCCACAGTGTTTTGGCTTTGTAAAACAATAAAAGCATTATTTTATGTTAAAATACTTAACATATGTTGACTCAATCTCACAAACCATATAGATTGCAAATATGTTTAATATTTCTGTTTACCTCAGTTAGATCACGTTTATCAAGAAAAGTGTTGTTTAATTCTTATGATAAAATGTAAGTTTTGTGTAGAAATCCATAATAATTGAGACCAATTAATTTTAAAGGACATGTCCAAAATATTGAAAAGTATTACAAGTGGCAAGTGTAGAGTTGTTCTTTTGCAGGTGTAGCCACTCACCAGCTTATACAAATCTACTCCTCCTTTTGTAGCATTGTAATCCATAATGATTTCTACTTTATAATGCTCTCTGCCACAGATTTTGTGGTCCCATACAGTATGCTCATGAATACCACATTTTTCCTTTATTTGGGATGTCTGCTTATGTGGGATCTCTGTATTGTTCTTACAAATGTCTGCTTTCTTTTCAGAAGTTTCTGGACCAGATAGTGCGAAGTAAATTAAAAAAAAAAATTGTCACATATGATGTTATGACCATGAAGCCCCTGTGTCGTGTCCAGGACAACCCTCATCCCTTGTTTTTTCTCAGGGGCTCCTCCATCAGGCTTCCCAGTATATACCTGCATGTTATATGCATATGATGAAGCAGCATCACTGTCAGCCCAGATCTTGATTCCATATTTTGCAGATATAGACAGCATTACTGCATCAGTATAGCAGTTGGCACTATATCTATCTATATCTTTCCTACTGTTTATGTCAACGTTTTAGTATTTACATGTTTCTGTTAAATGTAGTAACATTTTTTTTCTTATTTTAAAAAACAAATTAATTTTGGTTCGTTTATCCAGGTATAAATATAATGCTGAGGAGGCTGCCTAGAAAAAAATAATAAAAAATAAAAACTTGTTTGTTTTTGAGATTTTTTTTTCGTATCAGTAATTGTATGAAAATCATTCATCTTGAGACAAACTAATATTAAATAAGAATATCTGATGTTTTCCTTTCCATTTATGTATGATGTATATAAGAGCAAAAATTATCAAAAATATTACCAAACAGATGATATCTAGTAAAAATATATATATTTCAATAGAATATTAAACTGCATATACTGTAGTAAACAATAAAGAAGCACTATCTTACCAGAACTTGGGGTTCCAGGGTTGCTTTCTCATATAGTTAACTTTAAAATTGGAGCAACTACAGTATTCACACTAATAAAAACCACATTCAGATTACACAGGCATGTTAATCTGAAAAATCGCATACATACCATGGAAAATATTTGAGTCAGTAAATAAACTTATCTTTTATCAGCTCACCAATCTGTAATGTGTCGTATATTTTAACAGGTTAATTGTAAGCTGGGAGCACAAAGCTAAATGTTTAAACTGGGGGAGAATAAAAGAAAAATTGCCTTAAGAGTAAGATCCTTGGATTTGTGGTCCATGGTATCGTGTGAAAACCAGGAATTCACATGCAACTAATAGTGGCACTAGGCAGGCACCATATCTACACATTGAAATTCTTACTGCGCATATGCAGTCAAAACCTTCTAAAGTACGTACATTAGTAACGGTTATTTTGTTTTTGTTTTGGTTTTATAATCTGTTAAGTAATTGACTATGAATCGCTTAAAGCATTAATGTCACATAAAGGCAAATAGCACAGCATTTAATTGGATGCAATGTTTGTAATAAACACCGCAAAAAGATTATTTTTGAGATAAATGAACACTGCAGTGCCCATTTGCACAAGTTGGTATTAGTCTTAAAAATTGTAATCCTTCATTACTTTAAAATGACATAAGATTTCTAAGTCGGTTGTCTAGCAAAAAAGAACCAGTCCTATTCAAAGGAGTGACATGTCATAGGAGTGACATAACAAACAAGTGAAACCTACGATATAAATTTCAAAGGAGTGACAACCAGAAAGATCAAATCCAGAGGGAATAGAGGCTTGCAACTGTTGTCAGGAGACATGGAACTGACCCTCTCGACGAATACCTTTGTGGAATTGCGCACAATTTGCATTTCAGTTCAATAAATGTAAACGACTGAGGTGGAAGATAATTTCAGTGATGGAGAACAAGAATTGTAAGCAAGTTTAAAATATATTAACAATTCAGTGGTTCTAGGTTTTTTTAATAAAAAATTTTTATAATTAGTTTTTTTTAAATAAAATTTTAATCATAATTTGTCACTCCAATAAATGTCCCTCCTTTAATACGGTATTTACGTCACTCCTATGATACAGACCCAAAAGAGTATGCATAATAGTTTGATCCAGGAATCAAACTTTTAAGTATATCCATTTATTTTTTTTTTAATCAAGTGGTTAAAAATCGCAAAAGCAGAACTGGTATTTCCCAGTGGTTAGACTTTAATAGCTCATTTCTTAGTGTTCATAGTGCAAGAGTGAGGGGAAAAAAAGTCGGTACATAATCTCATATGTTCATTAATTTCTATTTGGTTTGTTTTGCTTGGTTTCTGGAATGTAATACCTTGTGTGTGATTTTTTTTCTTCAAGGGCTGTTATTTTTTTCACGTTTTCTCATTTCAGTCCAGCTTATTTCAACATCTATCTGAAAGTTTTATTTTGGTTCTAAATTTTACAAATTTACAAATGAAGATGTGTGAATTCACTGTATATCAAATTGCAGTCTGTCCCCATCGGTGGAAACAGATTGTTACCTAGTGCAAACAAGTTAATTGTGGAGTATACTAGGGAAAGTAGCATGGGATATATGAGACATCTTATTTATAATATAATTTATAATATGTATAATTTTAGGGATGGAAATATATTTTTGTTTCTGATTTATGTATGTTACAACTTATTTTATGAGTAATACCATATCTTTTTGAGGCAATTTATTAACATGTAAATTGTTTATTGAACGTAGCAGTAATAGTGTTTTTAGCTTATTTGATTAAAGGTTAGATTTATTTATCCTAAAACATAACATTGCCTTTTTCAAGTCAGGTGCAGAATCTAAAAATCGCTGGTATGGTAATTTTATGAGCATTCCTTTTTAACAGCAGTTTTCAAAATACTACCAAAAATGCAGTAATATGTTTTGAAAGAGAAATTGTTCAAGATTAAATTTTCTGTGATAATATGAATGAAGGGTTTTTAAATCTATAAAACCAGAAGCTTACATTGTAGTACATTAAAAGTAAATTATTTAATATTACCAAATGATGGAGCTTAAGAGAAATTTCATATATCCAAGTCTGCTGCATCCAACAAAAACTTTATTGTTGAATTATTGATTTAATCCTGTTGAGTAAATGGATAGCTCAACCCTGAATAATTGCAAAGCAGGTTATCTTGCATGACACTTTCCCTGTATAGAGTATTTAGACACTGAGCTAAGAACATAATAAATAAAAGTGTGTTTGACAGATGTCTCCGGAAGTTTTTGTCCTGTATACATCCAAAGAGGTTAATATGGGTCTGTTGATATATCGGAGGTCTCAAAACGTAAAGTACCAATTCTCAGTTGAGGGGAAGACTTAACATGGCTAAGGGAGTTCTGTGACTGGAATTCTTGTATGATATATTCTTTTATAATAGTCTGTTTTCTCTGAAGATACATTCTGAAAATGCCTTCACACCAACATTCAGGCAAGAAATTGACTGTGGTGTTTGCCTTTGGGCATTTCATTCTTTCAGGGGATGTGGTAGTAGCTACATTGTCATAAGTACAGAGTACATGGAAACTCTTACTTGCACGTCCTACTAGCAAGCAACATGTTTCTGTTTTTCATGCGTTTTTTTTTTTTTTTGTAATTGAGATTTACAGCATTGAGCAGATTTTTAGTTAGAAAATATCGTAGGCAATAATTCCACGTGGTGACTGATGTATATGTCAAGTGGACATTAAGACATTGGCACCTCATCCAGTTTTAGTTCCTGGCTGGTATCCAACAGGATAGGCTCTGGTCTCCAGTGATCCTGACTTTGATTAATTGGGTTTAGTATAAGGATGTTAGGTATATTGCATTGCATTTTCTGTTCAGTAAAGTTTTTATCCTTTCAAAATAATCCATTTTATTACATCTCAAAAGATCATCAGTGTGTTTTGGGGTATTCCTTATTTTGTATGTTGACCATCAAGTAGTATTAATACAGTATATTTTGATTTAATAACAAAAGAGTAAAATACAAAGCAATTGCCAGCTTTGTTTTGTACAAAATAAAAATTGCAAGCAGACTGCACATTGGGAGTGCAACACAAAGTTCAGTTATTTTACAGTGTAAATGATCATGTTGTTTCTCCAGTTTTAATTTGATGTTAGTACAGCTGTGGAAAAGTGCTTAAATTAATTTGGCAAGTAACATATACTGAAGCTTTGGATTTCCACAGTCATCACCATTATGCTGATGCAGATGGAGAAGTGGTCTTTGTGGTTTTGGTTAGCAGACAGCTTGACGTTTTGTTTAACATGCAGTATCATCTGAAAACAAAAGAAAACTTAAATACAACAAATACGGTGATTAAATCATCCTTAATATAAATAACTTAAAGAAACCGGTCATTCTTTTACATGCTGTTAAGGCTGTCCTGGTGTAGAATTCTTAATACTATGGGATGAAGAGTTTGTATGTAATTCTGCTGGCCTTTTTGGGGATTTTGATTGCAGAACTGCTGTTGTCTTGATGACCCGCTTTCCATTTTAGCTGCACAATTTCTCTAGATGTGAATTTTGCAACTAAATTTTTATTTAAAATCATTATAGACCTAGTTAGCAGTTCATTAACATGAATATCCAGAAATAAGCTGTGTGAGAATTTTTGCCAAGTTGTGGTGTTTTGAAATGGGTGCCTTGACACCACAAAGTTTCTTCCAGGTAGGGGTAGAAATATACGTTTCATTGTATACTGAAGAGCGACTGTCAAACTTCAGCTTTTTATTTATTTCGGGCAAGAAAGCTAGGTGCAAATCCTGCTGAAAATAGTGATAGAGCACTAACTATTTTTAATTTTTTTTTTTTTTAATGTCTTTTTTTTCTTTTGTGGTCTTCAGGTTTTAGGATAAATTGGGCATTGTCATTTTAGGAATGGGGAGGGGAGGAAAAAAAGGACTTGTTTTAGTAAGGCTATACAACAGTACCTGTGCATTAAGCAAATCTTTGACACAATTTTTTTCCTTTGATATACCTGTTTGTCTTTTTGTCTTTTTCAGGGGCTTAAATTTTATTGTAGGGTTACCTGTATCCTGCCTATTATTCAGAAATCTCAATTTATTTAAGTTTATAAACTTGGAAAATCCCACAGTGGTTTTATGATATTATAGACTTTAATTTTTACAAATTTTATGCCATTACAGAATTAGTTGATATATTAAAATACACGATTTTTGCATGCTTTGACAGTGCAATGACGTGAACAATTAACTGCCAGTTGAGTGAGTGGTGAGATTGTGCTTTTTAACACGGCATCATATATAGCTACATTAAAGGAATGAGAGCTTCACTTTCTCCTTGGATTGTTGTGAACATTACTACTGTTTGTCCAGGCATCCATTATTTTTAACCGGCATTTAAGGTTCAAGGCTGCTGGGAAACTAGTGCCTATCCATTTTGCACACAATGCAACACAGGGTAAAACTAGGACCTCGCATACATCATTTCTAAATAAAATGTATTAGCGTCTCCAGGCATATTGGCTCATCATAAACAGGAAGCACAAATTCTCACTGGGTTGAGTTGTTTTTTTTTTTTTTTCTTTTTTTTTCTTCTTTTTCTTAATTTAATATAGGACTGTTGGCCACTAAGTGATGGAGATGCGGGTCTTCAATTATGGGAATGTTTCCTGTTTATATTGATTTTCAATAAGTATCTATAACAATATTTTAGCAAATAACATTTTTTGTTTGAAGAATTTTTTTCAACCCATGATTTTTACCTTCTTTCTTATGGTAATGAATATAGATATAATGGCTCATATATTTCTACTGATCCAGTTGATTTAATTCTTAGGTGTTCAAATTACAGTTTAGTGTAGACGGGGGAAAAGTTTATTTAGGTAAAGCTGATGTCACATTACACAACTTTTAGTCATAGAAGATGTCAAACTTGAAAATGGCAGATGGTGGTCTTGTTGCCTGAGTGTGTCATATTACATGACTAGAATTCACAGTGTATGCCAAATTAGTTGGCTGCATAATGACTTTCCAGCACGTAAGTGTCAATAGCTCTCCCTTTTTTTCTGACTGGTAATAATGTGCTGCTTGATGGAGACAGTACCTGTGTGAAGGTGTTACACTTGTAACAAGTTCAGCTGCAATCTTTGAACCTCCGCCACCCATTTTTGTTTTCTACTCTTAAGCCCTCTATAGAATTCTTCTCTTTTCTGTCTCAGATTTTTCTGAACCATAGTTAAATGAAACTAGGTTATCTTTAATTGCTTTTTGTATAATGTTAGAATTTGTTTTGATTTTGAACACTGCCTTATTATTTCAAAGTTAGATATCTACCTGTCTTCTATTTCCAGGCATGGAAGAGAACAATGATAAATCACTGCTAATATCACAAGCTGGGAGTCAGAACACCATGCTGATAACAGACAGAACTGGTAGCCCTCGATTGCAGGGCTCTGATGACAAACAAAAACAAAATGCAACAGACTCGCTCATCCAAGTCATTGAGAAGCTAAGCAAAATAGTAGAAAATAAAAGGCAGAGGAGATGTTCCATTGCTGGGAAGAAACGGGCTCATCTTCTTTATCCTTCTTTGGACATAGAAACAAGAGAGATCTCGGAAACTGCTGCTAAAATTGTTAGGTGTGATGACCCATCTGCTAATGAATACTGTTTCACAGAAGATACACAGGATGTCTCTTCTAGAAATGTTAGCTGTTATGTTTGTAGCCTTTGTAAATTCCTTTTCCCATCATTAGAAATTCTAAAGGAACATTTAAAGCTACATGATACACAAAATGATGTGATTCTTGTGTGCTCAGAGTGCTGTTTTACTTCCAGAAGTCAGGAGGATCTAGAGGCACACATAAAAATGCATTTAGAAACTGTTGAACATAATGCAAATGTAGATCAACATCCACTGCACCACATTCAAGATCTGAATATTTCCAGAGAACAAGGGAATGTTCTGGTATATGCAGGAGATATTGGGAGTTTGAAATTAGATCAGAGTGAGAGAAAAGCAAATCTAGAATCTGTGGAAGCAGGGCCAGAAAAAAAGAAATGGTATACTTATGAGCGATATGGTATGTACAGATGTTTGATCTGTAGCTACACATGTAGTCAACAGCGTATGCTAAAAACTCATGCATGGAAACATGCTGGTGAAGTTGATTGCTCCTATCCAATATTTGAAGATGAATCTGAGCCTTCAGGTGTACTGGATGTAACCTCAGTTCCACAAACTCAGACAGAGGAAGCTGTTATTCTGTTGGCTCAATTAAGCAAAACTACAGACCTTCAAAGGGCAACTCCTGTTCAGTTTCAGATTAGCTCTTCAGATTCTATGAGGGAAAAAAACCCTGTTTTGAGTCGGTCAGTGAATGAAACCTCAGATCATATGGTGGATCATGCAATTCTTCCTAATCCACCAGATGAAGAAGTAGTAACTGAGGAAGAGACTGCATCAGAATCTGATCAGGAAAATGCAACCTCTGATAGCCTTCTTTCCTCTGCTCAGAAGATCATTAGTTGCAGCCCTAACAAAGCTGGCCATGTTAACGTTATAGTAGAGCGCCTACCAGGGGCTGAAGAGGGTGTTTCCAGTAAGCAGTTTTTAATTAATACAGACATTGATGATGAAAAGAGACTTCTCACTGAAGATTCAAGGCTAGCATATTATGAGGATGTTGCAGAAGTGTTTCAGTCCAACAAAGGTGCTGTTGCTGTAGAGGAAGTAGTAATCGGGTGGTGCAATAATGAAAAGCAATCTGAAGATGGAGAATCAAAAGTCTTGACTACAGCAGATGAAAATACACCTCCAGTCCGCAGGAGGACCCACTCAGAATCATTAAGATTGCACTCCTTGGCTGCTGAAGCACTTGTTGCAATGCCTACACGAACTCCTGAAGTAATGAAAAGCATTGCTGAGCTAAATGTTCAGCATTCTAATAATGAAGGATTTATTGATTTATCTAACACTTCACAGCAGAAGCTTGCCACTACTATTAAGTGTTCTTTGGAGGAGGGTGTAAGAGATAATAATAGCACAGTACTGATGGATTCAGAATTGCAATCAAAAGCCAAATCTACCACATCAGAGGTACCTGTCAAAATGGGAATCAGCATGTCATTGCTTACTGTAATTGAGAAGCTTAGGGAGCGAACAGATCAGAATGCTTCAGATGATGACATTTTAAAGGAGTTGAAGGATAATGCCCAGAGCCAGCCAAACAGTGATGCAAATTTGTCTGGGAATAACTTGGTGGAATATATTCCAGAAAGTGAAAGACCATACCGTTGTCGCCTGTGCCGTTATACTAGTGGCAATAAGGGTTACATTAAGCAGCACCTCAGGGTACATCGTCAAAGGCAACCATACCAGTGTCCCATTTGTGAGCATATTGCAGAGGATAGCAAAGATCTGGAGAATCACATGATAAACCACTGCAAGACAAGGATGTACCATTGCAAGCAGTGTCAAGAAACTTTTTATTATAAGGTAAAGTATTTCTTTAAAATATGTTAATTATATTAATTGGACGTTTTCTTTGAGATCAGTCCTTGAAAGTTTAGTTGTTTTCATGCTGGATGATGGGGTTTCAGGTAATTACACCGAATCTTAAATGTTTACTGCATTTAGTGTTAAATTTGGATTAAACCTCTGAATGAAACAGAAAAATGAATGACACGTTCTTAAGTTCAATATAAGTTTTGAGTAATGAGTAATGTTTGTTTGTATTCATATAGGTGTTGCTGGCCCCTACGTCTAGCTTACTGGTAGTAGACCGATAGTTTCTCAGGCGGGTGTCTCCATTAGAAATCTGCGAAGGAATGATTTTTATTGCCCACCCATTTTACTGTATGCAAGTTTTTTTTTTTCTCACCAGCAGCATAACTGGTTTAAGTGTGTTAATTTATAGGCTGAAGTTTTTTCTTTTTTGTACCATGTTCAAAGTAAAGAACCTCTCCTTCATTTGCATGGTCCAGGACACTCACTTCATTGTTTTTCTTGCAGCTACAATTGTTCTTTATTGTTTGTGGGCATCGCATTCATTGTACTATCAGACGACTGGCTGTTAACAGTATTAAATACATGTGCCCACACTATTTTCGATGAAGCCTAACAAATAGGTTATGCATAAACTGTATAATACATCATGAAATGTATTTGACATATTGTACTATCTCATAGTATCCTGCTATTCAGCTTAATCATTTCTGTAATCTCTGTGGCTGTGGACAGTGATAAGTAGACTTGTCAATCAATTCACTGTCTTTCTAAAGCTGAACTTACAAGTTTCAAACCCATTATTTAAATATTTTTACTTCCAGTATGTAAAACCGTATTTATTTCCATTAAACTTAACATTCTGGCCCAGGACTAAATTCTGTCCAGGTTCTCCTGTAATGCTGCTGGTGGTTGTTTCAGTAACCCACCCCAAAAAGCATACCCCCCCTAATAGTTTAGCGTCCTTAGCATACTGAATTAGCATATTAATAATGATATCTTGCTCATTTATATAAAAGGGGGGGGGGGGGGTTTGGGGAGGGAGATCAGTGACCCCAGAATGAACCATCACAACATGATTTATCCCAAGTCTACTTTTCTCTGTGGTAGATGGACATGTATTTTTTTTTGTTTTCTACCTTCGCCTATAACATCTGTAGTCATGGTTTCCCTTTTTTGTTTTTGAGTGATACTAAGGAAGGTGTGTTTTGAGTAAATTGACAACTCAGTTGGTTTTAAATAATCTTCTATTTCAGTACATTTACTTGAATGGTAAGAACAGGCAAAGAATTATGTAGTAGCATTATTTATTATTTAAATTCATTCTACACAGGTTAACCACTTTTAAGTGGTTCTGAAGTGAAAACAATTTCTGGAAAAAGTCAAGTCTTTTGGCTGAATAAAAAATCCATCTTATACAATATATATGTGTTTTTCCTTGTTAGAGTCAGTGTGAGCTAGAGCCTATAATAGCAGCAGTGTGTGCATCCCAGAAACCATTCTTGAATAGGGCACCTATTATTTGAATGGCATACTTATACTTGAGTACAGTACTTTGGACCAGTTTAACCATTAGTGAACACAAAAGTCTTTCAAATTTGCAGCCTTTGGTTTCTTCTCAGATGAAATTCAGAAAAACTGCAAACCATACAAAGAAATCACAATCTCATCTGCCCCAAGATCTCAAGTACAGGATATATAAACTGGCAACTTGGCATTCTGTGCCAAAAATGAATGAATAGTTGCGTGTTTTTTTTTTGTTTTTTTTTTAAATGACAATGTTTGTATCCAGAATTGACTGATTTAGCTACCCTGCTTCAGTGCTGAAACATAAATGCCAGCTAGTTAATTTCTCAAACTTTTGTCTTTAAAATTAATGACCACATGCCACCTTGGCACATTCTGTTTTTAAAAATCTATAAGAAAGCATACTTACCAGTGTAATATCATAAGAAGTTATTTTACACAGTGTAAATGTACATTTGTTTTTACAGTTAAAAATCAATTTTTCCCAAATGTTACAATTTTTGTTCCTAATTCTTTTTTCTTTACTAGCTTTAGTTAAGTGTTGCTTCATTTATACTTTCTGGCTGTCAGGAGCTATGGGACACAATTTATTTTTGTAACAGTCGTGCTTCTTTCATGGTGTTGTCCCTTAGTGTATATATAATATATATAATTCATTACATTTATATAGCACTTTTCTCGCTACACAAAGTGCTGCCACATAGGGAGGATCCAGGGCTCAAGGATGCTACCACGGCACCAACTGTATAGATATTTCCTTCATTTTTGGCTCTATATGTTATTTTTTCCTACCTGTGTGTGTTAAGATAGGAATAAAGCCAATTGATGTTACCTCCCCCCACCCTCTTCCCTAAGATTGCAAACATAATTAAGGATTTCTTTTAAACGATATTGTAATAATCTTAAATCATTTTATATTATTTCAGAGCCAGCTGAGAGCTCATGAAAGAGAAAAGCATGATTTACATGAAGCCTTACCCTCTTCCTCTTCTGCTAAAGAAAGTAAAGCACCAATCAGTCCTTCACAAGACAAGAGTGATGATGAAGGTAAAACACATTTTCTTAATCTTAGTTTCATAGAACTTTTTTTTCTCTTTGAAAATTGGAGAGATTAATTTATCATGGTAAGTTTAATTTTTGTAGCTTGTAGGCAGATTTGAAATTTAGTATTGATGTTGCATCATGGTGTATTGATATAATGAAAAAAATTGAAGAGTTTATTTCTTCTGAATTTTAGCTGGAATAGTCTTGATAAATTTGCAGAGAAGTCAAACTTTTCTTTTTTATAAAAAAAAAAATTCCTTACGAGAGAGGCCAGTGTTTGTTTAATGTTAGACTTAATTGGAAGTACTTTTTATTTAGTGTAAAACCTTTTGTTTTAGTACTTTTAGTACAAATTACTAAAGTTGGAAATTACACTTTATTGCATAAATCCCACATGATTTGAATTAATAAAATGGAAAAATTCAACTGCTCTGTCAAGACAGAAAACCTTTATTAATGCTATTTTATCCAGTGATAGTTGACAGTTGAATTCCAGAAATAAAATATATACATGATTCTTGCACGTTTTGAGAGTGACATGGCAAGACTAAGTGTGATCTGAATGTTGTCTCAAGGTTGAATGTGGGTTATTAGAAGTTTAGATGCATTGCTAGTAGGGCTCTGCTATGCATTAAAAGTTCATGTCGTTTCAAAGCATCAATGATGTACGATAACCATCACTGGGGTGGGTACATGCTTGTTTGATTATGAATAAAAAGTACCCATGTAGTGTGGAAATCATCTTATGTTATGTCTTATGGTAGGGGTTGAATGGTGCCCAAATGTTTTAGCTCAGAATGCAGTAATTTTATTTTCTCACAGATTGCTGCAGCTTAGCACATGTAGCTGTATTCAGTAATGTTATTTTGATCCTTCAAATGTGATTTGTTCCAAGTTCATTTAAAATTGTGTCAAATAAAAATCAGATTTGAATAAATGTCTACCAAAAGGAAACCAGGTTTCTTTTTAAAATTTTTTTAGGAATCTGATGTTCTCAGTTCTTTCTACCTTCTTCTCTACCAAAAAAGTGACACAGCATACATTATTAAAAAAAATATATATATATATAGTGTACTTTGTTGTGCTCGATCATGGCTTTGCTATTTTTTGCCTTTTCTTATCATGATTGCAGATGGCATTCTGCAAAAATCACAGTTGAGTGTTGATTGGTATTGTCTGCTTGCAGTGTACAATGTGCTTGTAGGAAGAGAATAGTACTGGCTTTTTAAAAAAATATTATGCACTGCTTTCATACATTGATTTATCATCTTGTATATATGTATACAGGGCATTGACATTCTCATTGTAGTAACCTTCTGTGTGGATAGAGGAGAAATGAGGATAACATGGTTTGTGAAAGTAATAAAAATAAAAGGTTCATTCTTATTAAAGGTTACACTAAGATAAAAAGGAATACAGTAATCCCTCCTCCATCGCGGGGGTTGCGTTCCAGAGCCACCCGCGAAATAAGAAAATCCGCGAAGTAGAAACCATATGTTTATATGGTTATTTTTATATTGTCATGCTTGGGTCACAGATTTGCGCAGAAACACAAGAGGTTGTAGAGAGACAGAAACGTTATTCAAACACTGCAAACAAACATTTGTCTCTTTTTCAAAAGTTTAAACTGTGCTCCATGACAAGACAGAGATGACAGTTCCGTCTCACAATTAAAAGAATGCAAACATATCTTCCTCTTCAAAGGAGTCAGGAGCAGAGACTGTCATAAAGGCAGAGGAAAATCAATAGGGCTGTTTGGCTTTTAAGTATGCGAAGCACCGCGGCACAAAGCTGTTGAAGGCGGCAGCTCACACCCCCTCCGTCAAGAGCACAGAGAGAGACAGAGAAAAACAAGCAAGCAAAAATCAATACGTGCCCTTCGAGCTTTTAAGTATGCGAAGCACGGTGCAGCATGTCGTTTCAGGAAGCAGCTGCACAAAAGATAGCAACGTGAAGATAATCTTTCAGCATTTTTAGACTAGCGTCCGTATCGTCTAGGTGTGCGAACAGCCCCCCTGCTCAATCCCCCTACGTCAGGATCAGAGAAAGTCAGCGCAAGAGAAAGAGAAATGTAAGCTGGGTAGCGTCTCAGCCATCTGCCAATAGCGTCCCTTGTATGAAATCAACTGGGCAAACCAACTGAGGAAGCATGTACCAGAAATTAAAAGACCCATTGTCCGCAGAAACCCGCGAAGCAGCGAAAAATCCGCGATATATATTTAAATATGCATACATATAAAATCCGCGATGGAGTGAAGCCGCGAAAGGCGAAGCGCGATATAGCGAGGGATTACTGTAGTGCCTAAGTGATGTTACAGTAGGAAAAGAAATAAGCTATAACTTTTTATACCGCTGACTGCCTTTCTCCATTGTTATTGCCATGACTGCTGCTTTAGTGTTTTGTTTCGCACAAAAACAAGCTGACTTTATATCTTGCACACTTTTCCTCCTTTCAGCACTGTTCATTACTTTTTGACCCTTCCAACATGCTCACCCTGCTCTTATTGCCATGTTTAACCCTTTCTTTCTCATAGCATTGACAATCAAATGGGGCCCTCTCTTGTGAATGTCATTGGTTGTAGGGAACCTGGTGAGCTCAGCCCTCAGTTTCTTTTAAGTGCCACTAATTTGCATAGTCTGAAGGCTGCTGACTTCTGCAACTGCTGATGCCAGATAGTAATGCTGAGTTGGCCACTTAAACTTATAGATGTGCTTGTTCACAGCCAAGATACTATATTTACCTACAAGCAAAAGCTTGAAATGGAACCAAATTATAGGCAGTACTCTTAGTGTCTCGTTCCTCCTCTCCAATTCATTATGGAAGCTTCGAGCACCTTTGGTACCGGGCCCACTTTAAGCAATCTGAGCACTCGAAGTCTGTGAGCACCACAGTGGCAAAGTGCTACAAATGTACATGTGCTCTTCCCTTTCAAATGTTGTACATGAGACACTGATCAGGCTGCCTTCATTTATCTACAGCACAGTCCTGCTAAACTAGCTAAGCACAGGAATTTTGTGCACTTCCTACTATGAATTTGAGTGCCTGACTGCTTTCTTGTGAGGCACGCTAGATTAAAAAAAAAATGTGATGACTGCAGTTTAGCCTTTTGAACATATTTCTGCAAATGCTTGAAGTTAATCAATAATGTTTTCAATGATGTCCTGCTAATGGGGCTATGAACTATTGGCTAGCCCTAATTGGTAGCCAATTAAAATAAACACACCAATGAAAAATTTGGGGAAGATATCGAATTGTGTGTAATAGATTTAAAACATGGTGGAGCATTACCACATGAGCTACCATCAAAATATGCCTAACAGAAACAAACTAAACAATTTTGCATCTCTCACTGAGGTGACCCCACCTGGATACATTTGCTTCACAGAGGCCCGTAGCTCACGACAAGGCAGAGTGGTTGCAGTAATTGTTAGATCGGAGTTAAGCATCAAAACAATTCCAGTTGACTGCACACATTGTCTTTCGAGTGTCTGGCTCTTAATCTGTTAACGAAATCTGGTCCTATGTCACTCATTGTTCTCTATAGTCCTCTAAAACACAATGTATCTGATCTGACTGAATTACTAACCCACTTAAGTTCTCTTCCCCAGAGAGTCATTCTTCTTAGCAATGTCAACATCCATATTGACATTTCTACATGTAAACAGAGGAATGAATTCCTATCCATAATGGACTGTTTTGATTTGGTGCAACATGTTGATTTTCCTACCCACTCTGGTGGTCATATATTGGACCTGATCTGCACATCTTGCTGATCTGTCAGCAATACTTTTAGCAGTGATTTGTGAGTCTCTGATCACAAAGCAGTACTTTTCACTGTCTTATTACCTGCCCCTCCTCTTACCTGCAAATATCAAATTTCTTTCAGAAACCTGAAAAATATCTTTTCCTCCATCTTTGTTGGATCCATCTTTGATATTTTCTTGTCATCCCCTATTCCATCCTCTCTAGATGGTCTTGTTCACTACTATAACTCGGCCCTTCATTCAGCATTAAATAAAACCGTTCCTTTAAAACAAGGTTTCCTTTAAGCATTCAGCTCCATGGTATACAGTAATCCCTCCTCCATCGCGGGGGTTGCGTTCCAGAGCCACCCGCGAAATAAGAAAATCCGCGAAGTAGAAACCATATGTTTATATGGTTATTTTTATATTGTCATGCTTGGGTCACAGATTTGCGCCGAAACACAGGAGGTTGTAGAGAGACAGGAACGTTATTCAAACACTGCAAACAAACATTTGTCTCTTTTTCAAAAGTTTAAACTGTTCTCAATGACAAGACAGAGATGACAGTTCCATCTCACAATTAAAAGAATGCAAACATATCTTCCTTTTCAAAGGAGTGCGCGTCAGGAGAGAGAACAAAGCAAGCAGTCAAAAATCAATAGGGCTGTTTGGCTTTTAAGTATGCGAAGCACTGTGCAGCATGTCGCTTCAGGAAGCATCTGCACACAGAAGGTAGCAACGTGAAGATAATCTTTCAGCATTTTTAGACGAGCGTCCCTATCGTCTAGGTGTGCGAACAGCCCCCCTGCTCACACCCTCTTACGTCCGCGCAAGAGAGAGAGAGAGAGAGAGAGAGAGAAAGTAAGTTGGGTAGCTTCTCAGCCATCTGCCAATAGCGTCCCTTGTATGAAATCAACTGGGCAAACCAACTGAGGAAGCATGTACCAGAAATTAAAAGACCCATTGTCCGCAGAAACCCGCGAAGCAGCGAAAAATCCGCGATATATATTTAAATATGCTTACATATAAAATCCGCGATGGAGTGAAGCCGCGAAAGGCGAAGCGCGATATAGCGAGGGATCACTGTAATTCAGAATTAAGTTCTATGAAAGCAGCTGGCCAATGTCTTGAGAGATTGTCATGCGAGACAGGCTTACTATGCATACCCAGACTTTCCCTGAACACCAAAGGGCTTAAAGGGAATGCACTACCTGCTGCTAAGAACACACATTATGGAGGAATAATAGAAAGTGGCCATGATAACCGAAGGGTTTTGTTCTCTGTAGTTAATAAACTACTTCAGCCTTCATCTAGCCCAATTATCTCTTATTCTAAAACCTGTGAAAAATTTTTTTCCATAATAAAAATCAAAGTAATTTAACTAATATATAATGGATGATGGATTTCTTTCCCTGTCTTCTCACTCCATCCAGCCACTTTTCTAAATTTTCACCAGTCACATCTGCATTTGTTAATGACCTGCTTTGTAAGATGAGGCTGACTACTTGTGTACAGGACCCCATCCCCACCCACCACACTTCTTAAATCCTGCCTTCATGCCATAATCCTGTTACAACAATAATAAATACATCCCTTGACACTAGCTTTGTACCAGTCACTTTTAAAATTGCTTCTGTAACCTTAATATTAAAGTCTGGTCTTGATGTTGACAATCTTAACAATTTTTGGCCTATCTCTCGCTTACCTTTTCTGTCAAAGTTCTTGAGTGTATTGTAGCCTCCCAACTGCCCAATTACTTCTAATAATTTGATGGAACCCTTTCAGTCTGGTTTCAGAGCACAGCACAACTGTGAAACTTCTGTTTTGAGTGACTAATGATTTCTTATGGCAGCAGTCTCTGGACAAACGAGTATATTAATTTTGCTAGACCTCCATGCTGCAATTGATACTGTCAGACAAGATTTTTTACTATCCAGAATGGAAAACATTCTGGGTATCTCTGGCGCTACCCTTCAGTGGTTTGTCCTGTCTGACTGACGGGCAAGAGTTTGTTAGTCTTGGCAACAGCAGATCTAGCTCAGCACCGGTCACACAAGCAGTCCCTCAAGGCTCTGTCCTCGGCCCTCTCCTCTTCTGTATTTGTATGCTTCCCCTTGGCCATATTATTCGTAGCTTTGGACGTGGTTATTTTTTTGCAGGTGATGCTCAACTCTATTTCAATGTTGAAGCAGTGAAAAGTAAAGAAAAATGACACCTTTTATTGGCTAACTAAAAATATTACAATATGCAAGCTTTCGAGGCAACTCAGGCCCCTTCAGGCAAGATGTAGAAGGGGCCTGAGTTGCCTCGAAAGCTTGCAAATTATCTTTTTAGTTAGCCAATAAAAGGTGTAATTTTTGCTTGAAGTTTTCACTACATTCATAATGGCTAACACGGTACAACACCCTAGTACTATCCATATTACTAACCGAGAATGCTAAACCGGATGATGGACGCAGGCACATCCGGCCATGGGCCGTAGCTGCAAAAAGACGTACTGCGCAGGCGCAAAAAGAGTCCGCGAGAGTCGGCTGAGGAGCCGAGAAAGGTGGACAAAAGAGGGCGAGAGAGGCGGATGAGGGGCCGCGAGAGGCGCAGGCGCAAAAAGAGTCCGCGAGAGTCGGAGAAAGGCGGAGAAAAGAGGGCGACAAAGGCGGATGAGGGGCCGCGAGTGGCGGACAAGACCACAGAAAAAAGGAGTGAGCACATACAAAAAGGAGAAATGAGGCGCAAAGTCAAATGCAGGAAAAGCACGAAACACATTGCACACGAAACTAGACCCGTAAAAAAAAAAAAAAAAAAAAAAAAAAAAAAAAAAGAGGCTCGCGGACAACAGCAAGGCACCCCCCCCCCCTACAGGCACCGTACGGGACACACACCAAGAGGGGGATTCAACAAGCCCATGGAACACAAAAAAAAACACAAAACCACCCCACAGACCCTACAAGCGAGGGACGGGACACACACAAAGAGGGGGATTCAACAAGACACAGGAACACAAAAAGAAAGAAGACGCTCGCGCAACAACAATCCCGAAACCACCCCCCCCCCCCCCCCCCCACATCCATAAGAAGTCACACCCAAAGCCACATATTCTAAAGTGAACATCCGCACCTTCACACTAGACAGCATAGGTGTCAGCATTGGTGGATCTCCTTACAATAAAGCACTATTAACTGTTCAACTGCAGAAAAGGAAACATATTAACAGTGACTGCGACCCTCCTTATTACTTATCCATATTTCGGATGCTGAGAAAGAAACAAGTCATGAATACACGGTCACGGGTACAAAACGAAGAGGAAAGGATAACAGGAACAAACACACGAACACGAAAGAAACAACAAAATAGACGGCTATGCAGCATAGGTGGATCTCATTACAATAAGGCACTATTAACCGTTCAACCGCAGAAAAGTCTCCATATTAACAGTGAGTGCAATACTCCTTATTACTTATCCATATTTCTAAAAGAAAAAATGTCTCGACTCCAAAAACGCAAAGCTCAACTAAAGCTTCTAACTAACGATGTACCTAAAAGTAAAAACTTTATGAACTGCGTTAGATCCTACAATAGTTCATTTGCTTTTAGTAAATATCAGGCCACCAAAAGGCAATGGCCCATACTGCTTTCCCATATGTGCACAAATACTGCATCGCATTGGAACAGTGCACCCTGAAACAAATCAACAACGCAAATATGCACAAATCTACATCCTGGATCCACATGACGCAAACTATCAATCAAAGTGCTGCATCGCAACAGGCACGGATTCAAAACGAAACACCTCCCGTCTCAGACATACGTTAACGGCAAGGAAGGCTACAACGGGCGTCTCACACAGCACAGGCAAATCGATTACAGCTCCAAAACAACACGTCCCAAATACTACATGTGCAACAACGCGCCTCTCAAACGGCACAAGCAAAACATACACCGGGAAAATTAATTCGGATTAATGAATGTCATTTGCAATCATTGTCATTCAGTTCACTTCCCTGAAGAAACAACTGGCAATACAAGTAATACATTTAGACGTTGTTGTCAAAAGGGTCAAATTAGACTGCCTTCTTTACATTCATATACTGAATATCTACAGAAGATTCTAACTGACGATGTACCTGAAAGTGAAATCTTTATCAACTGCATTAGATCCTACAAATCGGTATCCACTATGAACATTAACGGTGGCACTGCACGTGACATCCGTCTTCAAAAAATGTTGTTTATTGATGAATGTACAATGGCATGAAGTCACTTACTCAACACCATTCATAAACTTCTACAAACGTTTATGAATAATAATATTCGATTTGGAGGAAAGGTACTTTTATTAGGAGGAGATTTTAAACAGTGATTAGCTATTCTTCCAGATAACATGCACTCAGCTATTGTTCAGTGCACCTTAAAATACGCAGACAATTGGCATTGCTTTCAAAAGATAGTTAGTAAAACAGATACGATGTCCAGAACCAGATCATAACAATTGCTTATTACAACTGAGAGATGGTACACTCACCAATACAGATGGACTTCAGCCACATATTATTACAATTCCTCAAGCCTTTATCTGCGACGACTTAGTTACAGAGAGATTTGGAACAGCAATCTCATTAGACCAAATGCCCCTTTTAACACAACGCACTATATTATGTCCAAAAAATATTAATGTGGAAAACATAAATACCCAAGTCATTCCATTACTTCCTGGAGAGACACAACTCTTTCTAAGCTCTGACAAAGTTGACTCTGATCACGATAATGACCATCTTCATTGACCTTACAAGTTCTGACCTGGAATTACCTTTTACACTTAAACGGCGTGTACAAAGAAATTTTCCAATAAACCTTTACACTGTGCCACACACTTTATTGTTTGCTTTCTATTTGCATCATCTACACCGTCACACTATTCTATATCTCATTCATACATCACGCTCTTTGTCATTCCCAACACCAGGGGTTGGCGAGCGAAGCCCCCTAGTATGTTTATAAGCAAAACTTCATCAGAGCTTTCTCAGCTCACACCTTGCCTCAATGAAACTGAAATGTGGATAGAGCCTAACTCTTTAAAAATAAATTGCAACAAAACTGAACTCCTGCAAATTGGCTATAAAGTAGAACTTAAAAAAAATTAGCTCCTTTTCAATCATACTTGGCAGTGATCTCATGAGATCTTTCATCTAATGCAGGGAATCTTGGTGTCATTTTTTATTCCTCTTTCTTATTTCACACACACTAAGAAACTTTCTTACTTTCACCTTTTTAACATATCCTGTGTTCATTCATTCCTCTACTTTTGTAATACTGAGAAACTTGTCCATGCTTTTATCACATCCCCCATCAATTATTATAACTCCCTACTGGCAGGTGCAACTTCTAATTTTGTACCACCGCTCATGTGAATTCAAAACTCTGCTGCAAGAGTCCTTACATGAATGAGCAACAGTGAGCACATAATACCCATCCTACTTTGCCTTCACTGGCTTCCTGTGTCTTACAGGATTGAATTTAAAATTCTAATAATAACCTACAAAGCTTTAAATGGCCTTATACCAGAGAACGTCAGTGACATTCTCTATCACTATGCTCCTGTTTGCCCACTAAGGTCCTCTGATTCTGGCAATCTTGTTGTGCCCCACACTAACCTGCACTCTATGGGTGATAAGGCTTTCAGCTGTATAGCGCCCAGACTTTGGAATGACCTCCTGAAATTAATTAGATCATCTGATTCAATTCATTCTTTTAAAACCTACTGAAGACTCGGCTGTTGAGGAAGGTTTTTACCTTACCAAACATTCTGCTCCTTCATTCAGTTTACCTATCTGTCTAGAGCTCAGGCTTTCTTTCAGTAGTGCATTTATTATTTTACTCCTTTTTTCCCCCCTCAATCTTTATTCTATTTATTGCTTTGTATGTCCTGTTTTTATCTGTTCTTATGTTCTTGGAGAAAATATTTGTATCCAATGTTACATATACCCTGCTGTTCTTTCTGTGACTCTGAAGTGCCATTAGCATGGGAAAGGCACTATATAAATGAAAACTATTATTAGATTGCAGCATAAAGAGCGCAACAGGATTGGAGGCAGGAATGTCATGGACATTTAAAACAGGAAGATGTATATCAGAGGTTGCTTTTTCGTTTGTGTTATTTTGGTGGAGGGTACATTGGAGTCCTCCTAAGCAGCCTGGAAAGGTTAGGGGTTGCACATTAGGTCTGTCAAATTATACAAAAAACAGTAACGGTGCACTGCACGATAGTGCAATGAATACATTTGACTTGAACATTCGTAGTTTTCATACTTTCTCGGTACGTTTAGCATTTGTTTGCTCAGAGGTTGGTGCACTTGCTGCTTCCTGAGCAGCTCTTCTTTTCTCCACCCTAGCAGCCTGCTTCTTATTTCGTTGGCATCTTTTTACATTTAAAATGATTAAGTCAGTGTTTGTATTGCAATTCCTTAGTATATTTTCCTTCATTTTTCACATAAGCTGGCACTTAAGTGTTCAATCTGCCTCAAGAATGATTTAAGATATGAAGAGGTAGGGGAAGTGACGGCGAAGGTGGTAGGAATGAGAATGGTGCCCGTACGCATGCGCTGCCCTGCTGGCCGCTGCTGAGAGTTGATTCTACAATAAAATAAAAAGAGGAGTAAAAATCATCACCCCAAAAGCAGACAGTACAGGTCACATAGTATATGTGTACCAAATTTCAGGTCAATAGGTCAAATGGTTTGCAAGCTACAGGTGATTTAAAATCCTGGACAGACAAACGGACAGCCACGGTAGCATATTATATAAGATGAGTCTGAATACTCGTATTCAAAAATGTTCTTATTTTCAATATATTCGTTCACACATTGCTTAAAAGTTGTATGCACTGCTTCTTCGCTTCTCCTTTGTTTGTACTTAACATGCCTTTGTATGCTTCATTATTGATAATTTAAATTTCACGAGTGGAGTTACTGAATGGATCAAATCAAGTTCAGGTCAGGTTGGGGAGCATGCACTGGTACAGTGTGTTGCTGCACCCATCACACAATGAAACATCTCTAGATCCCAGTTGGCAACCCACTAGGCGTGGTCCAGTCCCACCCTCTCGAAATGACCATCGATCTGCCACAGCCAGGTGTTACATAGTGCCGTAACTGACACTCCCTCACAATGCAGGTAATGTGCCTCATTTGGGACTCTGTGAGCAACTGCTTGTTTGACACTGGATCGTTAGACAAAGTCAAGCTAGCAATTTCCAAGGATTTTCCAAAGAAACACAGTAACGAAGGAGTCCAGTCTTCATCTCAGGTCACTAGGTAGCGTCCATGTCTTGCAACCATAGCATATAGCAAAACAGGAAGCACCAGGACTCTAAAGACTTGGACCTTCGTCCTCTTGCAAAGATAATGAAAGTGCAATATGCCCTTTTCCAGCAACCTCATGATCCCCCCCCCGGTCTTTATGCAGGACATTCGCAAGCCCATACACTCGGACTCCTTACTCAGCCTTTCGAGAGCCCTGATCAGACCATCCATTGACTTTGTGACGATCACAGCATAATCAGCAAGTCCGGATCAGTCGCTGGACCCCACGATCCTGTCAAACACCCAGTCCATGCAAACATTGAACAGAGTGGTGCATTTTAATTAGCTCAAGTATTTATTCCTAACAATACATTTTATTTAGCAATCACTTTCATTAGCAAACATACAACCTTTAATACCCATTTCTTTAAGAGATTGTGTTAAGCCAGCAGCCTCTAAAAAAAGCAGGTGTTGGTTGAGGTAGCCAAGTATGCTTTCCATAAAAATGCTCTTTTAAATGGTGTTTTTAAAGCTGTTATAATAACAGGAGAACCAGAAATGTCAGTTATTTCCCATTATGTTTTAATGAGAATGGAAACCAGCTTTTATTTGTAATGATGAATGCAACAGCAAATCAGGGATTTCAGGGTTGAGTGAAATGGAAATCGGGAGCAAAATTATATTTTTAGGGCACTGTAGAAGTGTTTAAGATATGTTAATGTATGTGTTATCAAAAAAGATGACTGGTGTGGTAGAAAAATGTCTGTGTTATAAGAAACGATACAAACTAGTGATTAAAAATTGTAATCATGCTAGTCATGGAAGTGATCTGCAAAATATTTAAGTGTTGTAGCATAGCATGTCTGGAGTAACATGATGCCAAAATTAGTACAGGAAAAAATAAATGACCATTCTTTTACAATCAAATGTCAGTTTTTGCCTTCGAATAAGCATTTTTTTTTTTCTATTTCAAATTATATTCAAATGGTGACATTTTATCCGGCAGCACTAGTTCACATGTTCATAATTTTCCCCAAATTTGAGCTTGTGAAACTGAGGATAAATGCAGAGAGTTGGCCATCAGTTAAATTTTAATTTTTTAAATGTTTTTCCTGTTTGATGAATTTGCTTGTGTCCCCTCCCTAACCACTGTTTTATCTTCAAATTTCGATGTTTTTGTTATTACCTGTTTTGTAATGAAGAACCTTTTAAAAAACAAAACACCATTCTGTCTGTGTTTCTCTCACTCACCCTGATTTATCCTCCATATGACTGCTAGATGCCCCCGGTTAGATTGCTGTGAGGTATGTACGGGGCATCACACTATACAACATGTATAAAAATTCCCGCAAGACTTAAGGGCATTTTTTTTGTTTCATTTTCAGTATCTCTTTTGTTATACAGTATATAATAAGCATAATGAGTTACATAACAACATCATTTATTTATATAGCACATTTTCATACAAAAAGTAGCTCAAAGTGCTTTATATAATGAAGAAAAAGAAAAGACAAAATAAGAAATTAAAATAAGAGAACATTAGTTAACATAGAAAAGGAGTAAGGTCCGATGGCCAGGGTGGTCAGAAAAAACAAAAAAAAAACTCCAGATGGCTGGAGAAAAAAATTTAATCTGCAGAGGTTCCAGGCAACGAGACTGCCCAGTCCCCTCTGGGCATCCTACCTAACATTAATGAAATAGTCCTCTTTGTAGTTAGGGTTCTCACGGAGTCACTTGATGCTGATGGTCATACAGACATCTGGCTTTTAATCCATCCATCATTGTTGGAACATCACGGTGCTTTGAGTAGATGGTGGTGGCGCAAGCCGCCACCAAAAGAAAGGACACCGGGAAAGGAAACAGAAGAGAGAGTAGGGGTTAGTACAGAATTAGTACAGTACAGTAGTACATAACCAGCTGGAAGACCTATTAGTGACTTTTATGCAGACATATACAGTGAAATGGCTTTTGATTTGAGTTGAATTGTAGTGATAGTTTTATACCAATCACTGAAAACCCAAGAGGTATTCTACAATACATGGCTGCCACCTGTATTCAGCCAAACATTCTACTATGTGGCAAACTGTTTCCGAATAAATGCATTACTTAGGTATGTGGTCTGTCTTGAAAAGCACTTTCAAAGGAAATAACTGCACTTCTCCACTATCCAGACCTTGATTCAGGTTACAAAAAGCTTTGAGAGGTATAATAACAATTATTGACCACCATGGAAAAAAAGTTTAAGTTCCAATGATAGTAATAAGTTTAAAGGAGATATATTTGATTGCAGAATTCAAGGGCCTGCTGTGAATAACATAAAAATTAAATGTGATCTCCCTGTTGGATGAAATTGAACAACAATTTCTAGCTGATTCCATGGATCTTTTAACTTTTCACCTTTGTTGTAACCAAATAAAACTCTGGCGGAAAATTTCAGCTTTTATGGTAAAGAGAACCTTGAAAACCCAATGAAACACTTTCCTTCAAATGTGAGTGTGGAAGAAGCTACTGTAGGTCAGAATTTGTCTCGCTGAAGCATATCATGGTCTTCAGTGATTTATATGCTTAATTTGCATTGCAGCAATTTGCCAAGGTTGTACAGAGTGAGCATTGTTGTTTATGGAAAAGGTCCATCAAATTGCCATGATCATACCACTTTCAAGAATCTCTTCTGAATGTCGATTCAATACATGAAAAAGGATCTAAACAAAAATTTGTACATTAATTGAATAATGACAAACCTCACAAATATGATGCTGATCTCGGAGCTTGGGCCATACTTTAAAAAAGAAAAAAAAATTACCAATGTAGAGCAGTGGTTCTCAACCTGTGGCTGCAGGATTATTGATTCAACCAGTTTCTCAGTCAGTTATTGTTACCCTTAACTGATGTAATTGTTTGCAGTGGTGCTTGAATGTTGGTGAACCCTTCAGATTTTTCCATATTCTTTCATAAATGAGACCTAGAACATCGTCGGATTTATACACTTGTCCTAAAAGTAGGGGAAAAAAAACAATTGAACAAATGAAACAAAAATATCATACTTGGTCATTTATTTATTGAGGAAAATGATCCAATGTAACAAATCTGTGAATGGCAAAAGTATGTGAATCTTTAATTTTAGTATTTGGTGTGACCCCTTTTTTTTTTTTTTTTGCAGCAGTAACTGCAACTAAACATTTTCAGTAGGTCTTGATCAGTCCTGTACATAGGCTTGGAATTTTTGCCCATTCCTTCATACAGAATTGCCTTAACTCGGGGATTTTGCTGCATTTTCTCAAACTGCACACTTCAGGTCCTTCCACAACATTTCTATTGGGTTAAGGTCAGGACTTTGACTTGGCCATTCCAAAACCTTAATTGTATTCTTCTTCAGTCTTTGGTAGTACGACTTGTGTGTTTGGGGTCGTTGTCTTGCTGCATAACCCAGTTTTTCATGTGGTGTTGTCCATGGACAGATGTCCTTACATTTTCCTTTAGAATTCACTGGTATATTTCAGAATTCATTATCCCATCTGCAGTGACAAACTGCCTTGGCCCAGACACAGCAAAACTGGCCCAAAGCATGATAGTACCACCACCATGTTTCACAGATGGGCTGAGTTTCTCAAGCTGGAATGCAGTGTCTTTCTCCAAACATAACGCTTCTCATTTGAACTAAAAATAAAATTTTGGTCTTGTCTGTCCATATCATTACTCCAGTAGCTTTCAGGCTTGTCCACATGCTCTTCAGCAAACTGTAGACGAGAAGTGTTCTTTTGTTCAGTGTTCTTCTGATGGTGGACACATGAACGTTAACCAATGTGAGAGAGGATTTTAGTTGCTTAGATGTTATCCTTGGTTCTTTTCTGACCTCTCAGACAATGGCACACCTTGCCCTTGGAGTGATCTTTGTTGGTTATCCACTCCTGGGGAGAGTGACAATAGTCTTAAAACTTCCTCTATATTTGTACACACTGTCTAACTGTGGATTGGTGAAGTCCAAACTCTTTAGAGATGGTTTTGTAGCCTTTCCCAGCATGATGAGCATCAACAATTCTTTCTGAGGTCCTGATATTTTTCTCATTTGTTTACCTGGATTTTTCATATCT
The DNA here is from genome assembly GCF_900747795.2 of Erpetoichthys calabaricus. Classification (NCBI taxonomy): domain Eukaryota; kingdom Metazoa; phylum Chordata; class Cladistia; order Polypteriformes; family Polypteridae; genus Erpetoichthys; species Erpetoichthys calabaricus. Next base: position 67,000,833 of record NC_041402.2, read on the forward strand.
ATTTTAGTACATGTGTGAAAATGTGATGTTTTTAAGTCCTGTTTATGCAGAAATATGAAAAATTCTTAAGGGTTCACTAACTTTAAGGCACCACTGTGGCTGTCCTTTTTTGCATGTAGAATTTTGTTTTTGTTTGTTTAATTTACTTTTTCTGTGGTGTTTGTTTTCTTTATTGTACTAGAGTACCGAAAAGTAATACAGAGCTGACACCAACACAAATGACTGTGAATGGAGGAGCTGCTTCATTGTTACACACTTGTGCTTATTAGTAAATAACTAGCAAGCCCGTGATTCTCAAAAGAATCGCAAATCCAAGAATGGCAATCACTTTCTGTTCCCTCCGATATTTGGAGGGATGAAATATCATGGAGGGTGGGTGCGTCTTGGGAAAGTTCATTTAATTAAATAAACATATTTGTACTAAACCGGTTTCTTTTTGGAGCTGTGACTCATCTGGTTCTGGTGTTTCAGAAGCGCGTTGTAGGCTTTTTTGTTTTTCTATGGCTGTGTCGTCAGCGAGAAGTCGTTTGCTGACGACAGTGGATTCGCGTGCTGAAGTGACCATGGCGGCGGATCCGGGCATGGAGGGCCACATTACTAAATGAACGTGGTATATGCAGTGGTGTGGGCGGTCGCGTTCGGGCGGCCGTACAACCTGGCGTGCACGCTTTACCCCAGGTTTAGTTCACAGATCGTAGCCATCGTAAAGTTTTCATTTAATTAAATAAACCTATTTGTACTAAAGCGGTTTCTTTGTGTGGGCGCCTTCGTTCATTGTTTTTATCCATACTGGCTCGTTTACAGGTCGTAGCCATACGGGCTCGTGTTTGTATTACTAATCATTGAGCTCCTTCCATTTGGAGCCGTGCCTCCTTTGCCTCTGCTGTGTCAGAAGCGCGTTGTGGGCGCGCTCGTTCATTTTGTTTATCCATACGGGCTTGTTTTGTATTTCTGTTGTTTGAGCTCTTTCATTGTGGAGCTGTGACGTCTTTGCTTCTGGTGTGTCTGAAGCACGTTGTAGGAGCCTCCGTGTATTGTTTTTATCCATGCGGTCTCGTCTTTGTTGTCCGGAGCCATGACTTCTTTGCGTGTGGTGTTTTTGAAGTGTGTTGTAGGAGCCTCCGTTTATTGTTTTTATCTATGTGGTCTCGTCTTTGTTGTTCATGCCACACATACTGCTGGCACAGTGGATTAGAGCAAGTTTAGTTTACAGGTTGTGTTGTTTGGGCGCCACCTACTGACTCTGGGAAGCCGCTGCGTTTGACACTGGGGCGCCGCGGCGCAGTGTGCATGCGCTTCGGTGCGTCCGCCGTGCATAAATTAAACTGTCGTTTAGTAATATAGATTGTCTAAATAAACAGAACAGTAAAATGTACAAAAATATTTAAAGGAAAAAAATAATTCTCTCCCATCTAACACACAGACTGCTTGTTAATGCTTCTTTCAGTAAAAATATAGAATAACTAGTTTCAGTTTTCTGATAGTAATAAAAATCATAGTAACTGGGAAACAATGGCTTGCTTAAGTGAAGTAGAAATCCATTTAAGAGAAGAAATGGCCTGGGGCAGGATTCTGAAATCAGAGGATACCCAGATGACTGAATGTGGGGAACCAATGGTCTACACTACTTTTTTCCATTTTTAAGCTTCCCTACCTGCATAAACACTAAAGTCTCTTCCACAGTGCCAGTATTGCAAAGTGCTAAGGTAAACACAATAAAGTGTTGAGTGAATTCCTTAAAATACTCTGTCAAAAGACTATCATGGTCAAATATCCAAACAGTATCCATAATTAATATTATATGCTTAATTCATGTGTCATATGTTTTGTTTATTATAAATGTCATCAATTTTTTTGAGTAGTGTAGCATACTTATGGAGTGTTAAATGCTAAAACCTAAACATATCACAGCAAATGTACTGTATCTGGTCTCTTATCCACAATCACTGACAATTACTTTCATATGTCTGATTTAACATTTAACTTTAGTGCTGTTAAAATCACGGTTACGAAGAGATTCCCCCACTCCATTGTTTTCACTGTTCTGCTGTCTTCATTCTCACTGGATGAAGTGTTGGAAGAGTCCATTTTAATTTGTGAGCTGTACTCTAATCCATCAGCTTTGTTTTTAAATGTCCTGGGGTGGGAATGGGACTTGAATTAATTTTAAACCATACTTTTATTTCTGATTCCTATATGCCCTGTGCTGCAAAAAAGCAGATATCTACTTCAGGCCATGTGCAAATACAGCCAGAGGTTCTTGACACAAATTTTAGTGAAATAAAGCTACAGCCAGGTAGGTACGTGAAAGGATGATGCATCATATAGTCATGTTGGTTAACCAGCAATGTAATGTAGTACATATTTTAATAAAGGCATCTTATAGATATGTTTCCCCAGACTGCATTAGTTATTTACAGTGAACATTAGATACAATACTGCTGTGGTTAAATATGTAAGTATATAAATATCACTTTTGTATTTAATTTTGTTTGTTCATTTGTTTAATTTTCTTTATTTTAAAGTACAATACAAGCCTTGGTGGATTATTTTGATTGTGTCTATCTTGCCTTGTATTTTAATTGAAAAGTAATCAGTCTGTTGTAGATTACATAAATCCTAATTTACTTTATTGCAATAATTTCTATAACCCTAAACATATTATCTGTCTCATGTTAACTGTTTATGGCTACAGTATATGGTGCACACCATTGGAAAATCCTCAAATTGTCCTTGAACAGAGTGACTGTTCTGGGCCAAGGGTGCACATGCTTCCCTGCTCATCACAGGTGGCAAAATGATGTCCTGGTACAGAGAATCCCAAGAACCATAAACAGACTTGGATTTCTAGACAAAAACCTGCAAATAAAAATATATAGGGTGAGCTAAAATGAAGTACCACTTTTCTCAAGGTTGTTGCGTGAGGTAGAGGCAGCCGGTTGGGTTGGGGGTCCTTTGATAGGCGATCCCTTGTAGTTTTCAGTTGGCAACATGCCTTGGTTTGGTGCGCACCATACTTTTGCTGTTGAAGTGTTCTTCAAAAACAACAAATCCATCATCACTACGCAACACGCCTTTCAAACATAATTCAGCATTCCTCCTAACGGTGATGTCCCAAATCAGAAAACAATTCTTCAATGGGTGGCTACATTTAGGCAGATGGGTATAACATTGAACAGAAATTCTCAAGGCCGTCCTCGGACTGTACAAACTCCTGAAAACATTCAAGCTATAAGAGCATCAATTTTGCAGTCTCCTAGACGTTCAGCGCGCAAACATGCTTCTGCCTTAGGCAGTTCCAACACGTCTTTGAGGAGGATATGGCATGAGTACCTTAATTTCCATCCATACAAAATTATGGTAGTGCAGGAACTCACTGGGAGCGCCATAGAGAGTTGTGCGTGAACATTCTGCAAACAGTCCATTGAGATGTCGTCATCATGTACAGCAACGAGGCACATTTCCGTTTGAGTGGTTGCATAAATAAGCAAAACTTTCGCCATTGTGGTGAAAACAACCCTCGTGAACTTTATCAGAGACCCCTGCACAGTGATCTTGTTAGTTTTTTATGCTGTTCCAGTATTTGGCATTGTAGGGCCTTACTTTTTTGAGGTGGGGGGAGCAATGGTCACCATCACTTCAGAGCGTTACATCGAAATACTAGAGAACTTTTTGCGGCCCCAATAGGAAGTAGTGGATGTGGTGGATGCCTGGTTTCAACAGGATGGAGCAACAACTTATACGGCGTGGAGATCCATGCAAGTTTTGTGGGGGATATTTCCGGGGAAGTTCATCTCCCTGTGCAGCGATGTCAGGTGGCCTTCATGTTTGCCTGATCTATGTGCGATTTCTTCTTGTGGGGCTATCTCAAGTTTAAGGTATACACACACCAATGTCAAAACCTTGAAGCCCTCAAGGATGCTGTTCGCCTCGAAATCGCTACTATTCCCCTTGAAATGGCCGAACGAGTCACATGAGCATTCAGAAGTTGTCTGAGTGTCGCTAATGATGGCCACAGTGGAAAAAAAAATCTTTTTTTTTTTTTTTTTTTTTTTTTATATACTTGTCGTAACAAAATTTATCTTGTAGCATTCTTGTACAATAAACATTTGAAATGTGGTACTTATTTTTGGCTCACCCTGTATATCCCTGTTTTTACACAATATGAAGGTAATATACTGTACTACTTTTATTGTTTCTGAAATTATTCTTTTCATCCTACTTATCTATTAAATGTACTGTAACATGTTTCCTTTCATACAACTGTTGGTTGTTATAGCAATTGGCAAAAGGTCACCAAAATATAGATGTTTAGTCTGAGGCTTTTAATCTGTTCTGTGGTCAGAATAATATTCAAACCTAAAATTGAGTGATAATTATTTATATCAGATGATATCGAATGATATGTTAACATTATTACTCAACTGTGCTCTTGTACTTTCTTTTAGAATTAGGCAGCACCCAGAAAGTATACAAATGTGACATTTGTGACTATACTAGCTCAACCTACGTTGGTGTTCGAAACCACAGAAGAATACACAGCTCTGATAAGCCTTATAGGTATGTGAATCCATATTTTACCAAAGTATTGCATGAAATTTTGGAAAGAAAATGTAAAATTTTGTCTTTTTTTTTTTTTTTTTTTTTTTAATATAGGTGCAGTAGTTGTGACTTTGCAACAACGAATATGAACAGTTTAAAAAGCCATATGAGGCGCCATCCTCAGGAGCTCCAGGCAGTGCAGCTAATAGAGCAATACAGGTTATTTCATTATTTTTATTGCCACTTCATAAACAGGAGCCTTGTTTTAATGATTTGGGATTAAATTGTATATTTGCTTTTGGTAGGGAAATCATAGAAGATTGTACATCTTTGCTCTTTGTTGAGCTCTGAAGACCCCATTAATAACATAAAATTTGGAACCACCAGAATGTTGCAGAGATTAGGAAAAGCTTTAAAATGATGACTGAAGAAAGCTCATTGAGATGGTTTTGGTCCTTTAGTAACCTCCTATAAGGACCTATTGATCGTTCTGGTTATAATGATTTGTAACTGCATTTTATGCATTTTGTTACAAGTATTGAGGGGAGTATGGATGACTTGCTTCTAAACCTGTATATGTTTTGCAAATGACACTTTTACTACTCTAGAAACATATGGAAAATATTATGGTCTGAGAATGTAGTACATATTGTCCTTGATTAAAAATGTTTGGTTGTGTTCCATATGCACCTATCAGTCCAAGTACTTTGTGTTTTCTTCTGACCAGCAAGGGCAGGGCCTTTTCTTTAAGGGAGAGTTGGTGGTGGTTCCAACCTTTATATATAAAGCCTTAACTTGATGTATCACACCTTCAAAATGTTATTAATTTGGGCCTTATTTAGGGAACATAGCTAATAACGGTATATTCTAAATGGGCTTTGATTTTTTTTGTTGTTGTTGTTTTAACGTATAGTGGTGGGTGTTTTTATTGTATTATATCTTTATTATGGATCACTTGGGTGTAGTTTAATTCCCCCTTTAGAAATTTAAATATTATATAATTATTAAAAAATATACAATTAAACCTTATGTATTATATTTACTATTTTTTCTTTGTATTCCACATTCTGATTCAACTTGTCTGTAGAGTATTAGGAAAACAGTTAAATGATTGTCAGCCAAGTATGTAAGTTTTACAGAGTTAAATACAGTGCACAGATTCCCTCCATTCAACTGCAAAATTTTATTTCTTTAGCATAGTTTTTGAGTAACTTCGATTGCATATAAAGGCCATATGTGGTCCCACCAGAGCATTGGTATTTAACTTTGTGGATTTACAGGCATAGATCATATTAGGAAATGATGGTGGAGAGTGTGTTGAGCAATTTGATATTTATATTACAGCTGTACGCAATTAGAATTCTACCCAAGGATATGTGGAACTTCAGTTTTTAGTGAAGGTTGTTCTTGTAAACTAAAGTAATTTTATGAAATTGTCCATAATAAAGTATAATACACTTGTTGCACCATAGAGCACTGCTTTACTCAAAGGCATTCTATGCAATGCATTTTGTTTTGAGGTGGTTGCTTACATCACACATCTGATCTCTTTAACTGAAACATTACAATAGTGGACAAGTTATAATTTATACACAGGATTATGTGAGGGTCACTTTGCCACATTCCAGAATTTTCTTTCATTTAAATGATGTCTTTTAGAAAATCATTTAATTATAAAGTATTAGATGAATTATATTTCCTGCTTACTCTTCCATTCATGTTATATTTATTTATTTGAACACTGGTAAAATGTTTTTTCTCAAAATTCATACCTGAGGAATTTCATCTTCTATACCAGATTAGTTGGTATATCACTCACTACCAAGTTGGTATAGAAGATATTTTTGCAGTATATGACTCCACTGTAAAATAACATTAGAAAGACTTTAAATACATTTAATGTATAAATAAATTAATATTTCAAACACTACCAAATAGTAACTTTCCTAGAATATGTATATTTAGAATGGTCTCTCGACCACCGCCAATGCCCCATCCGCGCATATAGAAGTACTCTCTTCTGGTGTTGGCCTTTCTTTATATTCTTTATATTTAGAAACAATAATTTATTATTTTATTTGCTCTGTCTTTTTTTAAATGTATGTGTTTAGCAAATGTTTAATTGATTTTTAAATTGACTTACTCTGTTGTTACAGATGCTCACTTTGTGGTTATGTTTGTAGTCATCCTCCATCTTTAAAGTCTCATATGTGGAAACATGCTGGTGATCAAAATTATAATTATGAGCAAGTCAACAGAGCCATTAATGATGCTATTTCACAAAGCAGTAGGTAAGTTTTTCTTTTCAAATCCTTTTTGAATGTGCATAGTTCATCTGGAAGTACATTTCTCTATTGTATACAGTAGAACCCCGATTACCTAAGGTAAAACATGGTTGCTTTGGATTAAAGATTACAGATATGAGTTTGCCAATGTATATGAATCAGTATCACTTTTAAGCCTGTTTTCATACCTTTTTAAACTTTGTTCCCCGCTTCTTTGCTGTAGTGTTCCACTCCGTACAGTCAAAGTTAAAAGTATGGTATTTATGTGCTTGGTTAAATATTCACAGCAAAGCTTTTATGAATTATAAGAAATGTAGTGTAATACACTTATAGATTCGCCTCAGGCAATGTGGAACCTTGATTAATCTGGATTCTACTTTAAATGTATATTATGGAGAGAGTTCTTTCTCTTTCTGCAAATTAAAATTTTGCATATGTTAAGGTAATATAGCTTGTTGTTGTTACTTGGCCTCAGATTAAAACTGTTAAGTATTATAATTTCAGGTTGAGCATCCATAATTCGAAAGACCTGGGACCAGAAATTTTGGATATTTTCAGATTTCAGGATGTTTACATATTCATAATGAGATCTTTGAGACACCATTGATCAAGTAGTTAAATACAGCCAAACCCGCTAAATAAGTCGTGTGAATAATCACTGAGCCATTGTTGTGTGATGACATGACAAACATAATTAAACCTTAAAAGTGACTCATTTAATGTATAGATGCATTTTATTTTTATTTTAAGTGAGTCAATGCTGTGTATTTGCACTGAAGAACTTTTTTGGTTTTTCTTCAGTTTATATTGGCTACCTGTACTTCTCAGGGATCTAGCTAACAGGTCAGGAATATCTCTGCCAACCTTTACTACATTGTCCACTATAATGGAAGTCATTAACCAACCAACAAACTACATTAAGTTTTCGTATGGTGTTGATATATACTGTATATGTAAAACATAAATTGTTTTTGCCAACATAAAAGGGCAATTTGCAGCAGTGTTCGGTTTTTCTGACTTAATCAGAGTAATTTACTGACCTCCTATTGTAATAACATCTTGCATGAATTAAGCTGCTTTTGTTAACTCCAAGCAGTGACATTCTCTTAATGTACAAGTCATCTGCAATTTTAAAGGTGCCACGCAGCACTTTTGATCTGCCCTGAAGGTGTTACTGTGTTGCTTCACAGAGGACAAAGCTTGTCAACTGCATTTTATTGCTTAGCGGAAGGGTAACCCTGTACTCCCCCAGGTCGTTGATCTTGTGTTGTTGCTTTGTGGCACTTTAAACTTCATGGAAGACTTTCCCCCTTGCCACCAACCACTCTGAAATAATAAATCGGTCTTTAACTCTTTTAGGGCGGATGTCGACTTTTGTCGACAGGAGTGCGAATGTCGACAAAAGTCGACATCCAGGGATAGAGGGCGACAATCAGCTGTTAATGGCGACAAAACTCACTGTCACGTCACAGGCATTCCCTCTCTGCTTGGAGGAATGTTAGACTCGTTGACTCAGCAACTGATCCTTAAGTGTGCGTGAGTTGCGATATGTAAACAAATAGAAACAAAGGCAAGATGGCATCAGCATCTCACGAGGGAGCAAAGCGAGTGCAGAAAAGAAAATACTCGGCAGATGACATTTTGCGCATATCGCGGAGTCGGACTCTGATTTTTCAGAGTCAGATTTCATTGACAGCGATCAGGAGATCAAGGAAGAGATTGAGGAGCCGGCATCAGCCGATCGGAGACCAGCCGATGCCGCCCCAGCTGCTCGGCTGGCAGCTGAGCGCATTCACGCTGCCAGTGCACCTACGGCAAGGTTCGCATGGGAGGAACACCCAGAAATTGATCCATGGGAGCCGAACTGGCTACCGGACTTCACAAGAAGGCACGGCTTGCTGCTGGAAACAACGGATTACAAACCGCTGAACTATTTCAATCTGTTTTTTCCTGAGGCAGTTTTTCAGCTGATATCTGACGAGACAAACAGGTATGCAGAGCAATTTTTTGAATCACGGGATGCGCTTGCTCCGCATTCTCGTTTTTCGAAGTGGAAACCCACAACAAAAGACGAGATGAAGGGCTTTGTGGCATTGCAGATAGAGATGGGACTGGACTGGCGATATAATTTCAGGGAGCATTGGTCCAAACGTACTTTGTCACCTGGTGGCTTTGGACAGGTTATGCCGCGTGATAGGTACATGCTGCTGCAAAGCTTCATTCACTTTTGTGATAACCAGAAGCAAATCCCAAGGGGTGAGCCAGGCTATAACCCCATGTGTAAAGTGCAGCCCCTGCTTGACATAGTGGAGCCAACATGTAAACAATTTTATCAGCCTGGCCATGATTTGTCTCTGGATGAATCAATGATAAAATATAAGGGACGGCTTTTTTTCCGACATTATATGTCAGACAAGCCCACCAAGTATGGCATAAAGGATTTTCTACTGGCAGAAGCAAACACTGGTTTCTGCCTGAAAGTAATTACTTATACTGGAAAGCATTCTTTTTCAAAGAGAGAACTGTCCTTTGACAAGTCAGGTTGTGCTGGAGCTGCTTCAGGGCTATGAACATTTGGGACATGTTGTGTACATGGACAATTTTTATACATCACCCGAATTGTTCATGGAGCTACAGAGCAGGGTAATTGGAGCTTGTGGCACAGTGAGGGTGAACAGGAGACACATGCCTTTACAGTTGAAGCCAGTCAGGCTGAAGATGAAAAGAGGTGACAATCCTGTTTTCATGCGGGCGGATAACTTGGTGGCATTGGCATGGCACACCAACAATTTATGTGAGAAAATAATTCGTTCAAAGGGAAAGAAACCCAGAAGGAAGGAAGCTGGACAAGCCCGTTGCACTTGAGGAATACAATTGTAAGATGGCTGGAGGTGATCGACTGGATCAGATGCTGGGGTCATATGCTTACAGCCATAAGTCCACCAAGTGGTACCACACTGTGTACCATCGCATGCGTGAGATTGCACTCACAAATGGATATCTACTATTCAAGCAGGCAAACAGTGACCGCACTATGACTGCGGCAGATTTCCGCAAGAAGGTGGTTGACAACTTGCTGGCAGAATATGTTGGAGTGCCTTTGGCAAAGCGAGGAAGGCCAGCACAAAGAGCAGTGCCAGACAGGCTGACTGAGTGCCACTTTCCTGCAACTTATGAGGACAAAAAGTACAAGCCTGACTGTGTTGTGTGCAGCAACAGACAATTGAAAAAGAGGCACCAGTGCAACACGTATTGTAAGCAGTGCAACGTGGCAATGCATGCAATTGGCTGCTTTGAGCGTTATCATACTTTGCAGGACTTTGCTTTGTAACATGTACAGTATGTGAAATCATAATATGTGAAATTATATAGTATGCAGGCTCATACAAAATGCAAAACAGTTATATTAGTCAAAAATAAATATTTTTTGTTGATTTGATACGTTAAACAATTGTTTTCTGTTCTTTTTTTTAAAAAAGTTTTTGGAAACATATTTAGCCCTGGGAGAAAAACAAACAAAAAAAAATTGGAGCCAGGAGGTGGGGCTCGATGGCGAGCGCCTGGTGGCCGGGCCTGCACCCATGGGGCTCGGCCGGGCACAGCCCGAAGAGGCAACGTGGGTCCCCCTTCCCATGGGCTCACCACCTATGGGAGGGGCCAAGGAGGTCGGGTGCAGTGTGAGTTGGGTGGTGGCCGAAGGCGGGGACCTTGGCGGTCCGATCCTCGGCTACAGAAGCTGGCTCTTGGGACGTGGAATGTCACCTCTCTGAAGGGGAAGGAGCCTGAGCTTGTGCGCGAGGTTGAGAAGTTCCGGCTAGATATAGTCGGGCTCACCTCGACGCACAGCTTGGACTCTGGAACCAATCTCCTTGAGAGGGGCTGGACTCTGTACCACTCTGGAGTTGCCCGCGGTGAGAGGCGCCGAGCTGGTGTGGGCATACTTATTGCCCCCCGACTTGGAGCCTGTACATTGGGGTTTACCCCAGTGAACGAGAGGGTAGCCTCCCTCCGCCTTTGGGTGGGGGGACGGGTCCTAACTGTTGTTTGTGTGTATGCACCAAACAGCAGTTCGGAGTACCCACCCTTTTTGGAGTCGCTAGAGGGCATACCTTCTGGGGACTCCCTCGTACTGCTGGGAGACTTCAATGCTCACGTGGGCAATGACAGTGAGACCTGGAAGGGCGTGATTGGGAGGAATGACCCCCCCGATCTGAACCCGAGCGGTGTTGTTGTTGGACTTCTGTGCTCGTCACGGATTGTCCACAACAAACACCATGTTCAAGCATAGGGGTGTTCATATGTGCACTTGGCACCAGGACACCCTAGGCCTCAGTTCGATGATCGACTTTGTGGTCGTGTCGTCGGACTTGCGGCCACATGTCTTGGACACTCGGGTGAAGAGAGGGGTGGAGCTGTCAACTGATCACCACCTGGTGGTGAGTTGGCTCCGATGGTGGGGGAGGATGCCGGTCAGGCCTGGTAGGCCCAAACGTGTTGTGAGGGTCTGCTGGGAACGTCTGGCAGAGCCCCCTGTCAGAAGTACCTTCAACTCCCACCTCCGGCAGAATTTCGACCATGTCCCGAGGGAGGTGGGGGACATTGAGTCCGAATGGGCAATGTTCCGTGCCTCTATTGTTGAGGCGGCTGACCGGAGCTGTGGCCGTAAGGTGGTCGGTGCCTGTCGTGGCGGCAATCCCTGAACCCGTTGGTGGACACCGGCGGTGAGGGATGCCGTCAAGCTGAAGTAGGAGTCCTACCGGTCCCTTTTGTCCTGCGGGACTCTGGAGGCAGCTGATAGGTACCGGCAGGCCAAGCGGAATGCGGCTTCGGTGGTTGCTGAGGCAAAAACTCTGGCATGGGAGGAGTTTGGGGAGGCCATGGAAAACGACTTTCGGATGGCTTCGAGGAGATTCTGGTCCACCGTCCGGCGTCTCAGAAGGGGGGAGCAGTGCAGTGTCAACACTGTGTATGGTGGGGATGGTGCGCTGCTGACCTCGACTCGGGACATTGTGGGTCGGTGGGGGGAGTACTTCGAAGACCTCCTCAATCCCACTAACATGCCTTCCAATGAGGAAGCAGAGCCTGGGGACTCGGAGGTGGGCTCCCCCATCTCTGGGACTGAGGTCACCGAGGTGGTCAAAAAACTCCTTGGTGGCAGGACCCCGGGGGTGGATGAGATACTCCCGGAGTTCCTCAAGGCTCTGGATGTTGTAGGGTTGTCTTAGTTGACACGTCTCTGCAACATCGCATGGACATCAGGGACAGTGCCTCTGGATTGGCAGACCGGGGTGGTGGTCCCGCTCTTTAAGAAGGGGGACCGGAGGGTGTGTTCCAACTACAGAGGAATAGCACTCCTCAGCCTCCCTGGAAAAGTCTATTCTGGGGTTCTGGAGAGGAGGGTCCGTCGGATAGTCGAACCTCGGATTCAGGAGGAACAGTGTGGTTTTCGTCCTGGTCGTGGAACAGTGGACCAGCTCTACACCCTTAGCAGGGTCCTGGAGAGTGCATGGGAGTTCGCCCAACCAGTCTACATGTGTTTTGTGGACTTGGAAAAGGCGTTCGACCGTGTCCCTCGGGGAATCCTGTGGGGGGTACTCCGAGAGTATGGGGTACCGGACCCCCTGATAAGAGCTGTACGGTCCCTGTACGATCGGTGTCAGAGCTTGGTCCGCATTGCCGGCAGTAAGTCGAACCCGTTTCCAGTGAGAGTTGGACTCCGCCAGGGCTGCCCTTTGTCACCAATTCTATTCATAACTTTTATGGACAGAATTTCTAGGCGCAGCCAGGGTGTTGAGGGGGTCCGGCTTGGTGGACTCAGGATTGGGTCACTGCTTTTTGCAGATGATGTTGTCCTGTTTGCTTCATCAGGACGTGATCTTCAGCTCTCTCTGGATCGGTTCGCAGTGGAGTGTGAAGCGGCTGGGATGGGAATCAGCACCTCCAAATCCGAGACCATGGTCCTCAGCCGGAAAAGGGTGGAGTGCCCTCTCAGGGTTGGGAGCGAGATCCTGCCCCAAGTGGAGGAGTTCAAGTATCTCGGGGTCCTGTTCACGAGTGAGGGAAGAATAGAGCGTGAGATCGACAGGCGGATCGGTGCGGCGTCCGCAGTGATGCGGGCTCTGCATCGGTCTGTCGTGGTGAAAAAGGAGCTGAGCCGCAAGGCAAAGCTGTCAAATTTACCAGTCGATCTATGTTCCTACCCTCACCTATGGTCATGAGCTATGGGTAGTGTCCGAAAGAACGAGATCGCGAATACAAGCGGCTGAAATGAGTTTTCTCTGCAGGGTGTCTTGGCTCTCCCTTAAAGATAGGGTGAGAAGCTCAGTCATCCGGGAGGGGCTCAGAGTAGAGCCGCTGCTCCTCCGCATCGAGAGGAGTCAGATGAGGTGGCTCGGGCATCTGATCAGGATGCCTCCTGGATGCCTCCCTGGTGAGGTGTTCCGGGCACGTCCAACCGGGAGGATGCCCCGGGGAAGACCCAGGACACTCTGGATGGACTATGTCTCCCGGCTGGCCTGGGAACGCCTCGGGATTCTCCCGGAAGAGCTAGAAGAAGTGGCCGGGGAGATGGAAGTCTGGGCATCTCTGCTCAAGCTGCTGCCCCCGCGACCCGACCTCGGATAAGCGGAAGAGGATGGATGGATGGATAGAAACCATATGTTTATATGGTTATTTTTTTATTGTCATGCTTGGGTCACAGATTTGCGCAGAAACACTGGAGTTTGTAGAGAGACAGGAACTTTATTCAAACACTGCAAACAAACATTTGTCTGTTTTTCAAAAGTTTAAACTGTTCTCCATGACAAGACAGAGATGACAGTTCCGTCTCACAATTAAAAGAATGCAAACATATCTTCCTTTTCAAAGGAGTGCGCGTCAGGAGCAGAGAATGTCAGAGAGAGAAAAAAGCAAACAAAAATCAATAGGGCGGTTTGGCTTTTAAGTATGCGAAGCACCGCCATATAAAGCAATTGCAAGGAAGGCAGCCGCTCACACCCCCTCCGTCAGGAGCAGAGAATGTCAGAGAGAGAGAGACAGAGAAAAACAAACAATCAAAAATCAATACGTGCCCTTCGAGCTTTTAAGTATGCGAAGCACCGTGCGGGAAGCATGTCGCTTCACAAAGCAGCTGCACAGAAGGGAGCAATGTGAAGGTAATCTTTCAGCATTTTTAGATGAGCGTCCGTATCGTCTAGGGGTGCGAACAGCCCCCCTGCTCACACCCCCTCTGTCCGGAGCAGAGCAAAAGAGAGAGAGAGAAAAGTAAAAATCAAAAATCAATACGTGCTGTTTGATCTTTTAAGTATGCAAAGCACCGTGCAGGAAGCATATCGCTTGATAAAGCAGCCATATGTAAGCCCAGCAAAGAAGAGAGCAATGTGAAGGTAATCTTTCAGCGTTTTTTGAGGAGCGGCCGTATCCTCTAGGGGTGCGAAGAGCCCCCGTGCTCACAATATATTTGAGGAGTTTTATTTAATACGTAATACGCGTCTAGTTGGGTAGCTTCTCAGCCATCTGCCAATAGCGTCCCTTGTATGAAATCAACTGGGCAAACCAACTAAGGAAGCATGTCCCAGAAATTAAAAGACCCATTGTCCGCAGAAATCCGCAAACCAGCAAGAAATCCGCGATATATATTTAAATATGCTTACATATAAAATCCGCGATAGAGTGAAGCCGCGAAAGTCGAAGCGCGATATAGCAAGTAATTACTGTATACCTTGTTTGTGAAGAAATAATTTCAACCTTATAAATACCAAACTTCTAAAGTCTTTATCAGTTGCAGATGCATTTATATCAACCTGTCGTTAACTATATTTTTGTTGTTTGGCTTTCTTAACTGTATGTTGTGCAGCATCATTCCAGACTTTCATTTTGACTACACTACAGAATTATTCCCATACTAGACATTAAGCCCGTTACAATAACGGGCGATAGAACAGTAGTGCATAAACATTAGTAGGAACAGTCTATATTAAATGGCAAGGGACCGTCTATTTTCTGATACAATAAATACTGGCTTTTATGTGGCTGTAATATGCGTCACTGTATTTTGTGCCTTTTATTTTCTCTCGCAGTAATACGTCTCTCTAGCAAGTACTGTGCAGTTCCCCCAGCAAGTATTTTAATCTGTGCTGGCGTGCAGCTGATTATTGTATGTGTGGCGTCTCCCCAGCAACGGATTTTATGTGCGCGAAAATAAATCAACTTTTAAAAGTCATCCTATTGTAATATCATGAAAATTCGTATATTTAGGAAAACCCCTTCAACGACTGACACTTTACCGGGCCAAGTTTGTTAATCGCAAATCTGACATCCTCAGAGTGAACACTTGCACAACAACAAACACTAATCCCACCTCTTTGGGGAAGCTGATCTCCACGTCTCAGTACCCAATTGGATTTTTCGTGCGTTATGTTTTAGGTCTTACCTCATTTACTGAAATCTGATTGGATCAGCCGCGTGATATTTTATAGGTCCCGCCCTCTCTGTCTTGTGTGACGCGTCAGGTGGCCTTTGAAGCATCGCACTGTGCCCCGCGCATGTGCACTTCACCAGAAGACACACACACATGGACGCACACAGGGGTTTTATTAAAGAGGATTTATATAGAGAAAAAAAAAAAAAATCATGTACTTTGAATCTTAATCTTTTTTTTTCCTGTTGAACTTCCCATTAGACTAGGTGGTGTTTCCTAAGATATTTGGTGAAGATAAAGAACATAGATGTGCATTCTTTATAGAGATCTCAAAGTAGTAGTTGCTAAACCTGATTTCACTGAAGTGCTGTAAACCGTAATATGTTATAACTGAACTTTGTTTTTTTTCCACTTATGTCTGTTTCTCTAACACATGCAGATCTCAGTGTGCTGCTTCTAAAAGGATACCGTGTGAACCTGCTATTGAAAGTGCTTCTGCTAGTCCTGTGTGCATTGAAAAGTCAGCAGCTGGTCTTGAAATAACCACTGCAACTGAAGAAAATACAGTGGTTTCAGATGGCTCAAAGATGTTAGGTACATCAAAATCATTACATGCTCCTGACAAGACGGCACTTGGTCAACTTCGTGAGGGAATGGAATATTGTGTCTTGCTGTTTTGTTGTTGCATCTGTGGTTTTGAGTCTATGAACAAGGAGCTATTAATGGAGCATATGAAGGAACATGAAGGAGAGATCATCAGCATTATTCTGAACAAGGAGCAAAGTACTAATGCAGCACAGAACAGTCCAAAGTAGTCCTTGATTTTTGAAGAGCTACAAAGCAGTGAAGCCAACAGGAAGGCAGACATGCTCATGCAAGAAACATCATACAAAACCTTATTAGTAAAATTTATCCTTCTCATGAGGAAGTAGAACATCACATCAGCAATTTCATTTTTTAAGCTGTATTGCAGTGTCTTTTAAAGAAATGTTAATTCAATTTGTTTTCTGTGAAACACTTTACTTTTTATAAGGCTAGTTGCCTGTGACAATTTATTTACCCTTCCACATAGTAAAATACATAACTTTTCTGTATGGCATTTAATGTTAAATTCTTTAACTAAACTGCTATTGTTATATGGTCTAAGCAGATTTTTTTGTTTGGGCGTGCCACAATTGGGCTGTTAAGTTAATTGGATTAAAAAACAAACACACACAGAGACTTAAACAGGTTTACTAGTTTTATTTTTCCTAAAATACTAAAAGGGCAGCTTTCTACAGGTTACTGTAAAAATATCCATGTTGAAGTTACATTTTACTGTACAGACACTTTGGAAACTACTTATGTGGATGAATACTGTACCATATTTTGGTATTTATTTTTATTTATGCACATTTTGTACAGTTTTTATAGAGTTTTCTCCCCATGGTGCTATTTTTTTAAAATACATCGTAGAAGACTGAAGTTCTTATTACAGGACTGTGGAATTATCAGTGTTTAATCTTTTTAAAGAATGTATATTTAAATAATGGGCTTTGTTTTCACAAAAGTGGAAATTTAAAATCTTCGCAAAAAAATTGAAATTGCTTGTGACTCAGTAGTTTAGTGGTATTTATGTTGTATGCATGGTCTAGTGTGTTTTTTTTTTTTAATTTAATTTTTTTTTTTGTTTAATATAAACTTATTTGCTTTGTCATCTTTAATTTTAAATCTCCACACACACACACACCTATAATTTGGGTTCCTGTTACCATGTTAATTTAGATCTGGAAAAATGTTTACTGCAGTATTTAAAGCTTCAAAAAGTTTAGTTATTGCTTAATTCTTACTGCTATATCGTGTGCATTATATTTTTAATTACATGTAAACTACTATTGTTAACATAGCATTGTGGTTCCTTGCAGCTGGAATTCAGAAAACTGTTTTGGAAAAAAAAAATCCAAATATTACCCAATGTCATATGTCCTTTTTCATTGACTGTAGTCCATCATTTTTTAGTAAAAGGGGTGTTGGTTAAAGAAAAGTAGATGGCTTGGTTTGCACACGGTTTACAACTCAGTTGGTTTTGACAATTTAATGTATGTTGTAAAACTAGGGTGTTGTACTGTGTTAGTCATTATGGATGTAGAGAAAAGCCAAGCAAAATGACACCTTTTATTGGCTAACTAAAAAGATTACAATATGCAAGCTTTCGAGGCCTGAAATCTTGCCTGAAAAAGGGGCCTGAGTTGCCTCGAAAGCTTGCATATTGTAATCTTTTTAGTTAGCCAATAAAGGGTGTCATTTTGCTTGGCTTTTCTCTACATGTATGTTGTTCTATCTATCTAAAGAAACTTTTCTTTTTGTAAGGCAAGAAAAATCATCATGTTTTTGTTGGCATTTGTAAAATGATTTGTTTCTGGTTTAAATCACACTCTTCATCAGCCTAAATTATAACATGGCTATATCTTCTCTGAGATATAAATTTATTCAACCCTCTGTTATCTCGACCTCTGCAATATCAGATTAGTAATATCACTCTCACAGCCGTTAAAATTTAGCTATCAATCTAAGGTGGAGCAGTACCACTGCATTTGCTGCTACTTTACCAATCCAGCATCCTGCATGCAAAAGAGCTATATATACAGTAAAGTGGAACATTACCTCTGTCTGTTTGGGTTTTCTTTCTACATTATAAAAAATGTATGTGATAATTTATAGAGATGACTATATTGGCACCAGTGTGGACTGAGTGTGTTTATGCTGCAGTGGACTAGTTTACTGTGTGGAGTTGTTTCTTGCCAACAGTTAATGTTGGTGTAACATTCACAAGGATTTTCTGTGCTACACTGATAAAATCTTTTGCTATGCTTATGCAATGCCTTTTCTGTAGCCAACTTGATATTTTTCACGTTGACATAGTGTATCCCTTTGAATTAACTATTTGGATAGGTGGTAGTCGCATTTGGCCAGATCTAGAGAATGGCGTGAGTGTGGCACAGATTTATACAGCAGCTTTTGCAGCCTATATAGTATAAGTAGGGTCACTGTCATGAAGCAGAAAGGGAATTGTCAGCAGCTTTCCTTGACTCTCTTCCCAGACTGACTGCCATATTAACACTAAAGCATACCTTTATAATATTGACCTATTAACACGCAATTGATATGGTATGCAGAATGATCATACCTACATTACTGTGGTGTTGGGAGTCGCCATGCTTCTGTTGCTTCAGTTGTTTGCGCTGTGTGTCATTGTGATGTAATCCCTGTTTATTAAAAACTTAAGCTAGTGAATACTTAGGAATTTATTTGAAACTGTGTGCATGATGCTTCATTTCAGGAGTCATCATTCTGGGCATGCAGAGTGTAACAAACCTTGCTCGTTTTTAAGCAAGGTCAGGCCCATGAATCCATTTAGTGTGTCCTATCACTCTGCTAAATTTCTGCCTTTGGTGATGGTGAAAACATTTTCTTCTGTCATCTGCCATGGTGAGATATTACAGCCTATTTTTCGACTGTGGCATATAATGGACACACCTGTTTTACTGTGTTTGTGGCATCCATGTTAACATTGTGTCTAAAACAAGAAATCTACAAGTGTTTATTTTTTCTTTTATAGTGTAATCCACATATTTTTATATTAGGAGCTGGTTATTGGTGATATACAAACTTAGTACTATAGAAAGGCCCCTTTCAAGCTCAGATCCACCTGTCATAATTACTAATCAACACCAGCCCTGGTAGATGTTTTATTGTACCCATATTTCAAAAAATGAGTGAATTTCCTTTTCAAATATTTTAATTACTAATTCCTTTTCAGTTAATTGTTTACACAGGTAAATAACAATGTGTGTTAAAGTGCCAGTATAAGTAAACCTGAAAATGGAAATACAGTAATCCCTCCTCCATCGCGGGGGTTGCGTTCCAGAGCCACCCGCGAAATAAGAAAATCCGCAAAGTAGAAACCATATGTTTATATGGTTATTTTTATATTGTCATGCTTGGGTCACAGATTTGCGCAGAAACACAGGAGGTTGTAGAGAGACAGGAACGTTATTCAAACACTGCAAACAAACATTTGTCTCTTTTTCAAAAGTTTAAACTGTGCTCCATGACAAGACAGAGATGACAGTTCCGTCTCACAATTAAAAGAATGCAAACATTTTCCTCTTCAAAGGAGTGCGCGTCAGGAGCAGAGTCTGTCAGAAAGACAGAGGAAAGCAAACAAATCAATAGGGCTGTTTGCTTTTAAGTATGCGAAGCACCGCGGCACAAAGCTGTTGAAGGCGGCAGCTCACACCCCCTCCGTCAGGAGCAGGGGGAGAGAGAGAGAGACAGTTTGTTTTTCAAACAAAAATCAATACGTGCCCTTCGAGCTTTTAAGTATGCAAAGCACCGTACAGCATGTCGTTTCAGGAAGCAGCTGCACAAAAGATAGCAACGTGAAGATAATCTTTCAGCATTTTTAGACTAGCTTCCTTATCGTCTAGGTGTGCGAACAGCCCCCCTGCTCAATCCCCCTATGTCAGGATCGGAGAAAGTCGGCGCAAGAGAGACAGAAAAGTAAGCCGGGTAGCTTCTCAGCCATCTGCCAATAGCGTCCCTTGTATGAAATCAACTGGGCAAACCAACTGAGGAAGCATATGCCAGAAATTAAAAGACCCATTGTCCGCAGAAATCCGCGAACCAGCAAAAAATCTGCGATATATATTTAAATATGCTTACATATAAAATCCGCGATGGAGTGAAGCCGCGAAGCGCGATATAGCGAGGGATTACTGTACCTTTTGTTTTTGGTATAGTCTTCATATGCTGAATGAAGTGATTATTATACTGTACCTAATTGTGAATTTCCCCTTGGGATTAATGAAGTATCTATCTCTCTATATCTATCTATCTTGCATATTTGCAAACAGACATGTACAGCACTTCAAAACGTGTTGTCTTGGCAACCTTCTCAAAGCTCATATTAAATATTCTTATATATCTGACTGCTATGTATTTGTGTGGTCTTATGATCCCTCAGCATCAGTAAAATGTCTATCTGTAGTCAAAAGTGCATAGCATATTCGAGAGATTTCAGAAACTATGCGTTGCGGTTTAGGTTTTTACTTGAAATGATTGTGTGTAATTGGTTGATCCTGTTGCCGTACGTATGCATCCATGCCATCTGTCCATCTTTTTAAGTCCCATCTCCAAACATTCAAATATTGACAAGCCCAGTAATCTCCAGTCACAACTTACCACAAATACAGGCTGTCTGGAAGTCTGGTTGAACTTTTTGGGTGGAATATTTGTAAATTTTCTTAGATAAATGAAGCATAGGAGTCAAATTTGTCATGTTTGCCACACATTTTAATATCGCTGTCAACATTCTGTGCATTATCGTTGCATTAAGGAATATCATTTGCAGACTTTGGTCTGTAACTAAAATTGGTATAGCCTATTGCTGCTACATTTTTAGGGGTTTTACATAAAATGCAAGTGATTTGCAGATTTGTGCTGTAGCTGGGTGCTCTAGTGCTATTACTTGTATGATTTTTAAGTTTAAAAAAGACATTTCTTAATAGATGATAAAGAATCAATTTAATTTCAAAATATTTCCGCAGCTGTAGTGATTTGTTTTACAATCGTCCAGCAAATTCATTAGCTATGTAGCGCATCCTGCCTAACTTACCATAAGAGCTTTTCATTACTCTAGGTAAAAATGTTTGTGTTTTTTTTGCTGCCTTACCCATTTAAAAGAAGAAAAAAATCACAGGGGTAGTTATGTATTGTGTAGGACTTTACACTTTTTTGATAGCTGTTCTCTCTTTTAGCTTAGGGATTTTTTTTTTTTTTAAATAAACCTAAGTCTTTAGTGTGAACTACATACACCTAACTGGAAAACCTTTTTTTTTTTTTTTTCCTTGTAATTTGTAAATAATGCCCACAGATAGCGTCAGGGCACTTTTCTTTCTATTGGGTAACTAGACAGTTTAATAGGAATAACAATAAATCTGTATAATCTCCCTCATATTCTCTGTCTATCGCCAGCAAATGCTTCATACAGCTGTATTTTCATTGTAGACTGTTACTACAGGGTTATTTGAGTGGATCTTCTGTAAAGTGTTTTTTTTTACCTCAGAGCTTATGGTAAGAGCCATTAGTGTCATACAAGATTTTATTTATTATTTTCATGCAGGCCAGTTTGTACTGTTAGTTTAAACTGAAAATTTAAAAAAATATCCCAATATATGCATGTAGTGTTTTTTTTTCTTTCTAATATTTGTTTTCTTTGTTTAAAACTGTTTTGACACTTTTTTTTTTTTTTTAAGTATTGTGGCAACAAATGGAAGCAGAGTTGTGACAGAAGTCCAAAACATGGTGACATTAGTTTCCTTTCTCTATCCTTTGTCAATTTAATGCATGAAATAAATTATTTAAATAACCCTGTTCAATTTTATATTTTCTTGTGTAAGATGTGTGCTGACTTTGTATAGTAAAATAGTTATATATGATTGGAACTGTCATTTTTTTATTTTTGAGATTATCTATTTTTCTTAAGGTATAACACTAAACAGCAATGTATTTTTATCCAAAGCAAAGCACTTCTTTAAAACTGACTGAACTATTTTTATTTTTTACTGTGTACAACTGAAAAAATATGTAATTTTATTCAGCTCTTTGAGCTGCATGCCTTAAATCTACAGAGACGACATGGAACTCATTTCTATCCTGAACAAATCTGGCTTTTCAAAATTAATAAAGCAAGATTTATAGGACATATTGTAACCACGTTTTAAAATGCTCTTTATTGTTAGAATAATTTATTATGCTTTTTAGAAACTTCTGTTATGATGTTGCCATTGTATTTTTGGTAATAAAGTAATTTAAATAATGTATTTAGCCTCATCAGTTGTAATTGCAGATGTACATTAAAATGTATTTTGTTTACAAAGACCAAGACAGAATATGTGCGTGAATGAGCGGGAGGTCGGAGGATTGGTGTGGATGCAAGGAGTAGAGTTGGCAAAGGTGGAGGAGTTTAAATACTTGGGATCAACAGTAGACAGTAATGGGAAGAGGTGAAGAAGAGTGCATGCAGGCAGGTTGAAGTGAGTGGAGAAAAGTGTTGACAGTGATTTGTAACACAGTTACCAGCAAGTGTGAAACGGGAGACCTACAAGAGGGTATTGGGACCAGCTATGTTATATGGGTTGGAGGTGGTGGCACTGAACAAAAAGCAGGAGACAGAGCTGGAGGTGGCAGAGTTAAAGATGCTAAGATTTGCGTTGGGTGTGACAAGGATGGACAGGATTGGGAACATGAACTTTAGAGGGTGGCTCAGGTTGGGTGGTTTGGAGACAAAGCCAGAGAGGTGAGATTTGTGTGTTGGTTGGATGTGTGCAGAGGGGAGATGCTGGGTGTATTGGGATGGAGCTGCCAGGCAAGAGGAAAAGAGGAAGGCCTAAGAGAAGGTTTATGGATGTGGTGAGAGAGGACATGCAGGTGATGGGTGTAACAGAGCAAAATGCAGAGGATTGGAAGATATGGAAACAGATGCTCCGTGACCCCTAACTGGAGTAGCCAAAAGAAGCAGCAGCAACAGTGGGCATTTCTACGGAGAGCATCTCTCTTAGTGTGTTATTTCCCTTAAATTCTATCTATCTATCTATCTATCTATCTATCTAATGTTTCTTACAACTGACAGTGCTGTCTCCATTCCCTTTAAATTTCATGAGTCATTGTTTTCACTGTATAAAATCCTGCATTGATTGCATTTGTCTTGGACCTCACTTATTTAATTATTCTCAAGCATGGGTTTTGTTAATAAATATATTTTTTATAGTTCCACTTATTCACTGGATATCCCTGTCTAAATTATAGGACTGACCTGTAACTGTAACCCAGTCTTATTACCCTATGTCTAAGCCACTTGTGAGGTGTAGCTGCATCCTTGCCCAGATTATTTTATTTATATATTTATATATATATATATATATATTATATATATAGTGTGTGTGTGTGTGGGTACGTGTACAGTTGTGCTTGAAAGTTTGTGAATCCTTTAGAATTTTCTATATTTCTGCATAAATATGACCTAAAACATCATCAGATTTTCACTCCAATCCTAAAAGTAGATAAAGAGAAACCAGTTAAACAAATGAGACAAAAATATTATATTTATTAAGGAAAATGATCAAATATTACATATTTGTGAGTGGCAAAAGTATGTGAACCTTTGCTTTCAGTATCTGGTGTAACCCTCCTTTGCAGCAATAACTGCAAATAAACGTTTCCGGTAACTGTTGATCAGTCCTGCACACCGGCTTGGAGGAGCTCATTCCTCCGTACAGAACAGCTTCAACTCTGGGATGTTGGTGGGTTTCCTCACATTAACTGCTTACTTCAGGTCCGTCCACAACATTTCGATTGGATTAAGGTCAGGACTTTGACTTGGCCATTCCAAAACATTAACTTTATGCTTCTTTAACCATTCTTTGGTAGAATGACTTGTGTGTTTAGGGTCGTTGTCTTGCTGCATGACCCACCTTCTCTTGAGATTCAGTTCATGGACAGATGTCCTGACATTTTCCTTTAGAATTCTGATATAATTCAGAATTCATTGTTCCATTAATGAAGGCAAGCCGTCCTGGCCCAGATACAGCAAAACAGGCTCAAACCATGATACTACCACCACCATGTTTCACAGATGGGATAAGGTTCTTATGCTGGAAGGCAGTGTTTTCCTTTCTCCAAATATAACGCTTTTCATTTAAACCAAAAACTTCTATTTTGGTCTCATCCGTCCACAAAACATTCTTCCAATAGCCTACTGGTTTGTCCATGTGATCTTTAGCAAACTGCAGACGAGCAGCAATGTTGTTTTTTTTTTTTGGAGAGCAGTGGCTTTCTCCTTGCAACCCTGCCATGCACACCATTGTTGTTCAGTGTTCTCCTGATGGTGGACTCGTGAACATGAACATTAGCCATTGTGAGAGAGGCCTTCAGCTGCTTAGAAGTTACCCTGGGGTCCTTTGTGACCTTGCCGACTATTACATGCCTTGTTCTTGGAGTGATCTTTGTTGGCTGACCACTCCTGGGGGGGTAACAATGGTCTTGAATTTCCTCCATTTGTACACCATCTGTCTGACTGTGGATTGGTGGAGTCCAAACTCTTTAGAGATGGTTTTGTAAGCTTTTCCAGCCTGATGAGCTTCAACAACTCTTTTTCTGAGGTCCTCATAAATCTCCTTTGTTCGTGCCATGATACACTTTCACAAACATGTGTTGTGAAGAGCAGACTTTGATAGATCCCTGTTCTTTAAATAACACAGGGTGCCCACTCACACCTGATTGTAATCCCATTGATTGAAAACACTTGACTCGAATTTCACCTTCAAACTAACTGCTAATCCTAGAGGTTCACATACTTTTGCCACTCACAAATCTGTAATATTCGATCATTTTCCTCAATAAATAATTGACCAAGTATAATATTTTTGTCTCTTTCTTTAACTGGTTTCTCTTTATCTACTTTTAGGACTTGAGTGAAAATCTGATGATGTTTTAGGTCATATTTATGCAAAAATATAGAAAATTCTAAAGGGTTCACAAACTTTCAAGCACAACTGTATGTATGTACGTTTGTATATATGTATATGTGTGTGTATGTATGTGTGTATATGTATGTATACACATATACATACATACATACATACATACATATACACATATATTTCTTCAGGAATCCGATTGAACATCTCTGGAGCGATCTTAAAATGGCTGTGCACCGACGCTTCCCATCCAACCTGATGGAGCTTGAGAGGTGCTGCAAAGAGGAATGGGCGAAACTGGCCAATGATAGGTGTGCCAAGCTTGTGGCATCATATTCAAAAAGACTTGAGGCTGTAATTGCTGCCAAAGGTGCATCGACAAAGTATTGAGCAAAGGCTGTGAATACTTATGTACATGGGATTTCTCAGTTTTTTTATTTTTAATAAATTTGCAAAAACCTCAAGTAAACTTTTTTCATGTTGTCATTATGGGGTGTTGTGTGTAGAATACTGAGGGAAAAAAATGAATTGAATCCATTTTGGAATAAGGCTGTAACATAAAATGTGGAAAAAGTGATGCGCTGTATATAAATAATATAAAAGTATGTCTGTTTGTCTTTTTGTTATATCATACAACACAAAAATGACTAGTCATAGTCTAATTTTATGGCATTTATAGAATAAACCTTAAAACTACTATGCTACTAAAATAGCTGCCATTAATTTGCAAACCAATTAACATTTAATTAGTAGGTTGGTTTTATATATATATATATATATATATATATATATATATATATATATATATATATATACACACACACACATACATATATACTGTATATTGTGCAGGAATGACAGGACTGGTAAGAGCGAAATGTCAGGGCACCAACCATCCTATTTAATACAGTGAGTCCAACATAAATTTGTGCTTTAAGGTGACAACAAAAACTGCCACAGGGGCTAAAAAAATTACAAAATTAGTTCTTTGGCTTCACTAGAAAAAAGGTCATTTCTTGTGAGCTCCGTCCAGCTGTTCACTCTCAGGAGAGTATCTTTCTTTCTTTCTGTGAAGGTCAGAAATAGACAGTGACCACTTTAACACGGCCGTAAATCCAGACGTGTTTTCTAGCTACATTCTCCCAGGATTTGAATTTTGCACAAAGAAGTCGACATTACTTTTCTGTCTAGCTGAATTACACCTAGAAACCACCCAGGTTCAAAATGCATGTGGTTTCCATAGTCAGGAGTAAAAGGGGCTGCAGTTGCTTGTTGGATTCACTTGAATATGTAATGCTATTGTTTGTACTAATCCAGAGATTTGTACTTGAACAAGTAAGCATGCAGTGGTTTCTCCCTTCTGTGTGTTTTTGCGTCTATCCTTCTCCTGTTTTGAAAAATGAATTGGCCATTTATATCCTATTCTTCTCTAACAATTTCATTAATGTAAGATTCTGTAGTTTGAACAGTATCATAATTTCATGTTGATACTGATGCTTCTACTTTTCCTTCCCTCCTTTATAAAACATTCCAACACAGGCTTTCTATACTGGTCAGGTATACTGGTATCCCCATTAAATCTACTTTAAACGTGTGAACGACAGTACATATTCTTTTTTTTTTTTTATATTTTTATTTTATTAATTTTCATTGTAATCATTCCATACAAACAGATCAATTTATAACCCAACAAATTTGAAGACTAATCAAACCCCACCCCGGAGAAGGAGAGCTTAGCTAAAGGAGAATTGCTTAAGGCTTTTTAATAAGGCAACATTAAACAAAAGAAAGGGAGAAGTAAATATCTATGTAAGTAAGAGATGGAGAAGGGAGTTAAATGCAATAATAGTTATTTCTCTTATTCTAAAATAATATTGATTAAATCCTGCCATGTTTTGAAAAAATTTTGTACAGATCCTCTAACTGAAAATTTGATTTTTTCCAATTTTAAATAATATAAAACATCGGTTTCCCACTGACTTATAAGAGGAGAATTAGGATTCTTCCAATTTAACAAAATAAGTCTGCGTGCCAAAAGTGTAGTGAATGCAATCACCGTTTGCTTGTCCTTCTCCAATTCAAGTCCATCTGGAAGAACACCAAACACAGCTGTTAATGGGTTAGGAGGGATTGTGATACCAAGGCTGTCTGAGAGGCACTTAAAAATTTTTGTCCAAAATGATGTTAGTTTGGTGCAGGCCCAGAACATGTGACCCAGTGAGGCAGGAGCTTGGTTGCAGCGCTCACAGGTTGGATCCTGCCCTGGAAACATTTTGGACAGTTTTAAGCGAGACAGATGGGCTCAATATATAATTTTTAGTTGAATAATTCTATGCTTTGCGCATATAGAACTCGAGTGAATTCTCTGCTTTGCTACCTTCCACTCCTTTTCTGATATATTGATTAAGAGATCTTCTTCCCAATGTCCTCTTGGATCTTTGAAAGGTAGGGACTCTAATAAGATTTTATATATTGCGGAAATAGTGTTTGTTTCCTCGAAATTGAGCAGTATTTTTTCCAGCATTGTGGAGGGTGCAAGGTGGGGGAAATCGGACAATTTCTGTTTAACAAAATTTCTAATTTGAAGATAGTAAAAGAAATGTGTAGCTGGGAGGTTGAATTTTGAACGTAATTGTTCAAAAGATGTAAATATGTTGTCTATATAAAGATCTCTGAGCATTTTAATCTCAAAACTTTTCCAGGTATTAAAAACTGGATATACTTGCGAAGGTTGAAAGAGGTGGTTCCCTTGCAGAGGTGCCACTGATAAAAGATTTTCCATCTTAAA
Organism: Erpetoichthys calabaricus; assembly: GCF_900747795.2. Classification (NCBI taxonomy): domain Eukaryota; kingdom Metazoa; phylum Chordata; class Cladistia; order Polypteriformes; family Polypteridae; genus Erpetoichthys; species Erpetoichthys calabaricus. The sequence goes on from NC_041402.2 coordinate 67,028,385, forward strand.
ATGCTTCCTAATTTGGTTCCATATTCTGAGTGAGTAAAGCACAATTGGGTTATTAGTATATTTGTGATAACTTTCATTTATTGGAGAGCAGAGCAGGGAATATAAAGAAGTACTACAGGATTTTACTTCTATTGCAGACCAAGCCTGTGTATGTTCATTTATTTGTGTCCAGGTTTTTATGGCTTGTATGTTTGCTGCCCAGTAATAAAACTGAAAATTAGGTAAAGCCATGCCACCTTCTGCCTGAGGTCTTTGTAGGGTCGCTCTTCGGATACGTGGGTGTTTTGAGTTCCAAATGAATGAGGTTATTATTGAATCTAACTGTTTAAAAAACGATTTATTGATATATATTGGAATGTTTTGAAATAAAAAGAGAAGTTTAGGAAGGATATTCATCTTAACAATGTTAATTCTTCCGGCTAGAGTGAGATGAAGGGTTGACCATCTATGCAAGTCTTGCTTAATTTTTTCCATACAGACGCCAACATTTTGTTGATAAAGAGCTTTATGTTTACTTATGATATTTACCCCTAGGTATTTAAACTGATCTGCTATGGTAAAAGGTAGGGTGTCTAATCTAATATTATATGCTTGTGAATTCACTGGAAAGAGTATACTTTTATTCAGATTAATTCTAAGACCAGATATCTTTTGAAATTCTGTTAGTGCTGTTAAAACAGCGGGGACAGTGTTTTCTGGGTCTGATATATATAAGACCATATCATCTGCATATAGAGAAATTTTCTGTTCCAGTCCTTCTCTGACAATCCCCTTTATCTGATAAGAATTTCGGCAGTGAACCGCCAGTGGTTCAATAGCGATTGCAAACAGCAGTGGCGACAAGGGACATCCTTGTATGGTACCACGTTCTAGTTTAAAGTAGTCTGAGCAAATGTTATTAATACAAACTGAAGCTTACATATTCTTGAACTGAGGATTTGGGGTCTTTTTCTTATGGATACAATCTGCCTCCTTGGTATGAGTTTTTTTGTATAAAGGATTTCCAATAGATAAGAAACTATAAACTGTGTTGTTTACACTCTGCATTGTGATTCAAAATTAATATCTTAATTCCAGCACCATAAAAAAATTATCTCTCAAAAACACAAATGGATTGGTTTTGGCTTTAAATTTATTTTGAAGATTTCATAATTCATTCTGGTAAACATATACACTGATGCTGTCTGACAAACATGCTGAGCTGGTTTTGTTCACTATTCACATGCTCTCTACTACCTGCTTTTGATTTGTGTCTCTACAGAAGGTCTGAAACGCACAAAGAAAAAAATGATGGAATAACCCCAATCATATACATATGGGATACTTCTACATACATATGAGATATTTTCACATACACATTGGATACACAAAGTGCACTTTTTTTTTTTTTTTTAAATGTGTGTATGTGAAAGAATCTCGTCCATACAAGATCTTTTTACGTGTGTACGTGTGTGTGAGATGTTTTCATGTACTGTATGTACTTGATACACAAAGTGCTCTTTTGTCATTTTTACTTTATCTCGTATGTACGTTTAGACATCTCATACATATGGGAAAGTATCCACTATATATGCGATATTTTCACTTACGTATGAGATAAGGGCTATCCCATCATTTTTTTCATTGTGTGGTTCAGAGCTTCTGTAGCCTCCCCATTCTCCCCAACCAAAAAAAAAAAAATTTAATGATACCATCTTGGATATATTCATAAAATTTTCTTTTGCATACATGTTATTACTCATTCATTTGCTATAGGAGTCTGTGAGCTTTCTAATAGCTTTTGCAGTGTCGGGGGTCTGTCCCATGTAAGTGACACAAGCCATCTTCATGGACTCATGGAGGGCTGGATGATTTAAGAAAACTTTGTCAATATGCATTCTGTAGAATTCCTTTTCAATTCTTGAATATGTTGTCATTTCTCTTGTTTTTTTCCTGAAGAACAAAAAGACAAAATGGAATTAGTAGGTTGCTTGTCTGTTAGAATTACTTCAAAGATAAAAGTACAAGTGAAGCCAAATGACATTAATGATAGTTAAAGTAAGAAGTTGAGATTTTGTAAGGATCGATTCAATAAGATTAGGATTTGGTATCACAACAGACACATTTACAGTATCTGTCATTAGACAATATTTTTCAAAATGTTTCCTTCCTGAACAACATCTTTAGCTGAACACAAGCATAATTTCAGATTGACTGTTTCACACAGGAATTTAAACAAACATTTACTATTACTGAATGTAGTGTGTTTAATCACTTAATGATGCTGACACATTCCATTAATTCAGTTCAGTTAATGTTTTGCAACTGATTTTAATTTGTACTACACAAACGATTCTTTTCAGTTCAGTGTCCAACAATAGTTATCCAGGATTTGATGGATTCTACTTGCCCTGATACTGCTTTTTCATCATTGTAATGTCCTGGTGACACCTTTCACCATTTTCGTCACTGACTGACCCAAGATTAGCAGGGAAGGCGTCCAAGTATAAATACAGAAAATGCATCTTTAGCAACTTATTGCACTTCATGGTTTTGTATGCTTGAAGCATGTGGTCAAACAGCTGGATGTAGTTTGGTGCTCTGTAGTTGCCAAGAAAATTTTCAACATATCCATGGAAGCCTTCCATGCAATTTCTTCTGACCGCACTAGCAGACTTTCACACTGTTTGTCATTGATGATGTGTCTGATTTATGGACCAACAAAAATGGCTTCTTTAATCGTGGCATCAGTAAAACATCTGTCTCAAGTACTGAAATTCTTCATCTGTGTGGTTCATCTGTCCAAGTTTTGTGTGAAGAAACTTGGTTTATATACCAGACTTTTTTGCTCTGGAACTAAATGCTTATGGCCTGGCCAGTAATGAAACTCTTCAGCAGGACTTGGTATAACTGATCTGAATTCCTAGTAGCAGTGCCACAGCTTTTTGATCACCATAGCTGTTCCAGTTGTTGTTCTACTGCACACAAATACTTAAAAGAGAGGAATTGACAAAAATAGGCAATGATAATAAAACAGTACGTGACTGGAAAATTTAAAGTTAATGTTTCTGATCAGTTGGTCAAAATCCATAAGATGCACTCAGAGGTTTTCAGGAAGCAAAATCTTTGTTGTCTCGTGTGTTCAATAACACACCTAAACAGCAGAGGATAGTAACAGAGGGCAAAAGAGAACTAAAGGCACAACTCACATGCAGAGTAATGCTTCAAAGTTCATGATCCCTATAAGATTGTCATTATTTTAGATATATTATAAACCTGAACACGTAACGAATATATGGGATGAATATGCTAAAAAAAACACTTCCGACAAATAAGAGGGCATTTGAACTCATTCATTTTTAAGTTGCAGTATTTAGCAAATCAGCAGATACTCCTGTGTGCAAATGTAATGAACCCTTTTCATTCAGTCACTTCACGCAGTTTCCCCCAGTAACTATCAGTCTCTGAAATTTTGCTTTAGAGATTCCTTATACTCAATTTGAGTAAACTCCATCAGCTCTGTCAAGTTGGAATGATGCCTGGCACTGAATAGCCTTCTTCACATTCTTACATCACATGTCAATAAGTCCTCAATATTCCTCTGGTTGCCCTTGATGATATCAAGTTGCTCAAGGCCAGCCCCTTGTAAGGGCACCCCACCATCATGCTTGACAATTGGGATAAGGCTGTTTTGGCCATTGGCTGTGTTGGTTCTTCACCAGACTTTGGCCTTATTGTTGCACCCTAACAGTTCAATTGTGGACTCATCTGCCCGGAGAACAAACTTCCAAAACTCTTCAGGCTTGCACAGGTGGTCCCCAGCAAACTTCAGACATGTAGCTTGTTCTTTTGTTTCTTCCCAGTGACTGTTCCACAGATGGCATTCCTATTCAGGGTGGTTCTCATCGTCGATCGGTTCACCACCACTCCAAAGGCAGCCAGGAAGGCTTGTAGAATTCCCTTTGACCCTCCTTTATTAGGCACCATGTGATATGGTGGTTTACATTTTAGGATGTCACTGTTTTCAATGCTCTCCACTTGCATTCTATTTGCCTAACAGTGCATTTATGGCGTCTGAATCTTTTTGAAATGGCTTTATAGGTTGGGAGCATGCGCTGATAGCACGTTGTTGCACCCACTACAGGTCAAACCATTTGGATTGGGACCCGAGTACAGCGGGTGACACGTCAGCACCACACTGGAACAGTGTGAGTTTTTTTTTTATGGTGGCTGGAGTGCCAGTCCTGCCACCAACCTCAAAGTTTTCACTGTAAGATGGAGGACCTAAATAAGCTGCCACTTTTTTCCTCAGTTCTGCTGATGAGTGCTAGTTTGAGACGTACAATAGTTGACTCAGATGAAGAGGCTTTCTTGAAATTATTTATTTGCTTCTCTCTAACACTTCATTTTCAATGGTTAGCTTAGTTAACTGGTCAACACTCTGTCATTGGTCATCTGATCCTGCTTTACCTTGATGCAAGTTATAGAGCTATGGGTTGTATTATTTTCGCACCTGCACAATTTGTATATACTTTGTGTTATTTAATGTTTTTAAATACTCAAATTAATGAATAAGTGTTCTTCATTTCGAACAGAATGAGATAAATTCTGCTAAAATATTTATTTTGTGTTTAACAAAAAAAAGTCTTCAATTATGCATTGAGTTCACAAACTTTCAGGCATGACTGTAAAATGACTCGCTCCGTGCATTTCAAAATAAAAGCTTCACAGCACAGTAGAGACTCGATAGCAGGGTAAAATTAGCAATAGTGGAAATGGATGCTTTTGTGTTAGTAGGCAAATCTGATCTTTACTTGAGCCATCAGTTGATTTATTTCTGCATAGTTTGGCACAAAAAGTGTGTGTTTTTTTTTTTGATGTTTCATTCTTTAAAAACATAAACTACAAAATGTCTTAGCCCTTTTTTTCTGTTTCATCTGGTCTCTCTTTTTATTTCACCAATATTTTCATACACACTATGTCTACATTTACTTCTCACCCTATTCTGTCTAGATGTACTTCTCTCTTAAAAGCAGCAGTTCTTAAGTTCAGCCCTGCTTTCGCACTGTTGCTGCAAGTTTCTATTCCAAGTAAATTCATAATCAGAGAGTCCTACTGCCTCCAACTTGTCGCAGTATGTAGTTAGCTGAACTTTTTTCTCTTATCTTGCATTCAGACCAGCGTAGCACTATGAAATTTACAACATTAAGAAATTAAAACACGTCTTCCATGTTATAAGGAGCCACCATAGAGTTTCTTGACACACTTCTGTTGAATGATTTGTTGGCTGAAAGTCTTCAGTTTTATTGTGTCAGTGAGAGGATGTGCAGCATTGTTCATAATGGCACTCACTTTTGTTTTAATTCTCTCTTTTGCTACAACTTCCAGGGGGTTCAGAGTGCATCCTATAACTGAACCTGCCCGTTTAATTAGCTTGTTGATTTGGTGGGCCTCTCTTGAAGTGATGTTACCAGCCCAGCACACCACAGCATAGTAAATCGCGCTGGCCATCACATAGTTATTGAAGATGTGAAGGATGGCATTACTCATATTAATGGAATACAGTCTCCTAAGAAAAAGAGCCTGCTCTGCCCCTTTTTATATAGCTCCTCTGTGTTACATGTCATTAATGTGGACCCACACCACCTACTTGCACTCCTTGAATAGTGACTGGACATATACGCTGTTTGGTGTGGCTAAAGTCAATAAACACCTCAATCAGGTCAAGTCACAGTCTCTTTTTGTTTAAACTGAAAGGTTCAACTCCTTCAAACTCTTCTCATAGCTAATACCTCTTAGTCCCAGAATCAGCCTTGTCAGCCTCCTCTGGACTCTCTCTAGCACTGCTATTTCTTTTTTTGCAATGATGGAGATCGAAACTGTACACAGTACTTCAGATGAGGTCCCACTGGTGAGTTATATAACTTAAGCATAGCCTCCCTTGTCTTGTCCTCCATACAATGTGTTATATAACCTTACATCCTATTAGCTTTCTTGATCACTTCTGTACACAAACTTGAAGCAGATAGTGATGAGTTCCTTATGACTTCAAGGTCCTTCCCACCAGGTGTATTTTTAAGTCTCAAATCCCCCATTCCTTATTCAAATCCCTCAAGCAGATAACATTTTATTTAGATGATTAATAAACCTTACCTGTCTGTGTTAGCTGCTGGTACAATGGGAGGTAGCACTGTACTGTAACCACATTGAAGTGGAACAATAAAAGAAAACAGCAGTTAGTAAATACATTATTTTTTGTAAACTTATTAATACAATTGTTTTTCAAAAAATTACATTTCATTCCTGAACTTCAAATCGGGTCCAATCCATAAACCGATTTTATAATTGCTATTGTTCTAAGTAAATAAAATGTGATACTTCCTATTATATTTTAGATGAAAAAGCAGATGATATTTCTTTTCAGCTATTGCCAGATCGTGTGTGTGTTGTGATGGACGGCCGGGTCCCAGGCCCAGCTGGGATGCCCCTTCGATGTGTATTCAGGGGGCGCAGCCCTGAACGGTGCAGTAGCTCCCCCTGGATGCTGGATGGCTGTCCCCCTGGGTTGGAGTGGTGCCTCAGTCTCTCGCAGGGCTTCATGGGAAATGGAGTTCTCCACAGCCCTGTTGGGGTCTGGGGTGGCCGCCAGCAGGTGCGGCAGGGTTTCCTGAGCCCACCTGGAATAATCTTCAGCCCCACCTGGGAGTGCAATTGGAAACAGGTGATCAAGCCCCTGGAGCATTTCCGAGTGGGCCATAAAAGGAACCAGCACCCACCTCTCAGTGGCCAGAGTCGGGTGGAAGGAGGGCAAAGCTGTGGAGGAGTGGTGGGGAAAGAGAAAAGAGTGTTTTGGTGGTGCTAAGTGCTGTTCTTGGGACTGTGCATTGCCTGTGGGGTTCACAGGGAAGACGTGCCCTACAGGTGAAGAAAATACAAGTTTCTTGGCTTTTATACGTGCCTCCTGTGTCAAGTCTGTGTCTGGTTGGGCGCAATATCGCACATTTCTTACAGTGTATTATGTGGCATCATTTAACAAGATTGGTGACACAAGTTTTTGATTCTTGTCACAATCACAACCCCCTACTGCTAGCAGTTGTCAGGTTGCGGGTCTCTGATTTTGTATCCTTTGCTTCCAAACATGGCCTTCTCCTTATTGTGGGCCTATGACCTCTGGGTTGAGTGACCATCAAAGCAGTGAAGAGACCTTGGGTCTCAAACTCATTAACTAGTGAAAAATAAATATTTGATCTTAATGAAACATTAAGCATATAGTATATTAGTAATACAAATCAGTCACATGAGCCAATAGTGCTAAATTTTCTTTTTCTGAGAACACCAATCAAACTATCTGTGGATCAGAACAGATCATTCTTCTCCATTCTCCTCTTTCTTTCTTTATACATATTTTATTCAAAATGGATATTATTTAACATAATATTTTCAAACCTCCTTAATACAATTCAAAATTACAGATAGCACAATGTGGAAACCAACTTGTATAAGACATCAGTCCATCACAAGACCCACTCAGGAATGCATCCATAGGAATAACTAATTAACCTAACATGTATGTTTTTGGGCAAGTGAGAGGAAACCCCCTGAGCAGTGATTCTTAATTTTAGGTTTGGTTCCCCTTGGAGAGTCACTACCAACAGTCGTCCCTTCCCTTTTGGGGAATCTCTGCCAAGAGTCATCCGGATGAGCAATGTTGATTGCTTAAAGTGCCCACCGGGATCCATTGCGAGTCACTTTGTAAACCATACTCGACCCTTTCCTATTGAATACAGCAGTAAGTCATTATGCTGCGTAAACTAAAACCTGACAGTTCACGAACCATAGTTTAAGAAACTATGCCTGAGAGACTCCACACAAGAAGTATGGGATTCAAACCCAAGATCCTCGACCTGTCAGGGAATGACATTCCTCACTGTGTGGCCATACAATTATTACAAAGAAGTCCTAATTGAGCCCAGTTAAAGCTATGTCACATTAGACGATTTTTACAGCAATTTTCATGTCTCCAACTTCAATTACATAGCCTTAGGCAGCTGGAGGCGGGTGCCTGTGAAGTCAAATCACCTAATGTGACATACCCAGTGACTGAGACCAGCTAGGATAATATCAAATAGGTTTCATTTACTCTTTGATCAGAGGGTGGGCTCTTTTCATGAGAAAGTTAAGAACCAATGGGCATTCAGCCATAAGTCCAATATATAGTATGTAGCGACAAAGAATAAGGAACATGCATGTTTTGAATCTCACAAATACAAGAAAAACTTGTCCATCTGATGTTGTGTTTTATGTACTAAAACAGATTGGAAAAATTAAATAAAGAGCAGAACTTCTGCTGAACTTGTCTCAGCTGTTAACCCTTGGTACAGTGTTGGCCCCATCAGACATTGTGCCATTGGCTGTCACAAAAGGGGTGAGTGCAACAGTGCTGGAATATCAGCGCTCAGTCACTAAATGTTAACATGGTGCAGCGATGAGATCAGCAACTGCAATCAACAAATCTGACATACCCCATCACAAAAAGTCGTGCAACGTGACATTGGCTTTAGGTACTGGCTTTTTATGTGTATAGCAAGATACAATTAAGAGTTCTGAATAACTGAAAGCAAGTCAAATAATGTAACATAAAACATTCACAAACCCTCTTATTTTAACATGGGGCTGCAGCAGGCTGAAGCTTATTCCAGTAGCCTTAATGCAAAAATGTGTACTTTAGTAACAGCAGGGATGTAATGAAACCCTGCAGCCACTGCAGCTCTTCACAATCAGAGTTCAAGGGCACTGCAATAAACATCCATCCATCCATCCATTATCCAACATACTATATCCTAAGTACAGGGTCACAGGGGTCTGCTGGAGCCAATCCCAGCCAACACAGGGCGCAAGGCAGGAAACAAACCCTGGGCAGGGCGCCAGCCCACCACAGGGCACACACACAAATACACTCACACACAAAGCACATACTGGGGACAATTTAGAATCGCCAATGCATCTAACCTGCATGTCTTTGGACTGTGGGAGGAAACCCACACAGACACGGGGAGAACATGCAGACTCCACGCAGGGAGGACCCGAGAAGCGAACCCGGGTCTCCTAACTCTGAGGCAGCAGCGCTACCCTGCAATAAACATGCAAAAATAAAATTATCCTTACGTTTATTTATCCAATCTTTTAGGTGTACCTACACAGTTTACAGTGGGTTGGCACCCTGTCCAGGATTGGTTCCTGCCTTGCGCCCTGTGTTGGCTGGGATTGGCTCCAGCAGACCCCCGTGACCCTGTGTTCGGATTCAGCGGGTTGGAAAATGGATGGATGGATAGATAAACAGTTTAAATCTCCTAACGTCCTAGTTTTGTAGAATAGCCCTGGGAATCTGTTGTTACAGTTTTATCACTTGAAGATGACCAAAGAACACTCAGGTAACAGTGCAAAATTATATTCTTAGCAATTGTTGTATCTATTTTAGGCCATACATAACTTAATAATTGTTATATGCATATGTAGAAGAAAATATAATTTTAAATAAGCTTTGTATGTACAAAATATTGAACATTGGTATTTGAAACCTACATTTAAACATCACAAACAATACTGGCAGTTACTGAATTAAAGAAGAAGTCACTGGACAAGTTCCACAACTTGTATACTGGACCTAAAATGCCTGTAAAGGTGTAAGGATTCGACAATCTGAAACATAACAAGGAAAACTCCTTAAAATCCTCAGCAATCAGAATTGCATTCTTACTTGTCCATTTTCCAGGAGACTTCTGGGTCAACAATTCTGGAGGCAGTACTTCTGGTCAAGTGCTTAGGTTCTCTCGTGTTGGGACGTCGGTTGTCTGGCTGTGAGTCACAAGATTGTACTTAATTATTAATCCTGAGCAGTTTTCACAAAACATACTGTTGTATCATCAATGTGTTAAAAATAAAACTGTTCAAATATTGTACCAGCATGTGACTTGGTGTGGTGTTAAATGCTATGCAGGTTAATCCACAAGTTTGCTGATTTAATTTCCACTTCTGACTTGCTGTGTGGCATGAACAAATCACGTAACCTGCCTATTCTCTTAACTGTAAAAAATGTACATAAGCATTTGATGAAGTAAGCATTCCATTTAATTTACACAGCTGTCTGCTTTTCTTAGAAAATAGAATATTTTTAATGTATAATTCAGGAAATTTGTAATTCAAACATAGTACACAAATTCAAAGTACCTTCCAAATAATAAAACAATTAAAAAGCACCAAGGCAATCAAGAACACAAGCGTGGTCATCAGAGTAAAGCCAAGGTGTAGTTTGAGGTGCAATCAAAGGTATTATAAAATGATGAGCAGTTTTATTTTTTTGCCAAATTAGTACCACAGTTTTTAATTCATTCCTGTAACTACAAACATAAGACAGGTACTAGCCATGGACTTGTCTCTCTTCTGTCACAAGATATGTACTCGGCTAAAAAGTACATCTTTGGTGCATTGGGACTCATCATCAGGGATGTAACCTGGACTTCAGTGGGTGTTTTGAGTCTCCCAGTGGACTCTCTCAGGGTTGATCAGTCTCTGGCCCTGTATCCCAGTAGCACTCACACACCATGGGCCACTGCTCTGATCCACAGCCATCTATAGGAATATGCTGCTGCCCGTATCACTCCTTTGATGGCCCTGCTCTTGTTCAGCCCTGCTGCTCACAGTAAACTCTTTAGCTTACTTAAGGAAGTGCCTTCAAAACAACTGCAGTCCAGCTCTACTGGCACACATGGAGCCATCTACCTCTGGCTGTGACACTGCTCCACAAGGTTCCCATGCTTAACCTTTTTTTTCTCTCATTAGCCTCCTCAGTTCTTCAAACATGACCACCTGCCTTGTTTATTCAGACGGGCAGATGATGTCAAGAATGAAGGTGGTCATGAAGATAGACTGGAAATTACAACTGTGTCAAAGGGATGAAGCTACGTAGGGCCCCGTTCAGAAACAAAGCCCTTCCAAAACCTAATCTTTATAGGGGACCTTACTTCGATTGTCATGTAACCTAGCAGCAGAAAATGTCAAGAGAGAAACCTTGACCTAAGTTAGATGGTCATTACATTGAGCAGTGCAAAACTTCAAGGGGCAAAAAAGGCTTTTTGCTTGCCCACCTTGTTATTTCCTGTTCCACCCACTTTGCAATTTCTGGCCTTGACAATGCTGTGTCTCCAGGTCAACCATCTACTGCCAGTCCTGTGCAGATTTAAGGATCCTTGAAAATGGCCTCTTCTGGGACTGGGACAACTCTTCTTACCAAACTGACCTGACAATCGGTACGAGGCACCCGACATTCCCAGTAACAATGCAGATAGTTCCAGCTAACTCCTACTTACTTGCACCACTCCAGTTTGAAGTCACTGATTAGCCTAATCTGTATGTCTTTTAGGATATAGCAGGAAACTCAGCAAACATTGGGTGAATGTACAAACTCTCCACAGAGTGACCAGGCTGGGATTTGAACCCAGTTTCCTGCAATTGTGCTGCCTCACAACTGCAGAATGAATTCATCAATAGTATTTAGCATCATCAGCTGCTGGATGTACAGTATACCACAAAGCACTGCAAATCAGACTAGAACATATCATAAAACCAAAAAGCACACATAGACAGAATTAGATAAACACTGGACGGAGAAAGACAAGAAAGAGTGCAGTATTAACAGAAACTGGGAGCATCTTGAAAAGAACCTGACATCAAATACTGAGAATAACTAACTGTGCAAGTAATAGTAAAGCACAGTAGCATTCATTTTAAAGATTTAATACTAGAATAAGAAATCTAGAAATTTATCTAAATTTTACTTTGTTATTATATCTTACAGTAAAGAAAGCATTTATGGCTGGATATGTTAATGTACAAACAAGCAATGATAAAACAGTAATGAAATGGGGTTTTAAAATATTGAATTAATTGATGGAGCCACACAGACACCTTTAGGTAGAATTCAATCCTATATAGAATAAAAATGGATTGACTGATACAAGGACAGAGGTTGAGAGCATGCACTGATACAGTGTGTTGCTGCACCACCACATGATGAACCACCTCAGGATCCCAAATTAGGACCCAAGTGCAGTCATGCAACAGGTGACACCTCAGCACCACACTAGTCTGAGTGGAACATTGTGTGAGTTTTTTTAACAGTGGCTGGGGTGCCAGTCCTGCCACCAACCCCCAACTTTTCCCAACAAGTTGAGGGACCTGCTTGCAAGGATGGATGCAGGTTAACATCATACCCAGGATGGAGCAATTGCAGGTTAAGGGCCTTGCTCAAGGGCCCAACAGAGTGGAATCACTTCAGGCATTTAAGGAATTCAAACCAGCAACCTTCCCTAACCTCAGAGCCACCACTCCACCCATACTAGGACAGCTTTCATTAAAATGTTATGTATTTTGCATTTTCAATATTTTTCATTCCAGAATATGTTAAAATCCTATATTGTGCCTGAAAAGATGTTGTCAGTGGTTATTGAGATTCACTGCATATACTGTAGCTTGAAATGTTTACTACAGACTTTTATTATTATTATTGTTATTCTGCATTCACTTCATTAGCACTTCTATTAGTCCCTCTCCTTGGGTCTTGTTTATAAAACTTTGTGTGGATTTGAACGTGAAAGTATTCAAACGGCTAAAAATAAGTCTGTATGCACGTTTGTATGCAATTTATCTTTACAAATCACAATCATTTATAAACGTGTGTAAGTGAACGCACCTCAAACCCCTCCCAGTTGCCGCCCTACAACAACCATATATGGCTCATGCTAATCATCCTCATACATATGCAAACTGGCTGACATAGAAGCCTCCCATCTGATGATCCATCATGTACAGCAGGGGTGGGCAGATTCAGTCCTGGAGGGCCGCAGTGGGTGCAGGTTTTTGTTCCAACCCAATTGCTTAATAAGAAGCACTCATTGCTCAAGTAACTCTTCTGCTTCACTTTAGTTGTCTCGCTCGTTAAGATTTTGAACCCTTATTGCTTATTTTATTTTTATCTTAAACAGCTGTAGGCTTGGTTTTTAATTGCTCCTTACTAACAATAAGATGCAAATGACAAAAGAAACCAGCATTTCTCCATTTACCTTGTTTCCATTTACACATGTGTGTATTTATCATGCACTATTGGGGTTAATTAAATACTTGGAAGGAAAGTGAAGAGGAAAAAGTGAAGGACTGAGAATAACTCGTCTGTTTTAGACTTCAAATCATTTGGATGATATTCTTAGAAAGGGAAATAAATCTAGGATATGAGAATGACCTGACACAGCAGAGTTAAAGCATTAGCAAGCCATGAAATTAAATAATTGACAAGGATTGGTTTTTAATTAAGCAACTGGGTTGGAATAACAACCTACAACCACTGTGGCCCTCCAGGACTGAATCTGCCCACCCCTGATGTACAGCACTATCAGCAAATCATCTGCCAACACTATTTTGCCTCAAAATAAATGAACCTGAATCATTGGTTGACCAAGGCCACTGAGTCTTGGCATTTGTCAGTCTCATCTTGGCATCACGAATGATATGTACATTAACTCTTTGAGGGTTGAATATTTTTTCCAAAAAAACATAGTTTCTGAAAAGCAATGGTTTCATATAGAAATCAATATTAAACGTCTGTTGCTGCATGCTGCGGCTGCCAGTTTGCCAAGAATGTGCGGCAGGCTTGCTGCCAGGCTGTCTTTGCGTGGCCGAGGCAGCAGCAGCTGCAGGGGTCATGACTGCAGTGCATTGCAAACTGGTTTCTACCTCTTACCATTGTTAAGTGGCAGTCTTCCTGGCGAACATTGCCGTAGGCGTGTCAACTACATGAATCTGTTCAGCACCATGATTAGCTGGGGACCAGTCAGCTGAAGCTGGAACCTCACATTCGTTTTCGATCACTTGTATCAAAATCGGAGTCCAGCAAGTCATCATCCAGTTCAGAAATAATAGGCAAAACTTCGTCCACATAGTATTTTGCTTTAAGCATTCGCTTTTATCTCTCGCCATTATGTCAGTGCCATTTTTGCTATTGTTTGCACCTTACTACTCACACGAGCCCAGGAAATCTCGGCCAAACCAATGAAGCTAACTTTCCTTCTAGCAACGAGAGTCCAACTAAAAGATAACCGTTGGTTTTGTCACAGTTTACTGTTGATTACCATCGTCAACTCCTCCTTTTGACAGAGGTCGACATCAGCCCTGAAAGAGTTAGTGGAATGTCACTGCTTACAGATACCAAAAGCACTGCCATTCTCACTAGGTGCCCTGATTGCAATATGACTTCAGTCAATTTCGCTGAGTACATCAAGAAAACCGGAGACTGCTGCGAATTACCTTTTTATGTTGGCCTGTGAGCCCACACCATATGGAAACTGAATGTAGTGCATCATCATTTGGTTTATGGCTTCCAGCACAGTGGACATGATGGAGCTGAAACTTGGCTGACTTGTTGGTCAGTTCCCTCTGGAAGGTGTCTGTTACCAGAAATATACAAGCAGGTATAGCCTGATTTCGAGGAGTCTGCATTTTTAACACTGGGACCAACTCAACACACAGTTCCAAGAAAATAGCATTTGAGGGACCAAACTATCATGGGCAAAATATCCTGCCAGTCATCTAAAAGCTCATTATCTTTGTATATGACCATTTGCAAAGTTTTCAAGCAGTGCCAAACAAGCTATGTTGTGTCAAACCATTAGGCTATAATAGGCTGTAACACATGATATTCATGAATAAAAGCTGTGTTTTTACTGCACTTTGGTTTCTAATCCTGAGACGTGACAACAAGTAGGCTATATAAACTGACGACTGAACAAAAAAAGTTCTACAGTGCAAACAGGTTATGCTGGCCCACTTAAAAGGGAATTAAAATACAATCTATACATCATATTCATCTGTTTTGAGATTTAATGTTTTTCATGTCAAATCACTTAATAAAAATGGCTTGGTGATTATGTATTATTATGCCTGTGACTCGTCATTTAGCCTGTTTGGATGCATTTCCCTGCTTTATCAAAAGGTGTTGTCATTTCCCACTTTCTCTAAATAAGTCAGAGTTGCCATAAATATGTACAAGTTCTCCTGTCAAAATGGCATATGCACAGTTTGGGTCTCTTTTCGTGTGTACACAAATTTTATAATTCTGTTTACTCGTACTTTACAAAACACAGTGTTTTATAGAGCACACCTTTGAAAATGAAAACTAGTTAAAAAAATCACAACATTGACCACATTCTTTGTTTAATAAACCCTTATCACTTATAGGACTTTCAGAATTTGTCAGAAAATAGTAGTCATTACCTACCAGAGACATCATGTAGTTTATTATACTTGTATCTGAATAGGGACGTAGGCTGTTCCACACAAATGGATGATATGATTTCCTGCACCAGATTAATAAAGAGGATAAAATATAAAACACATATTACTATTCTCATTTCTTGGTATTGTTTATGGATTAGCCATAGCCAAAAATAACAAGACTGTTTCCTTCTCCCTCTTTATATAAATAAGGGAAATAGCCGTGCATCCATAATCAAACCAGCTCAGTTCAACTCGAGGTCTAATTTGGAAGCATGAAGTGCAAGCCAGGAACCAACTTTGTACAGGGAACCAGTCTGCCTTAGGAAATACACATCCACACTCACTCATACCCTGCCAGTTTAGACTTGTCACTCAACCTAAAATGTACGCCTAAACTGTTTGAGATGTGTAAGGAAAATCCATAGCTAATGAGCACATTTCACACAGACTGACAGGACTGAAATATCAAGCCAGTCTCCTAGAGCTCTGAGGCACACAATCTAGGGACACTAGCTCTACCTTATTAACAGTCAGATGCTGCCAGAATAGACTCAGTACCCCTCAGCCCTGAGAGTGCATGGATTAAGTGACTTCTGCGAATGGGTTGTTGAAATGCATGACATTGATGTAAGGAGCTACACACACTCAAGCTGTAAGCCTCATCTACAAATTTACTTTATACTTTATATTTAAGATGGTGAACCTTTTTTTTTATTCAACACTTAACAGTGAGGTAATTAATCATGCATGTTTTCATTTCTATAATTAAGATGATATGGGAACACCATATTCCCATTGTGACACCTAATTGCTGTGTAAGTATCCAAAAAGAACACAAAGCCTCTGAAATCTGATCAGCTCTCATTCCAGAGCGGCTTAGTACCTACAGCTTCTCCATTCCTTTCTTATCAGTTGTGCAAACTTTACTCCGTTGAGGCTTAGTAACCGCTATTCCATAATACTGTACCACTAACTTCAGCATTTAACTCTCAGCTTCCTGTGGTTTGCAAAATGGCTATTGTGGAAGGTTTGTTTACAATTTGTAGAATAAAACAGAAACAGTACTTCATACACAACAACCACTTTGTCTCCCAGGCAAGAACTAGCCAAGCCCAACTCTTCCTAAATTCTTGGGTCAGATAAAATCAGATGCATTCATGGTGGTAAGACCATAAGCACTCAAACCTTTGTCAGCTTGGGACATCCTTCTGACTTTAGCTTGCTTGTGATTTCAATTCACTTCAGTCAGATTTATCATTAAATTAATTATAAACAAATACCAAAATCACAAGCCTCTGTAAAAGCCTAGGAGCTACTAGAAATTGTAGTTTTAAAATGTGTAGATAAAATATTGATCAATATTAGTTGTCCTGATGTGCAAAAAAAAAAAAAAATCAAGAGTTAAAAATGAAGAATTATTCTTTTTTTTATTTCGCTTTTACTGAAAATGACTCACTAATTATACATACACTGTCCAAAATACCTATAAAACCTGACAGGTAATGTTAATTGAAACTGCCCATTGCTACCAGGATATAATGTAATACTGTATAATGTCCTTGGTCCGGACCTGGGAAAAAGACTGTAAGGACTGTTAGAAGGGGCGGGGCTACCTGGAGAGAGCGACGATGGGGGATAAGCGAATAGGTTTGGTGAAGATATATCTTGAAAGACAAGCATTTCTAGAAGACCGCACTGGGCTGCTATCGTGCGTGACCGTTGTCGAGTCTCTGGTGGGATCCTAGCATTGGCTCAGATCATGGAGCTGGGGAAAGTGTAACAAGTGGTTTGGCCAGTGAACACAGGCGAGCGATGGGAGGCAGAATGTAATTGGCGTGCATTTTCAGGCTGGGGGCGAGGCAGCCTGGTGCTTGTGGAGCCACGAACCTCGGAGTTGCATTCATGGCCTGATCTATCACCAGGGTGTCTTTGGTGCGCACCCCGTGGTCCCTGCTAGCAAAGGGTCCATATGCGCGAAGAAAAGCCCAATAACAGAAATGTCTAAAGATTTTACCGACATGCCTCAACAGCAACCCGCCATGCAGCACCTACCCCACTTCGTTCCTCACGATTATAAACCTATCCAATCAGACCTAAATAAAAAAAGCATTTAAAAGAAAAATAATGAGTGGGAAGGGCACGATCAGAGCACCTAAGAGAAAACGTGGATGTACACTGAAACCATGAGCTCGGTATTGCAGCGTAAGGAAACATTCAAGAAAGACAAACAAAAGAGAAATCAGTACCTTAAATATTCAGCTTTAAAAACAAAAACTTAAAAATAATGATTTGAACAAGTGAGTACCGCAATTCCGACCAATGCTAGTGACCAATAAAGACAGTCAAAAAAATCCCGCTTCTTACAGCATATGGTTTCATTATAGAAAAACAGCAAATGCGAAAGGCAACGAAAACCTTGCAAGCAACGCCAATTTAAAGAATGAATCCTTTTATATGCCAGTCAGTCATTTTCCAACCCGCTATATCCTAACACATGGTCACGGGGGTCTGCTGGAGCCAATCCCAGCCAGCACAGGGTGCAAGGCAGGAACAAACCAAGGACAGTGCACACACACTCTAGGGACAATTTAGGATTGCCAATGCACCTAACCTGTATGGCTTTGGGAGGAAACCCGCGCAGACATGGGGAGAACATGCAAACTCCACGCAGGGAGGCCCCGGGAAGCGAACCCAGGTTTCCTTACTGCGAGGCAGCAGTGGGTAGCGCCACCGTGCCGCCCGTTATTGTAACAGTGCAATGTATTTTTAATTTCTTCTAGACAATAATAGAATGGCAAATATCAAAAGCCACATATGTGGGAAATGTTATGTGGAAATATACCAAATACTGTATATAGTTCATTAGGGTAACTGTCCCACTTATAAGATGGATGTCTTACACATGAGAGATTTGCTACCACTTCGCCACCGAGCATTAGCTTTTAAAATGTTAAATTGATGTTCATTAAACGCGCTATTAGAAGTAAGTTAATTCCTCATAGGTGTATTGTTCCCTTAATCTATCTATCTATCTATCTATCTATCTATCTATCTATCTATCTATCTATCTATCTATCTATCTATCTATCTATCTATCTATCTATCTATCTATCTATCTATCTAATGTGTTACTTTTATTGTAATGCGCCAATGAAAAAAAAAATAAGGTGATGTTGACGCGATGTATAGTTTTGGAGTTTTTGAAAGGGTTTGAGCATTAAGTGTAGTACCTCCGTGCTCTGCTGCTGTTTTTTTCCATATACTTCATTTACTGATTTATTATTGACATATGTGCAGGGCCGGATTTTCCTATAGGCTAACTAGGCTTCAGCCTAGGGCCTCAAGATCAAGAGGGGCCTACATTCAAATTGTTAGCAAAATTTTATTATCTCTCATGTAATTTACAAACTTAAAAATGGAAGGTGAAAGGGCCTCATAAGTGGAATAGCCTAGGGCCTCTTTTCATATAAATCCGGCCCTGCATATGTGATATTCATACTGTTTGAGTTATAATAACTTCCATAATCTATTTAACCCAATTCGTGGTCGCGAAGTTGAAGCGTATCCCGACAGCATCGGGTTTAGGGCAGGTCAAAGCCAAGTCCCAGTCTATCAGATCAACTTAAACTCGTATTAAGCTGGCTGAGAATCGCCACTCAACTTTACCTGCACGTCTTTAAAAATCTGTGGAGAAACAGCACAACACGGAAAAATACTGAGTACAAGATTTGAAGCCTAGACGCAGTAGTCGTGAGGCACAAGTTTTTATATTGCCCTCGACCGAAACCTTTTCAGGCGTGCAAATACAATACAGCAGCAAAAAGACACACCTATTTAACTAACTGTAATATAAAGGGTCATAAACGGGATAAAATACAACTGAAGCCGAGTGTAAGCTTGCTATATCAACTATATCGTCTGTTCATATGAGAGTAGTGGCCATACTAATACTGTACTCTGAGTTTATGCGGTTACATTTCGATCTCTGAGCGTCTAACACGGCATAGCAGGAAACTGTCTTATTTAATTTTCGTAAAACATGCTGACACAAGCCAGGTAAATAATTTGCTACTAAATTTTCTGTTTACATATAGCCTAGTTAGCAGGAAAAATACTTTTCTCTTGCACTTTTCATGGCTTACACAAGTCCAATGCTCGTCATGCAGTATTACTACAGAAAAAAAATCAAGAGCATCGTAGCGAAAATTGGAACTTAATTTAAAAACAGACTCACCTCAGTGGTTGTTTAAGTAAGTTGGCACTAATACTTGTGTTCATTCGTGTTTTGATCCGTGCCAATTCTTGTTTAATCAATTCATTGTATGGATTATACGTTACTGGGAAGGGAAGAGGGTTCGTCCCATGTGCCTGTATGACTGTCTGCGATTCTTCTTGCATGCTTTGCTGTGCGTCGGTATTTGCTGGATTATCTGAAGAAGATAAAATCAGGAAATTCGTAGATTTATTAAGAAGTGAAAACGTTTCCACGACCGCAAATTGACTGAGTGGTGGCTGCGCGTAAAAACTTCCTCTTTCCCAAAATTACAAACCGCAAGTTATTGCAATGCAAAATAAAAAAAAAAAAATAAAGATAAAATGTCCTTCTCGTGTTAACGGGTGCTGTTATTGTAACATCCATCCTTCCAGCATCCAACCCGCTATATCCTAACTACAGGGTCAGGGGTCTACTGAAGCCAATCCCAGCAACACAGGGCGCAAGGTAGAAAACAAACCCTACACAGGGCGCGCGCACACACATGGGACAATTTAGGTTCGCCAATGCACCTAACCTGGATGTCTTTGGACTGTGGGAGGAAACCGTAGCACCCGGAGGAAATCCACGCAGACAACATGCAAACTTCACGCAGGGAGGACCCGGGAAGCGAACCCAAGTCTCCTAACTGCGTGGCAGCAGTGGGTAGCGCCACCGTGCCGCCCGTTATTGTAACAGTGCAATGTATTTTTAATTTCTTCTAGACAATAATAGAATGGCAAATATAAAAAGCCACATATGTGGGAAATGTTATGTGGAAATATACCAAATACTGTATATAGTTCATTAGGGTAACTGTCCCACTTATAAGATGGATGGCTTATACGAGAGATTTGCCATATAAACTGGATATTTGAAATTTATTTGTGAAATAAGCATTTTTGTCACATAAACGGATATTTGCCGTTTATACAAGGTATTTGCCATATACTCGTGACCTTTGCTACATAAATGTAATTGTTAACATTTTAATGCACAAAAACACAAAGGGCCTATTTGATAAAGACAGCGTTTTTATATTGGACACCCTCTGAATGTATGAGAAATTACACTACAGAAATGAGTGCCTCAATTTACAAACATGTCTTAAACTACTATCCTGAGCATGGCCGCATCTATGTACCGATCCATGCACCCATCTATCTATTCGTCTGTTAGCCACCCCACATAATCCTGTCGCGGGACTTCTTGGGAGCCTTTTCTGGGAGGAGTGATGATTGGATGGAATGCCAGGTTATCACCAAACTCATTCGCGCAAAAGAAATAAACAACAAAATATAAAAACACTCGTGCACTCGGAGTGTACAATCAACGCAGCACAAACAAAACAGGGGCAGTTGGGGAATAAGTGGTCCTGGTACATCTTGGTCTGCGTCGCAGAGAGCCGGAGGTAATGCTGCAAAATGCTCAAGTTAAGAGTAGAACCCTGGGCGGAAAACATGTATAGCATAGGCTACACATTCACTCATTGCAAGCACAAATATTGATTCTAAATCGGCCGCGGCCAATCAACCTAACCTCAAGTCTTTCGAGTCTCGGGATTAAGCGCGCGGATCACTTGGTGAAAATGTAAACTCCACAAGTAGTCAGTGGCGCCAATTACTGATAAAACGCAGACTTCGTTTAAAGACGCATCCATTTAAGATCCTGTCAAAGATATTTCAAGCTTAACAAAGCTAAAAGGTCATTGTGGAGTTTCTTCTTCACAGAAGTTATCCAATTCTAAATCCAAACTGGCGGCGCCCCCTTTTATTTCGTTAAATGAAGTCTTCCATTCGGCAGCAGACAATCCAGATTGTCACTGTTGATTCACTAACACCCAGTCAAACATACAGTTGCTTTCATTCCCTAACTATAGACCCTGGGAAGCTCTGGGTGGTCTGTTCATACCTTCTGACTTTCTTTCACTGTCTTCGCTAACCGATTGTGTGGGCGTCTTCTTCACATCGGTCTGTTCAGCGATGCTCTCGTGGTATTTTCTCTTGGAGTCGGTGGCAACTGGAGCAAACGTATGAGAGAATTAAGTGCAAGTCAGCTAGGTATCGATCAAACACAACATCACAATTTTACTTTTAACTGTAAAGAAAGTTGTACTGTTATGGGTTCAGTACAGCGGCGACTCAAGCACTGATAAGATGAATTAATTGGTGCCGTTATTAGTAAAAGAAACCAAAATTAGCGAATGTTCTTTTTCGTATTTGCATTATTACACACTATACTGGAAATGATTTCCATTGTACATTTTAACTTATAAACTTTTAAGGAAAGAATAATTGTTTAATTAACGCAACGTTTCTATGATTGCTGTTTATTGTACGATTTAATGTATATGATATACTCCACTGTGGAAAAACAATCTCAACCGGACATCTCGAAAAGTGCTTGCCTTTGATTTTCTTGACCGCCTCTTCCTTCGAGGTCCTCGTACTGCTACTGTCGCTGCTGCTGCTGCTGCTGCTGCTATTTGATTCTGAATCGCTGTCTGACATCCTTTATTGTGCCAAACAGTAGAAAAATACAAAGGGTTTCACGTCCAGACAGTAAGAAAAAGGAACCGATTATAACAATTAATCATCAGGGAAGTGATTTCGTTTAATGCTAGGTTTTCTGTTATGGCAACTGTAGGCATGGTGGACTATCCGTTTTCGAGTTGCTTTGAAGTCACCATGTAATGTAAATATGCGGCACCGCTTTTGAATACTGATCACCTATTCATCTCTAAGCAGTTAACAAAACCTTTCATGTGGTGATCGTTTAAAATTTAAAACTCTACACCCATTTATTTTTAAATCTCAGCAGAACAAAATGTGTGGTATACTCGAATATAATTGCAGGTGTCGAGCGGATCAACTTCAGATCTGCTAAGTTCGATTAAGGGTCACAGTGCTTGTGCACGCGTGGCACTGAATGTGAACAACAGCTGTTTGTCTTTTTTAAATAGCACAGGGGATATACACAGAACAGTCCTAGGGTATTATTTATGTTTTTGTAAAGATACTACTAGGGACAGATAATATACTGATGTTGATTATTGTATTGTAGTTTTCAAATTCAACAAAATAAAAATAGCAAAAAATAAAGAAACTGTATAGAGCAAAGACGGCAGTTGATGTAATGGTCACCTGTGCATCTCTGAAATCATTCACTGTTTACTTATCATTCATTGTTCCTTTTCTCAGTATCTGTTTGAAAACTTATCTACTTGTCTCATTTAGGTGTTTTTTAATTTTAAAAAATCTGTAAGGTCTTGCTTGTGCATTATCAATTTTAGAGATTTTTCTGGAAGTCGACAAAGTCTTTGTTGCTCTCTTCATTTTCACAGTGTTCACAGAGCAGCAGAAAGTGAAGAGGGCGGCTGTGTGGTGTAGTGGTTAAGGCTCTGGACTTCAAAACCTCAGGTTGTGGATTCAAAGCTCACTGTGTGACCATGAGCAAGTTGCTTGACCTGGCTGTGCTCCTATTGGAAAAACCAAAGAAATTTAACCAATTGTATCATAAATGTTGTCAGCCAAATAAGTAAATGTATAATGATAGACTCTTTAACCCTCACAATGGCTTCATATACTGACCCAGTGGTGTGCCTTACAGGTCTTTTTTCACCCCTTTTACTTACAGTAGTTACCCTGGACATCATATTCTCACCAAAAGCCTATTTTGTATTGATTGACCATCTTATCTGTTAGCACCAATGATCCTAACTTTTAGAACAGAGGGCATTTAATGATATTTTTTATAGGCTGTAAACAAACAAAACAACATAAATGCTTTGGAAGTACATTACAGTCAATGATGGGTCAAAACTGACCCAAAGGACAAACATTTTTAAAACAAATATGACACTTGGAAAGGTTTATTATAGGTCAATTTACTAAAATCCTTCATATTTCTGAATACCATTTAAGATGTCAGTTAAAAGTACAATCCACTAAAGTTTATGGTGGGTCAAAAATGGCCCCAAAACATGGCAATGTTCAAAATGTGCAGTAGCTGTACAAAAATGTGACATTTGGAATCTTTTTTTCTTTTTGTATAGTTTGGTCACTTTACTTAAAGCCTGCACATTTCTCAACTGAAAAGATTACATTTAGAATGTCTTTATGGACTGTAAAGAAAGAAAGTACTCTAAGTGCAGTGGAAATCCATTACAGTTAATGGTGGGTCACAATTGGAGAAAATGTAAGAAAAGTCACAAAGTGTTTTTCTTAAACAGATGAAATTTAGGGTGCTTTTACTGATTTTAAACACAAAACTGCGGGTCAAATATGACCCAAAGACATTAAGTCAGTTAAAACCTGATCTGTGAGGATTGCCTGTCATTTGTTTATGGTATGGTCCTTAAACCCACTAGTCCAACCTAATCAAGAGCAGTACTACTACTGCTATTACTTCTACTGCTATCTTACCTCAATTTGTTTATGCCAATATGGCAGCCTATCTATGTAACAGTGACCTGTGCCTTTTATTTGTGAGAAGTAACAAAATGATGTAGAGACTGAAAATACAGACAGTTGTATATAAGCATCATAATGGTGCTGACTTTCTAATACAATAAAAACAAATATATTGACCTGATTTGTACTTCTCTATCACTTCTCTATCTGTAAGCATGGTAGTTCAGCTACAACTTCTCAGATAAAACCAGTAGAGGCAATGCTGCTAATGTATGATATAGTACTGTATATTCATACTTCAGATGATGTTTTCATTTTGTTTTATTAGGTATGAAATTCATAGAATGAATCCCAGTCCCAAAAATGGCATAGAGCTGCTATTCCCCTAGTGCTGTTCTCTTACCTCAGCAGTGATTTGTCTTTCTGCAGAAGATTGAAGGTTTCAATCAAGACGGTGCCATCCTCTGGTTGGTGCAGCACAAACCCGTTACAATAGATATACTAAGTGGGTACATTATTACAGTAAGTTCACCTAATAATGAGCTGGTCTTTCACTTGTCCCCTATAACAGCCTGAACTTGTCAGGACATGGACTCAACATGTCATCAAAAATATAGAACAGGGATGCCACCATGTCACCTTCAATGTATTTCATACTTTTCGAACTTAACTGGTGATGCATCCTTACTTTGAATAATTTGTTCTCTCTCAACCCTACAGCCTTTCAGTTCAGTTGAGAGTTCACTGCAATAAGTCACATTTATTACTATGTTCCTGAAACTATTCATGTACTTGGGGCATGAATCATTTTCCTGCTTTAAAGTCCCATTTGCAAACTGGCACATTGCTACCATGAAAAGATGGGCCTGATGAATGAAAACATGTGGACATCATCTGGTATTCAAACTTTATTTTTTCCAAGGGAAATGGTGTGTGCTTCAACCATTCACCCCATCGCCCACTTGCATTAAAGCTATGCAGCAAAACATATCTACATGTTTAAAATAACCTGGTTATTTAATGGTACTATAATGGGATGTCTGGTTCCTTCTGGAACCATTGCTTGACAATGAACTATTCATTCTGGAAAGGGTTCTTTGCATATGAAACTGTTTTTTGGACTTTGAAAAAGTTCCTAATATGGAGACAAAACAAAAATCTTAAATATATAATAGGCAATGTGAAGTTAGCCTGTGTTATGATATGCATCAAAAGTTTTTTTAAAATCATGAAGCCATTAGTTTTTAATAAATCTGTTGTCTATTTATGATTATTTATGGACCCTGTTACAGGTCTAAATTAAAGATTCTTTCTGAAATCTCCATGTGGATTGTTCTTTTGGGAACTAAAAATGTTTTCCTGATGGCAGGCATTCCTAAGTTAACTCCTGGGATATCATTATGGCTGCAAGTGTTCATTCCAACCAATTTCAAAAACAAATGGTTCAGTCATAACTCCTAAATGATCTAATTGTTTAATTGGTGTTTCTCTTCTATTATTTTGCATTCATAAATATGCGGTAGCATATCTGCATTTAGACAAAATTCAGAAATTTGCATTTTTTCCATATCTATAAAATTTTTGTTTTTTTAACTCCTCTTTACTCCCTTAATTGTATCCAAATATTGACAATTAGTAGTGCAGTGCAGACATGAGTGTAAATGACACTGAATTTTAAAGCAGTGTCACCACTTCAGAATTACAGTAAGTTGTGTGCTAATACAATCCCACAGACCACCTTAGCTACAGAATTTCATCCCAACCACCTTCTCATTTAACTGGACACCTGTCTTTATTAAACAAGCTTTTATTTCCCAGTTTCTGTCTTTTTTATGGGTCGGCACGATGGCGCAATGGTACCGTTGCTGCCTCGCAGATAGGAGACCTGGGTTCGTGTCTGCGTTGGTTTCCTCTGGGTGCTCTGGTTTCCTCCCAGAGTCCAAAGACATGCAGGTTAGGTGCATTGGTGATTCTAAATTGTGCTTGGTGTGTGTGTGTGTGCCCTGTGGTAGGCTGGCGCCCTGCCCGGGGTTTGTTTCCTGCCTTGTGTCCTGGGATTGGCTCCAGCAGACCCCCCATGACCCTGTAGTTAGGATATAGTGGGTTAGATGGATGGATGTCTTTTTATGTCAGAAAATACTAAATGGGTTCACTATTTTTTTATGGGAATGTAAGGAAATATTTGTGTGTGTGACATTAATTATTGTTGCTTTTTAAGATTTCATTCTTTTTTACATACAGGTCATTTAAACCTTTTCTTTTTAATTAGTGCACAAGTGAATTTTATACTGAAGTAGATGATTCCCTTCAGTATGTGTTATTTGAACCTGTATCTGCACTGCTCATCAATACTCATCAGTATCTGGATACAGTTAAAAGAGTAAACTCGACAGGAAAAAGTCAATTTAAAAGAATATGGTAAAAAAAAAAGTTATAATTTAAAGATATGGCAAAAAACAGAGACATTTCTGAATTTTGTTTACATGTAAATATACTAGCACATATTTCTGAAGGAAAAATAAGAGAAGACAACAATTGGGTCATTTAGAAGTAAGATCCATCCATCCATCCATTTTCCAACCTGCTGAATCCAAACGCAGGGTCATGGAGGTCTGCTGGAGCCAATCCCAGCCAACACAGGGCAGGAACCAATCCCAGGCAGGGTGCCAACCCACCGCAGGACACACACAAACACCAAGCACACACTAGGGCCAATTTAGAATCGCCAATCCACCTAACTTGCATGTCTTTGGACTGTGGGAGGAAACCGGAGCGCCCGGAGGAAACCCACGCAGACACGGGGAGAACATGCAAACTCCATGCAGGGAGGACCCGGGAAGCAAACCCAGGTCCCCAGGTCTCCCAACTGCGAGGCAGCAGCACTACCCACTGTGCCACTGTGCCGTCCCAGAAGTAAGATTAAACCATTTATTTGTGAAACTAGTTGGAATGAAAACCCAGGGCCACCGTGGTACCCCAGGACAGAACTTGGAAACCCCTGTCCTATGGCATCACTCTGAAGAACCACTTTGTCACCTTTATTTTTACAACAAGAGATATATACCTCTTTGTGCCATAACTTTGTCCTCTAGTTGGTGTGAATTTACATAAGAACAAGTGACATTTTCTGTAACTTCCAGTGTCAAGTGTTCGTCTTCCTTGTCTCACAGCAACTGCAATCAAGAGTATTTCACAGAAGGAAACAGAACTCAGTTAAGTTGTCATCTGTAACATTCTAGCCATCACAAGCTGTCACAAGTTGTGTGTTTTAATATTCTTTTTTGGTGCTACTGTTTTACTCAGTTATTAAAATACTGCTGGATACACTGCCCAAGCTATGTCAATCTCTATTCTTTCTCATCATTAACTGTCCCTCTCCAACACACAATCAATTGGCTCCTGTCTACCATTCATAGACAGCATTGTGATGGTGTCTTCTCTTCTTTTGAAATTATTTTGGTGGACCTACTTAATGTATAAAAGAAACATTGTGTGTTATATTTCAACTTTCTAAAGAAAAATACAGCTGAGCTATGACATATAAAAGTGGTACAAAATATCCTAGACTTTTTGGGTGCTATGTGAAACAGAATTATAAAAAACATGATGGACTTGTTTATGTGGCTTCTAAAATCATTTGGGATGACCTTGCACAGTTTCACTCCATCTATTGCACTAGATGTGCAGGGAGAGCTGACTCCGTCATCTCTCGTTAGTCCACCAGCTCACCCCTTGTTTTCACTTCTGCCTTGTGGTAAACTCTGCCAAAGCCACACAGCACACTCCATCTGCTTCAAGGATAAGGTCACTGAACTCTAGGTAACCCACACTTACCTGTCCTGTACTGTACTCACCTGCTGGTTTAGGTCTAATTTTACTCTATTTTACATGTGTACTGCCATCTGCCTTTTGTTCTACAGTTTAATGCAATCTGTATGTCTATACAGTTCTGTTTTGCACTGTGTACATTACATCTGCAATTCTTATTTATTGTATTTATTTATACATCGTCATTTTATTATTTTATTGCCTGTATATACTTCCTGGACCCTTAACCAAGCAGCTATGCCACAACAATTTCGCTATTCTCTTGCAGAGCATATGACGAATTATCTCTAATCTGATATAATCTGATCTCTGGTGGCCTATCTTTAGTACTACTATCTGGCATCCCCAGAGGATGGATCCTTGAACCCTCTATTGGCAGCGTGGGGTTGGCAAGTGGGTCCAGTCCTACTCCACCAAAGATGGTCCGACTTTTCTGGGAGATATATGTGTGTCCCTGGGGAAAATCAACATAACGTGCTGCCGCCGTCGTCCAAAGTGGTTCCGATAACGGATGGATCGTTTGCATTTAGTTGCATCACAGTCAGTGAAAACAATCACCTACTTAAAATGTCAGTGCGCTTTAATCCCTACTTTTAATTTCTTGGTGTTTTTGAAAGTAGAACTGCTTATTAAGTCCTCTGCACCGAAGGACTGAAAAGGAGACAAAAGCTGCTGTCTCGTTTTAATCGATTTTATATATAATGCCATTTTCTTACCCGCATAATCCAAGATCTGGGTGAGTGGAGGTTTGGGGAGCTGGAGCCTATCCCAGCTAGTATATGGTGCAATGGAGGAACAAACCATGGACAGGTCGCCAGTCTGCCACAGGACATCTATTTTATATAATATTAAACGTATCATATAAATATTAATGGTCTGTTACAAACTGGCATTCCAGAATACACGTCATGCAGAACGAGTTCACAACTCCTATTATCATTTTAATGAACTTTGTGGCAACGCTCTGTCTATGCGCGTGTTATGCCTGCGAGTAGAATGTTTGGGAAAAGAACCCGTATGTTCAGCTTGTTCTTTTCGATTCTGGGATAATTCAGCGTTTACTGTTGCCTGACCTAACGGAAACCGTCCGCCTTTCGACTGGTAAGCAGGAACCCGCTGACTCACTTTGTGAACGGCATTGTCTTTCGTAACAACGTTTATTTCACGTCCTCGCGGACACCGTACATATCTCAGTTCAAACCGTAGCGCACGCCTGTCGCTCTTTGAGGGCTGGCCGGAGGAATGCAGCAGGGCAGGCCGATGCTTAGCAGGCCAAGGCAGTTATTAGCGATACTCGCTTGTAGCCTCACTCTTGTAACGCGTGTACAGCGCGCAGGGATGCTTTGTCAATCAGCAAGGCAAGTTACAGATCGAAAGAGATGTGCTGAACAGCCTATCAATTTATAATGAGCTTATATTTTTGGCAACAACAGGGGTTATGATGTTTTATTCTGTTGTGTTTATTATGTATTTATTAGACGGGCGCCCCGTCCAGAATTGGTTCCAGCCGTATTTTGTCGGTTGCAGGGATGAGCTTTAGCGGAGGCGAGCGTGAACTGTTTAGTTAATGGATGGATGGATTATTAATTAATTTATTTAACACTATAAATATAATGAACAATTCATAAAAAGTACACAATTATTCCGATTTAGCAGACAAGTATATTTTTTCTGTGTTCTCATATCTCCAGTCACACCTGCACAATAAATTCATTGTCGAGTCTAAATTGATCTGGTACAAGTCACGCTTGTGATATCTTGTTCCTGATTGGTTTCTTTTGCGTTGTGCATGCTGTGCTGCTGTAGTAGACTGTGGCACAGCCCAAATGTAATGTCTCAGGAAATGGATGGCCACATTTCACGTTATCCACCCAGCCACCCATTTCCTAACTTGCTTGTCTAGTTTTAGGTTTAAACACGGGAAGCCATTGCTAATCTGGCATTCCTGGGCACACTGTGAAAACCAGAGTTGAACAAGGAGCAAGTGTATTACTGCTCATACTCCAAAACACACCAACACTCACTCTTATGTGGCTAGTGTAGAGCTGCCGAGAAACCTAACATGCATGTCTTTGGACTGTGGGAGGAAATTTGGAGTATCAAAAAAAAACAAAAACACACATGTGGGAAGAATATATAAACTAACTAACCACTGCACCACCTAGCTGCCCTTGTGCAAATGGTAAATTCATTTACTTTCTATTTCTACAAGACTTTTAATAGTGTTTATAAGAATTACTTAAGAATTGGGGGAGGCAGCTTGATGGCTGATGTCTCCAGGACTCTAAACAAATCCAAATCATATTATGTGATATAATTTACTGTTAAATTCTGCTCTGTAGTTGTAGTATCTTTATTTTACTGTTGTACTGTATTGAGGATTACTTGTGTTCTGTTCTGTGTATTGTATTGTATTGACTCCCTTCTCTTTGACACTGCACGCCCAGCCTACCTGGAAAGGGGTCTCTCTTTGAACTGCCTTTCCCAAGGTTTCTTCCATTTTTTTCCCTACTAGGGTTTTTTTGGGGGAGTTTTTCCTTGTCTTCTTAGAGAGTCAAGGCTGGGTGGCTGTCAAGAGGCAGGGCCTGTTAAAGCCCATTGCGGCATTTCTTGTGTGATTTTGGGCTATACAAAAATAAATTGTATTGTAATTACTTAGAACACAGTGAAATCTCTTCTGTTTTATTTGTCTGGCGTCTCCTGACTTACCTGTACAAGAAAATCCCCACATATGATATTCCATTCCACATATGATATTCCTATTTCTGTCCCTCTCGACCTTCATTTTTAGGCAGTGTTTGGACCATATTTTGTGCAAGAAATTACACTCTAATGATAAGGAGTAAACCAATAGGTTTCTTCAGAAAAAAAATAATCAGAAGGGCTTGAAGTTGCACATGCCACATCAACTAACCCCAGGAGTTCACCCCAAAATAGAATACAAAGGGTCAATGTTATTCCTTTTCACAAAACTTTGAAAAATTATCTATCTATCTATCTATCTATCTATCTATCTATCTATCTATCTATCTATCTATCTATCTATCTATCTATCTATCTATCTATCTATCTATCTATCTATCTATCAAATTAAGTATCAGTAATATACGCATATGAAGTGTTGTTTTATGCTTTTTCCATGTTGCTGATCACAAATATAATATTTTTGATATTTGAAACATTGCCTCTAAGAGGGTTTTAGAAGGTTGAAAATGTTAAAATTTCAAACATAAGCATGTGGGGATTGTTTTAGACTATTTCAAGGTAAGTGATTCTGAATGTGATGTTATTTGTTATTTTTTACTATCATAACTGAGAATACTCTCACTTTAAATGTTTAAATTGAGACACAAATTTTAGTAATTCAAATATCTGATGCAACTATTCTTGTTTATTATTTACTTCTACCTCATGAAGTGAGTCATTACATTTCTTATGGACACTCCAATTTAGGGTGACTTACCCTAATTCAGACCTTTTATTTTACCATTCAGAATGATTTCAGCTTTACAGTTTACCATGAAATGTGCATGTATGTATGCACAGTAAGTGCTGTAATATTTTACAGTATACTTTATTGTTTATTGTATCTGTAAATCTTTGTAAGTGCCCACAGCCTGAACATAATGAAGATTGCTTTACAAAACTGAATTGAATTGTATTGAATACAATAGTTTAAGTAGATAATTCTAAAGTAAATGCTTTTCTTTGACTGGTCTGGGATCCTGGAAAATCCTTTGAATTGAACACTAAGATCACTAAAATCTGGTATTAAAACACATGCCATGAAATGAAGTACTATAGATCAAAGCCAATATTGAACAACAGCAAACAAAATTAAAATGCCCATGAAAAAAATCCAACATTCTGTGTGTCACCTAATCCATAAACTATATTAGTTATTCAGCAATATATTTAGAACATTGGAACGATCTAGATGAGAACAGGCCATTCAGCCCAATAAAGCCTGCCAGTCTTATTCACTTAATTCTTCTAAACTAACATCAAATGTAGTTTTGAAAGTCCCTACAGTCTTACTGTCTACCACACTACTTGAGAGCTTATTCCAAGTGTCTATGGTTCTTTGTGTAAAGAAAAACTTTGGTCTGTGTGAAATTTACCCTTGACAAGTTTCCAGCTGTGTCCCTGTGTTCTTGATTAACTCATTGTAAAATAACAATCTCGATCCAATGAGCACAATGAGTATTTTTGTCTAAAATATTTTGAAATAAATACATTAGAATAATCAGACTTTTTGCGCAAAAAGGAAGTGAATTCAAACAGAATCAAGTCTTTCAACTGAAAGGACTTATGAGTGAATGAGGTGTGGATTTTCAGTTCAAAAGTATCATCCTGTTAGAACACATATCCAGTTTGTGCACATCTCTGATAACTAACATGTGGATTATGTGACATGAGTAACTTGAGAGTTTTCCCATAGATATTTTGACATTGTTTGCTGTTGTTCAGTGTTTAGTACAAACTAAATGGGGTAAGTAACACATTCAAAAAATATCAACAGGTAAAACATTTGACTGGTTTGTAGACACATTGGCGAAGTTTGTTCTGAGTTTTTTCCAGCCATTTGTAATTTGCAGTGCTCCAGTTATGCTTCTAAATTTTTGAAACTGTAGTTTTCTTTGTAGAATTTAAACATTTTTAAAAGGTAAAATTTAGGCTATGTGATGTATTGGAGTTTCATAGATTTTTTAAATTAACATTCCATCCAACCTTCACTGAAGTCCTGGTGGAGATAACATATTACTGGCTTTTTGTAGTTTGTTTTAGTGGTGAAATAAATAGTGTTGCTTTATGATCAAATGAAGATGTGCACTTTTTTTTATGCTGCACATTGGCTTGTTTTCCCTTTATTCTTAACAGTAAAATGGAGTACAGCAGGACAAAAAAAATCGAATAATTGTGTATTTGTGGGGTTCTTCCCATATTATTAAGCCATGCATGTTAGTTTTATTTGAATATTCTAAATTGTCCCTGTGTCAGTGTGGGTATTAGAACCTCTTAATCTCCATTTGCTTAAACTGAAAAAGGTTCAGCTCTTTCAGTGCTGGAATCAGCCTTGTCGCTCTCCTCTGGTGTTTCTCTAACTGTGCTATGTCTTTCTTGTAATACGAAGGCCAAAACTATACACAGTACTCCAGATGAGACATGAGTAGTGATTTATATAGCTTAAGCATAATGTTCTTGATCGTCCTGTGCACTTCCTGAATGTGGAAAGTGACAGGTCTATTATAATTCCTAGGTATTTCTCATATGGTGTAATTTTTAGTTTCAAGAATCCCACTGTATGTTCAGATCTATTAACAGATATATATTTTTAGATGATTAATTAAACTTGCATGTCTGTAGTAGCTGCTGGCATAATGAAAGGTATCACTGTATGTAGTTTTTCTTATGTTTGTTACCTTACATTTGCTTATATTAATTTTCACCTTCTACAAATCTGTCCCATATGTGTTATTCAGGTCCTCTGCAACAGTTCAACTGATTTTAAATGATGTGTCCTTCCACCTAGTTTGCCATTATCTGCAAAGTTGACCAACTTCTTAATTATATTCTTGTCCACATTGTTTATGTACATTAAAAAGAACTGTGGCCCCAGTACTGATCCCTGAGGGACACCACTATTAACATCACCTTATTCTGAAAAAAGCACCTCTCACTCTCCCTTATTCTCAGCATTATGACAGTGCCCTGAATTCCCACTTTATTTAGTTTGATTACTAATCTTTCATATGGTACCTTATCGAAAGCCTTTTAAAAATCAAAGTAAATAATGCCATATACATTTATAATTTTTTGATTATTTTCCTTTATTGTTTCCACATATAATTCTAGGATATTTGAGAAATGTGATATCCCATGTTTGTCCGCATGCTGGCTATGTGCTTTTATGGTTTCCACATAGAATTCTAGGATATACAAGAAACATGATCTCCCCTGTTTTTACGCATGCTGGCTATTTGTTAATATGGCATTTCTTCTTGTGTGATACTCAGTCTTTTCCTTAATAATTGCTCCCATTAATTTACTTAGAAATCATGTTGGGCTTAATGACCTATAGTTCATAGAATCAGTCTAACCACCTTTTTCCTATAATGGAATAATATTTGCTAGCTTCCAATCTGTAGGAATTTCCCCATTGTGTAGCAAGTTTCAAAAATAAGCATCATATGGTTATATATGTGCTTATATGTGTTAATTAACCTCCTTAATTACTCTAAGGTAGGTGTAACTGGTCCTGGTCTTTTGTAATTTTCAAATCACTAAATTTCTTCCTTAGTAGTCCCAGTAACTGTTGGAATGTTATTGATTTCTTTATACATGTAGTTCAGAGCATTCCCTTTTTTACTATCTATATTTTGTTTTCCCCTTTTAGTTCCTAATACACTTTACTTCCTTCTTGATTGTTGTTTTACTACTAAAATATTGAAATAATCTGTTTGGGTAAATTTTTGACCTTTTCTGCAATGTTTTTCTCCGTGTGCCATTTATCTTTCCTAATATTTTTTAACCATTGCTCTCATGCTTTATTAAGCCAAACTGAGTACTGAGGCTGTTAGTTTTATACCACGATCTATCTATCTATCTATCTATCTATCTATCTATCTATCATATATATATATATATATATATATATATATATATATATATATATATATAGTAGCTGTTTTGTCCCTTTTATAGCTCCTTATTTATTCATTGTGGGGATTTCTTCAATTCATTACTGCTTCTTAATTTTGGGAAAAATTTGTCCTGCATTAGATGTAAAAAACTTTCCAAACCTTACCCACATCCATTTCCCCCTTCTCCTCAAATACATCCACACTTAAAAGCCTATCCCAAATTATTTTATTTAGGCTTTGCTGAATCTGCTCAAAATTTTCGCTAATAAAAATAAACGTAACAGTTTTAGTTTTTATATATGCACTTTCCCTAAACACTGTTAAATATATGATATATATTGGTCACTTGATCCCATGGTTTAATCACATCTATCACCTGAATCTTATGCTGATTATTACAAAATACTAAATTCACAGGAGTTTCCCCCCTTGGGTAATTAAAGTTCCCCATGCCTATATTATCTCACCTAAACTTTTTTTTATATTTTTAAAAGGTGTATATTGAAAACATTGTGCAAACTGAGCTGCATATAATACACTCCTAATATAAGGCCCCTCTCCCTAATTCTTAACATCAACAGTAAGATATCTTGCTTTATATAAACGTTGACTCCCTCATTCTTCGGTTGTGCCTAGATTTTCTAATAGCTGTTTCCATCTCCATTATTTAGCCAGACTATTGTTTTTATATCATAATGATGTGAAGCTGCATGTAAATCCAACTCAGTTATTTTATTCTTAATACTTGTGGCATTCATTTAAGCAACTTTCATCTATTACATTTTGTTCTGACTTATTAATAGTTGATTAGAAGTTTACAAACATCTTGTATATTTGTATTTATATTACAGTCTGTCTCTTTATATGATATTTTAAACCTGGCCTGTCCTAAACTCCCTACTTAACCTCATTTCTAAATAATTTCTGTTCCAGAGGGAGTCCCAGTGCCCCATAAACCTATACCCCTATATTGTACACCAAGATTTAAGCCATGTGTTAAACCTTCTGATCTCCTCTTAAATTATTTGGACTGGTATGTGGCATACAGTAGGCAGAACTTAACATTTAAATCGAATTGACACCTAACTCTTTAAATCTACAGCACTGACAGCCTATATGTATGTATGTCATTTGTTCCAATATGCATGAGTAGGCCCTGCCATTTATGTTTGTGTCTTCCACCAGGCCTCTGGTACTCCATTATCCCTCATTTGGGTTAGGTGGGAATAACAATGTAATGCTATGTCGAAACCTAGTACCCCAAAAGTAATTTTTCTACTTTTCAGAAATTCATTCTGAAGTTCATTTACCTTGTGATGACTTTGATTGAAGTAATTATTTAATTTCTGCTTATGTCTTCATAAATTGTGCTCTCATTATGTATCTTTTTTGCTTCTTTGATGATATCAGAATTTGCAGGTGTGTCATTACAATTATTTTAATTAAATTTTTTGCTTTTTGTGCCAGATAATCATGGCATCTGTAAGACAGAGAAGAATGAGCAAGACTAAAGAGCCCAACCAGGAACAACCTAAACAGGAGGTCAAATTGGAAGCAAAACCAACAATTCATAGAGGTATTAATTACTTAATATTTTTAAATTAAACTTAGGCGTTTGTTACAGGATTGCTCATGGCAAATGCATATATGCAAGGTGTTCCAAAATGTATACATGTACATGTTCCTCTTAATACTAATTTGTACAATTGTTTTCAGGAACATAATTTGGTTGTTAAGTATTTTAGTATTAAAATTCAGGCACATTGTGGTAAATTTGACATCACACCTGTCAGATACTCTCAGATGTTTAAAACTGGTGTCTATGCACATTTGACATTATTAGATAATCTGAAATCACTGACCAAGTTTCCAGCTGTAACTGCTTCTCTTATTTCTTAAGTTGTTTTCTTTAACTAACTAGAACCTTATTT
Source organism: Erpetoichthys calabaricus (assembly GCF_900747795.2). Classification (NCBI taxonomy): domain Eukaryota; kingdom Metazoa; phylum Chordata; class Cladistia; order Polypteriformes; family Polypteridae; genus Erpetoichthys; species Erpetoichthys calabaricus. The sequence continues at coordinate 67,064,755 of NC_041402.2, forward strand.
TATATACAACTCCCATTATATTTTAGGTAACTTCTCTGGTAAAAGTTAAAATTTATGAGGATGCTTCAGTCACTTTTTATTTTCATTTTTTTCTAAAGACTACTTCTATTCTTTTTACTTTCCCACTGACATATTCTTTTAAAAAATAAGGAGATCGATTTTCCTCATCTTGCACCCTTGGCCATGCTGGAAAAAATATTGCTCAATTTCAAGGACTTAGACACCATCTCTGCAATATATAAAATTATTTTACAGTCCCTCTCTTTCAAAGATCCAAGTGGACAATTTGAAAAAGATCTCTTAATCAATATATCAGAAAGGGAGTGGAAAGTAGCAATGCAGAGAATTCACTCGAGCTCCATATGCGCAAAGCATGCAATTATTCAACTCAGAATTATATATCGAGCACATCTGTCTCGCCTAAAACTGTCCAAAATGTTTCCAGGGCAAGATCCAATCTGCAAACGTTGCAATCAAGTCCCAGCCTCACTGGGTCACATGTTTTGGGCCAAATTAACATCATTTTGGACCAAAATTTTTAAGTGCCTCTCAGACAGCCTTGGTGTTGCAATCCCTCCTAACCCATTAACAGCTGTGTTTGGTGTTCTTCCAGATGGGTTTAAATTGGAGAAGGACAAACAAACTGTGATTGCATTCACTACACTTTTGGCACGCAGACTTATTTTGCTAAACTGGAAGAATCCTAACTCTTCCCTTTTAAGTCAGTGGGTAACCAATGTTTTATACTATTTGAAATTGGAAAAAATCAAATATTCAGTTAGAGGATCTGTACAGAATTTCTTTAAAACCTGGCAGGATATAATCAATAAAATTTTAGAATAAGCTCTTAAAGCACCAAGGAAGTAATTATCTCTGCATTTCTTTTTCCTCTCCATTCATCTCTACTGGCCTATTAAACTCATCAATTTAGGTATGTTTATAAGCCTTAAGTTTTATCCCGTTGGCCATGCTCTCTCAGGGGTGGGGGTTGACTTGTTTTTCAATCCTATTTTTTGTAAAAATTGATCGATTTGTATGAATGATTACAATAAAATTAATAAAATTATTAAAAAAAAACATAAAACATTACTCCACCTTCATTTTCATCCTGATACTTAAAAATTAGATAGCTCTGTGAAATTTAGGTAGCTATCAGATTGTACCTAATTGATTATAGAAATGAGTTTATGCTCTTTGAACTGTGGATAGGATCCTCATTTACCCTGTCACAATTGCTAGAGTAGGGTGGTAATAATTAACAACAAAATGCAGTAGATGTCAAAAGTCTAAGCACCCTTATTAAAATTTTAGATACATCATATTAGTGTCTTTATTATATTATTTACAAGGGGGCTCCGCCCCCTGCTCGCTTCGCTCGCCTACCCCCGGCGTTTTGAACCTGTGCCCGCTGGGCAGCCACGTGTGAGGATGACGCACGTTTAATACGGATCGTCCGCCCGTGTCACTCTGGGGCCCCCCACTGTTAATACGGAGCTCCGTCCGTACTATTATGCGGTGCATTGTGGACAACTGCGGACCCCGTAGTGTTTCCCGTTTCAGTTTGTATCTCGGTCAGTCGAGCTTTTGTTTTTGAAGCTTTTGAATTCTGGTCTTCATTATCTGTAACCTGCTGTCTATGTGTTTGGCCCCCTCGTTTAACCTGTTTATGACGTTTTACTTTGCTTTCTACTCTGTCTTTCATTTCTGATCTCGCTTTATTCTGCTTTTGTTTCAATGACACCTGGTCCGTGGTGAATATATATTCCCTTTTTCGAGTAATAATTTTCATTTGTTTGCGATACTGTGATGTTTATCGTACTGTTAATAATGCATCACTGTAATGTGATTCAGCTACGCTGTATAGTTTGGATGTGTGAGGATGACGTATGTTTAAAACGGAGCGTTCGCCCGTGTCACTCTGGGTCTCCCCACTGTTACTACGAAGCTCTTTCCGAACTATTATGCGGTGCATTGTGGAGCACTGCAGACTCTGTAGTGTTTCCCGTTTCACTTCGTATCTCGTTTAGTCGAGCTCTTTCTTTTTGGAGCAGTGCCTGCCTGGTCTGCGGCATTTCAGACGCATGCTGTAGGCGCCTGCGTTCATTAATTATATCCAGGCAGGCACGTGTTTGTATCTCGGTCACTTGAGCTGTGTCGTGTTGAATCTGTGCCTGCTTTGCCTACGCAGTTTAAGACACGCGTTGTAGGCGTCCACGTTCATTAGATCTGTCCATGTGGGCTCGGTGTCGAAGCTGTGTTAGTTGTTGAGCTGTTCGGTTTTGGAGCCGAGACAGTTTTGCTTCCGCGGTTTCAGACGCGTGTCCGTACCATCTCGGGTTTGATGTATGAACCTTTGTGGACTCCATAGTGTGTCCTGTTTCACTCTGGGGCGGGGCGTTGACTCCTCCTGTTTTACTATGTCTCCTCCTGCGCCTTCACCACGCATTAGTGCCACTCACAATATGGTGGCGACGCTTGCGCCTTCCGTATTATGTCGGTTTTTACAATGCTGAGTAGGCGCCTTTGCCTTTTGTACTTTACCGCGCCTTCCGACGCACGATGTAGGCGCCTGTACCTTCCGGGTCTGCCTCCGCTGTGTGGTGTGGACGTTTAACTGTCGTTGTTTCTGCCTTTATATTCTGTATTTCGGTGTGCATGTGTTTCGTGCCTAGGTTTTTTTTGAAGCTGTTGCATTCCAGTTTTCATCATCTGTAACCTGCTCTCCATGTGTTCGTCCCCGTTCTTTTATCCCTTTATAAAGTTTTACTTTGTTTCCTACTCTGTGTTTTATTTCTGACTTCGCTTTATCCTGCTTGCGGCATGTCAGATGGTTCATAGTCTCTCTCGTTTTACTCTGGGGAGGGGGGCTTTGTTCTGTAACCTGCTCTCCATGTGTTTGTCCCTGTTCTTTACCCTCTTTATGACGTTTTACTTTGTTTCCTACTCTGATGGTTCGTAGTCTCTCCTGTTTTGCTCTGTTTTTGGGCTTTGTGTGGCGCCTGCTCACGTGCGTAGTCTCTCCCGTTTCACTCTGGGGGGGGGGGGGGGGGGGGGGGGCTTTGTGTGGCACTTGCGCACTATGTCTTTTGCGTCCACGGGCAGGTCCCTGCGTCCATATCCGGTTTACCATTCTGGTTTAGTAATATGGATAAGATCCTAAGAATAACACCATTAATGTGAAAACAAATGGATTTTTAGGAAAATAAGTAGAAAGATTAATGCCTCAATTACACAAATGAAGACCACTTTCGTTGGGTTTTAAAAAAAAAAAAAACTCAGAAAGGCCTAAATGCTGTACTTTGAAAAAAGGCTAAGGCCTGCACAGTCAGAAAGGCCTAATGTTTATAAAATCATCACTAATCGAGAGGGCAACCACTAAAATCCTGGCAGAAAATAACAATGCTTCAAGGACTATTTGAATCAATATTTTTTCAGCTAAATAGAAAAACAGCATAAAAATGTTTAAAAAAACAAATATATAAAGGATACTAAAGAAGAACACCATCCAAATCCTATGCCAAGAAATCCAAAAGCAAATAAAACATAAACCTGAGGAACAAGAACATAAAGGGAACCTAAAAACAAAAAAAAAAGAGTAGGAGTATCTAATTCCTCAAAAGAGAACTGCCGCAAACCTAAGAAATATATAGGGTTCTTTAGTTTGCATTAGAAGGCAGTAATTGCAAACTAATGTGGAATGGGACCAAGGCAAAACCACTGTAACAGGAAGAATACATAGGGTTGTTTATGTTGTGCCTGAAGGCTAAAGTTACAAACAAATGAGGAAAGCAACTGGTGCAAAACTACAAACATTACAATAAAAGTGAACATACGATGCACAAAGGAATTATGGAATTTTACAAAATTTCCAAAAAACAAACACACACAATGCTAAAACCTTTTGCTTTGATATAAGCAGTACTGTATATCTTTTCAGATAGTTCTCTATCGACTTAGCATACCTGGATTTTCCAATTGTAATCCAGTTGTATTTGTAGGAAAATTCAAGCGCACCTGTACATAATCTTTTTTGGCGAGTCCGCACATAAAGTTGCATTCCATATATACAAATAGAAAAAATGAAAAAAATGTAGCAAAGTTTCAGTAACCTGTCTAAGACAGGCCAAGTAACCAGGGGAGTCATGTCATATGTCTCAAACCAGAGACATGTTCCACTGTATTTGGCCAAATAAATGCAGTTATCCGTTGCAAATCTTGGGGGTTAGGGGCATAGAATCCCTGCAAATGTGTTTTGGGCCCATGATTACTGTATAGTCTTAAGTTTATTGCACTTAATGAGATATAGAAAGTTTCTAGAAACACAACGTAGAATGATCACTGTGCAAGCAAACCACATATGTGAGGCTGGCTGCTGAGACAAAATGCATAGTGCAGCGGTTCCTTGTAAGCTTAGTAACTTTTTGCAAAGTTTAACTTATATTAAAGTTGTATGTATATTTATTATAGTAAACAACAAAAATTCTGAATATTACAGATATGGATATGAAATCCAGCAAAAAACTAAGCACAAAATAATGAATGTAAATACTTGCTACACAGTCCAGTTTTGCAGATACAGGTGATGGTGATGTAATTATGAAATCCCCTGTGAACAGCCACTTGAAAGTTATATAAGGTTTTGTCCTACCATGATATCGATGTAAGTGAAGATGTGTAGAGGTTGGGAGCACTCCCTAGATGAAGATGAATTCCAACCCAGGCAAAATCATACAAACAAGTGAGCACAGGACAAGAAAAAACTGTAATCTAATGGGTGTAATTGCAATCCAGTTGTGCAGTGAAGCATTGAAACAAAAATACACCAAGTACTGCAATCCTGTCAGCTTCTTATAACTCAGTTTTAAAGCTGGCACCCTCAATTTGTTTCACCCAGAACCCCTCATGGCAGCCATTGAAGCTGTTCAATGATGCCATTCTCTCGGTGTTGCCTGGATTTGCAGTCCATTTTAACCAGAGCAGCTACAGTGATGTTTGTGGTTTTTCAGGAATAGGTTGCAACTTTCACAAAATAATTTCCATTTAATTACTGAAGGCAAACCTGCAAATAGGCAGATTCATAAACCATAATAAAGCTGTGAATTGTAAGGATTGACCTATAAAATATTTTCCATATTAAAATGAAATCACTGTGTCTGTTAAGTGGAGTTCTTTATACAGAGGTGATTAATGCTACAGTGTAATCTGCTAAAAATATTTTTTAACTTTTAGTTTGGTTTTTTGTGTGTAGTCTAATGGTATCTTGAAATTTTCATTGCACATCTTTTTTTTTAATTCTGTAATATGCATTTTTATTTTACAGGGAGCAGAATATGGAATGGCTTATCAGTGTTAGTTGGTTGTTTACTAGCTGCTTCTCTTGGACTTGTCACATCTATTTATGTAGCAACTTTGCATGAGAATGATTTATGGTTTTCTAATATTAAGGTAAGAAATATTTTCTGCTTTGCATTAAGCATATAAGTTTTATTTGGTGAAAAGTTACAGATACTGATTAACGGTGAACCTCCACTTTAAGCATAATAATTCTTCCCTCACCAATAATAATATTTTACCTATTTCTCAATTATGATTTGTGATGGTGTGGGTTAGCTCCACACTCCCGGTGGCAATCTGGAGCATCTTGACCTCTTCACCGTTGATAAAGATGAGCTGGGCAAATGAGGACATATACACATAGCAATAGATAGGTGTAACAGTGATCTAGTGATTTATTTAAAATCCAGCAATTCAGGTGCTCAAAATTGTAGTGCAAAATTTCAAAAAATACATAACCCATGAAATCCATGTGTGAATGTGGAGCTTAAAAATTCAATTAATAAATATCCATTAAAACAAAGTTAAAATCCCTTAGCAGGAAGCTGTCCTTAAAATTCAAGACATCTAAAACTGACATCTCCACTGGTTTACCCTATTCGGGTCTCGCAGCAGGAGAGATGTCTACCAACAAGTGCAAACAACCGTTTATCCACTTGTGTCCCCGCCGCCCATCCCTCCAGAGTCTTGAACAGAACAGGGACAACAGAATCTTGTTGTTCCTGCTCCCATGGTCAGCAGGAGCAACCCTGAGCCTCCTCGAGTGTCGGTCACATGCTTCTGTCCGGAGGCTCGCATTCCCATCTGCCTGCTTAATCCTATTGCATTGACTCTCGCTCCTGCCCTTCTCTCTGTTCGTTTACCACTGCTCTCTTTCATTTTCATCTCTTTGTTCTCCTGTTCTCTGTCATGTGCAGGCTCCTTTATCCTGTCTGTTTAATTGGGTGCAGGTGCGACATGCTGCTCTACCTGAGGCACATTTGGGGCGCCCGACCGATCCGTCTGCCTTTCTACACATATGCGGTGCGATCGGCAAAGTACTCCACTAACCAATGAATGAAACACACACCCCACCCCTAGTTCCGAGCTTTCACACTACCCGGGACACGATTATTTAAAACTAGGGGGGCAAGCCCCCATTGCGCCTTTGGCGCCCAACCCCCAGTTGCGGCCAGTCTGCTGCTCACGTTGTGAAGAGGGGGGCTGAACGCACCCCAAGGAAACACTGTCGCTGTTCCGAAACCCCTTCTTAAATGGTGATACAATGGGAAACAAATACAGTTTTTTTTTTTTACATCCTATTTGTTCGATCAGCTACAGGCTTGCTGCTGCTGCCATGCCGCATGATCTGCATCTCGAACAGCACTTCGGACATTTAAAAGCCTGTATAGCAGCTGTCCTACTCTTTGGCTTTTATTGTTGGCCCCGGGCATGGTTAAATCTCTTCACACTCTTGGTTAAGTCTCGTCTTGCGGGACGTGAGTTATTGATATTCTTTAGTCTATAATTTAAAAACGGAATAAGAATATGAAAATCTAACAACATCACATTAAAGTTCGATACATTCTGAAAAGAATGATACCAAACCTATATATGCAGGTTATAAAATAAGCCCTATTTAAAGTGTGACATAAAAATATCACATAAAATCGTTGCACTTTTAGACTTATGATTTTATATATAGAGTAGATTCTGCCAAATGCCATGGACCACTCATCACATGTTTGGGTACTCAAAGAATTGTATCTAATTTTATTCAAAATATATTGGTTTTGAAGGACATTGTGGGATTTGCCATTTCAGTTTGTGTATCTATAGTGTTTTAGGGTGTTCTTTACATATAACTTGGCTAAGACAGGGGGTCTTCTTTATGTTGCATGTCTCAGACCAAACGATAAATGTGTCATGGTATCTGTTCTTAAACAGGCTTCTGCTGGAGTTGATCATTGTTTTCTCATAACAAAACAATTGTTTTCAATAAATGAATACATTTTTGTAGTTGTATATTCACAATTAAACCTAATCTTCTAACACCATTTTTGGAGTAGTATCTTGTGGCACTATCATTCTGTCATGGAAAATCTTTCCATACATTTCTAGCTTGTCATTTTGTCTTACTCATTTCAAAGGTACCTAGCCCACCCTCCATATGTTGGTAGGAACATATGTCTTCTTGGGTTGGAGCCTATCCCAGCTAGCATAGAATGCAAGGCAGGAACAAACTCTAGACAGGGTGTCAGTCCGTCACAAAGCAAACACACACACTCTCAAACAAAACAGACACTAGGGCCAATTTAATGTCAGCAGTTCACCTAATTTGCATATGTTTGGACAGTGGAAGGAAACCGGACCACCTTTGGGAAAACCCATGAAGACAAGTGAAGAACATGCAAAACTCCAAGCAGAACACAAACCCTGTTCTCATTACTGCAAGGCAGCAGCACTACCACTGTGCCATCATGCCACTCTAGAAAAAGATATTTTATCAACTACAGAAAAAATAACATTTTCCATTTGAGGAACTTTCTAAAGCTTTTTCAGAATTTTGTATTTGAAGTTGCATTATCAATAAAGGGGCTACTTCACATTGGATTCTCTGCTTGGATACCTCTCTGAGTTGGGTAAGGGATAGATGTTAACATTCATGCATGGATTGTAGGAGGCGCTTACTGGTGCTGTAGCCTGAGGCCCTGATCTGTAGGGGTCTCCAAAATTAGGCTTAATTTGTTGGGTTCATCTGTAAACTTGTTTGCTCAATTATTTTCTAAAAAAATTGCTATGCTGCCAGTTTAAATAATCTTTTTTTTTCTCAGCTCCTTAACAACAAACAAATGTGCCGTTGTGACAATACAGTAAATGTAAAAAAGCAAAAATTGCATCAGGAAAGGTTTTTGGCATAAACCCTGTGCCAAGTTAAACATACAGATGAGAAACAGAATGTCCGTCCCAGATTGGTTGAGGCCTGGGTTACCAACGACTGCCATTGATGCTGCTATACAGCAGGGTATCAGTGGAAACTATGCTACTGCTGGCCAAAGAAGGTGAAGGAGAACAATAGGGGGAAATCGGGTTCCAAGACAATCGGTGAAGAGGAAGGTAAAGTGTGTGGAGTTCAGAGTCGGAACTTAGAATATTGGCACACTGACTGGTAAAGGGAGAGAGCTGGTCGATATGCTAGATCAGAGAAAGGTAGGTGTACTCGGTGCATTAGAGTCCAAGTGGAAAGGGGTTAAGGCTAGAAGCATTTTAGGTGGGTGCAAACTGTTCTACTATGGTATGGATGGGAAGAGACGTGGGGTAGAGGTAATTGTAAAGGAAGAGTATGTTAGGAGTGTTTTGGAGGTGAAGAGAATGTTTGGCTGATTATAAAGTTGGAAATCGATGGGGTAATGTTAAATGTCATCAGCGCATATGTTCCATAAGTGGGATATGAGATGGCAGAGAAAGAAGATTTCTGGACTGAGTTAGATGAAATGATGGAGGGTATACCCACAAAAGAAAGAAAACGTGATTGTAGCGAATCTTAATGGGCACATTGGCAAAGGGAACAGTGGTGATGAGGAGGTGATGGGCAGGTATGGCATTAAGGAGAGAAATGTTGACTTTGCAAAAAGGATGGTAATGGAGGTGGTGAATACATATTTTAAGACGTAGGAGGAACACAGGGTGACATATATGAGTGGAGGAAGGTGCACACAGGTTTATGTCCTATGTAGGAGATGCAATGTGAAAGAGATTTGATACTGAAAAGTATAGCATAGTTGTGACTTTGGGTTATACTGCAGTGTGCAGTCTTTGGGGTTTTACACACAAAGGTCCTTTTTTGCTGCCATCAAAATTATGTCTGCTTGGTCTGCAGTGATCAGTCTACTCCCTTCTTCAGCAAGGCAAACATGTTGCTTTACATACAGCCTTTCAGGCTTGTGCACCTTGCATTGCTTTGGCAAGGCTGGAATCAACGCAACACTCAGGTCCAGCTGTATTACTTATGGTCTTCCACTCCTACAATCCAGCTGTAGGTTACCCTTTACAGTAGAAGGTTCATTCAGCCTTTGTTATGGCCACACTGTAGGCAGTTGAGGTCCTGCTATAAAGCAGAAGATAATGCCAAACAAGAGAGCTGATGCTTGTAATGGGTTATACAGTATCTCACAAAAGTGAGTACACACCTCACACTTTTGTAAATATTTTTTAGGGGTGTACTCACTTTTGTTGCCAGCGGTTTAGACATTAATGGCTGTGTGTTGAGTTATTTTGAGGGGACAGCAAATTTACACTGTTATACAAGCTGTGCACTGACTAATTTATATTGTATCAAAGTGTCATATCGTCAGTGTTGTCCCATGAAAAGAAATAATAAAATATTTACAAAAATGTGAGGGGTGTACTCACTTTTGTGAGATGCTGTACATAAACTATTGGACATTTTGACTTTGGTTTCTTTGGTACATATAATCCCATTTTTTTTTTGACAATTTCAAAGTTTTTTTGCATCAGACTTGAATTATGGTTCTTTGTGCACTGACTAGGTGTAGTGAAAAGTACCATACTGAGACATCTTTGGATGTCATTTGAGTGTGATTATTCATTCTTACCAGATGAGACACATAAACTGGTTTCCAAAGAGAGCCCCTGTGAGGAGAATGTACACATTAGTTGAAATGTCAATGAAAAAGTACCTGCAGCTTAAGTACAAGACTTGTTTGCCAAAAACAAATCAATTGGGCAGTAACAGTGTTTCCTACAATGGGCTAAAACATATTTTAGGATCTGTTCTTGACTTATGAAAAATCTTGCCAGAATAGACCTTGGCTCTTAAGATTCTAAATTGGACAAAGAGAGATTCTGGCCAAATTCCTATTTAAAGTAAGGAAAGTAAGTAGAACCAAGCCACAGATGGAGCTCCCAGAAAGGAATCAGTTTAAAAGGAAAACAATCGCCTTTATTGGAGACAGAAGGATATTGGCAGTGGATGCTCTCCAATCAAAAATTTAAATAAGACATTAAATACTCTGCAATGTTGCATAGTTCATCTGAAGTAATATCATGCTGAGTAAAGGCATTCAGGATTTTTCAAAATGTGCTGTGCATATGAATATATCAGAAATTAAGATATGAATGTCAGTCCTGATAAACAGAAAACTCTCATATTGACCCAGCACTTCTAAAATAATTTCAAGGAAGCTTAAATAGACTGTACAATAATTAATAATTTATTAGATTTGGCAAATAAGGAACGGACATAGAAAATGGAAAACACAATTAAAACTCCTGGTGCTACACTGGATCTTCCTGAAGAGGTCTTGAACCCTCTGGCTAACTGGTAGGGTGGCAACTATCTTCCAATTTAGAATGAAACCTCCTTTACCATGAGAAATCTTTATACTCCCTGTTGGGGTGATATTGGGTAAAACACTACATCTACTTCTTAAGTCATGACCTGCACAGCCATAAAGTGCTCATATTCCAGTCTCTAGTAATGTAGACTTTATGCAGAATTTTACCATTAAGTAAATAGCATTGATGGTTTCTAGAATATAGTTGGGTATTTGAACTTGTTACGAAAAAAAAAAATGTCATCCTTATATATTACAGTAATATTTACATTTAAAAATTGGCTAATTTTCAACTGTTAACTGTTATAAACACTCATGAGACTGAACTGTTATAAAAAAGACTAGAAAATAAGGATTCTACAAACAGTACTGTTTAGATATATATTGTTTAATTTTATTACTTTTCTGTTATCCTTGTTCTAGGAAGTTGAAAGAGAAATTTCATTCCGCACTGAATGCGGACTTTACTATTCATACTATAAGCAAATGCTAAATGCTCCAAGTATTCAGCAAGGTAAGAAAGTTACGATGCTTTTCCTATACAATGCAATACAATACAATATACAGCATAATGTAATATTATTTTTTTAAGTTCAAAGTCATGGCTTAATTTTTTTTTGTTAGTAAGCATATAATGTTGGACTTGATTTTCAAGTTATATTACAAAGATTGTACAGTTTATTTTCTAACTTTTCATATTTAATGTACTTGATAAATAACTATTCATAATACTTTTAAGTTTAGAATTTTCATTTTAGCATGGATTTTTTATTTTGTTTGCTCTGGAGATGATGATGATCTTGGAATCAACAGACTGCTGTGCTCTATTTAACAATTGTGCTTAAGGTGCTTCTGTAGACATCTTGCATTTACAGTGGATTCAGAAGGTATTTAGACCTGTTTAATAAATTTGCAAACCTTTCTTAAAATGTTTTTTCACTTTGTCATTATAGGTCAACAATGACACATATGTTCATTTAAAATTTAATCTGCAATATAGTAAAGTGTGCAGAGAGTGAAGGGGTCTGAGTATTTTCTGAATTCACTGTAACTGTTAGTTGACATTGATCACGGCAAATATTCCTCTTAAATTACAGTACACCTGGTGAACAGAGCAGCATTTCCAAAGTCAAATTACATTTACAAGCTGTGTTTACCCCAGTCTAGTAACTTACCCACACTTACTTAAAATCTTGATGTATCTTATTGTTGTATAATTACATCTTTGTCTATCTTTTTTTAATCTAACTTTGTCTAACATCAGTGGATATAAACAACACTGTGAGTGTTCTCATATGCCTTATTGATTACCCGAGGAATAGTAGTAGTAACTAAGTTAATTTGTGTTAGTAGAGTCTAGTGTTTAAAATAATAAGATTTAAACAGCACATTTTCTGTTTAGTCATTGTTCATTTGTCTGTGAGTAGGTAAAGAAACTTGTTGGTGCTCCAGTTGAAAAAAATATTCAATATTTAAAACTACCCTGTACTTCTCCCTTGAACACATATTGAATATAAAATAAATCTAAAGGTTTTTTATATTGTAGTTAAAGTACTCCATATTAAACTTTTAAAGCTTTATCAGAGAAAATATTTAGCTGTAATATTTTGAGAGTTTAAATGACATATTGTAAATATTTTGATAGTAAATGTTTAAATGGAAAAACAGTCCTTAAATAATATATGGTATACTTTCTTCCACTCATTTTAAATACACATTATTACATAAAATGTACAGCCTAATTAGATTAATTTAGCACATTATTAAATTAACACTGCTCTGCTAAAATATTTCATTATTTACCTTGTTGATTAGATGTAAAATAATGTTAAGTTTATATTTTAATATTTTAGTATAATGTTAAAATATCTCTTTTCTCAGGTTTATATGAATTAATCAATGATAATATCACAGAATCAAGGAGAACTATTAATATTCTTCAAAGAATGAACATTTATCAGGAGGTTGTTTTGTCTATTTTTTATCGCATTCTTCCAATCAAGGTAACAAAACTTCACATTGGAATGGTCTGAGGTGGCTTAAATGGGGCACATTTTTCTTGATATTGCATATTTAATATAAGACATTTGAATTCTTCATATTAACATGTAATTTTACTATCTTGTCAATATGCCACACTACACAGATATGAGTAAACTATGATGTTTTATTAAGTGTTATGAAGACCAAAAGAACACTTTGTTAAGGTGCTGTTACATAAGAGTAAATGAGTAAAGATGTATTTTTGCAGTACCTAAACTAAACCATTACCCTACTTTTTAATTTCAAAAATATTTAATTGTATTTTTGTGGTTCTCCTCAGACATGTTTCAGTTTATCACACTATATGTTATGAAATTTCTGATATGAAATATGTTTTTTAATACTCCTAGTGTTAGACTTACCTATTACATTAGAACCTTGTTGCATACCCACGATCAAACAATTTTACCTAAGTTAATTATTAAAATTGTGATCTACATGTATTAAGTAACTTTGTTCTCTATAGGCCTGAATTTGAGTAAAACAATAATTGGTATATTTAAAAATCTTTAAAATGTTGACACTTTTTATTTTTCAACATGTCTCATCCTTACACCTTCCCCACTGTGCAGAGGATCACATTTCTGTACCGCAACCAATTTGCTTTTTTGCTATACTATATTAGTGTGCACTATCAAATTATGTTACTTTGACAAGCAATTTCTTAGAGTAATGTATATACACAGAAGTCTTACAGATGCTGGGAGAAAAATACAAGTAGACATGAGGAGAACACACAGTCTTTAGAAAAACAGTGACTGGGCCCAGATTAAGACAAAGAATCTTAAATCTGTGAGGCTGCAGTAGTAACTACAGCTTTTCCATGGCACACTATAAAGTGAAATGCATAAGTGAGTAGTATAATATTGTGGAATAAGAAATGGGAGGACTTTAAACGTTTGAACTTTAGTATGTATGTTTGAACTCTGTTCTGCTATAAGATGGAAATGTTGGCAAACTGAAAACTCGGACAAAATGGATGGCCATTTCAGATTAAAAATTCATTGGTAAGGAATACTCACACATTGTGATATTCAAGATAAAGTCTTAGTGAACTACAGAAATGTATAAACACCAAAATCAAAGTGAATGAAACGGAAGAGCATGTGCACATGATCAACGCTGGCAACACACTGGAAATAGCCAAGGGGTGCAGTTGAGTAGGAGTGAGTGAGTCACGCCCAGTTTTCCACATTCACCAGGTCCTTGACCACTCACTCTGTGCAGTCATGTTTAAAAGTATAGTGCTTTCATGCTTAGTACAATATTCATGGCAAAGCTTTTACAAATTAGTGTATTGTACTTAGAGGTTCACCTCAGGTAATATGGGACCTCGGAGAAATGGGGTGCATTTGATTGGGGTCCCACAGTACTTTAAATCTTATGATTAATATCTAACCTTAATAGGCATGCAGTTATCTTTCTTTTAGCTGTACAACCAGAGCTAAATGTACATTTCACAAAGGATAGAAATATACATGCCATTAGAGAAGCTGCACAGCTCTGTGAGGCAAATTGGAAAGGTAGAAAGGAAATTCGTTTTTACAAGTGGCCTCTATTTATTTTATATATACTAAATATGAAATAATACAGAAACACAAATAAAGTTGCCAGAGTGATCACTTTTTTTTGCTAAATAAAACAGTATTGATATTCTTATCCATATTACTAACCGAGAATGGTAAACCAGAAGGCATGGATCCAGGTACATGGCGGTGGACGCAGGAGACATAGTGCGCAGGCGCCTATAGCGCGCGTCTCATAAACCGCAAGCGAAGTCTGATCCACTGCGAACGAAGGAGTCATGGCTCAAAAACGAAAGAGCTCAACTAACGAAGGAGTCACGGCTCAAAAACGAAATAGCTCAACTAACGCCACACAGAAAAGAGGATTCTGCACTGCACCCCAGAGTCAAACGGAAGACACTACGGGGTCCGCAAAGGTCCACAAAGATAGTACGAAAGGAGCAGGCGCCTACAACGCGCTTCTGAACTAAACGTCCACACTACACAGCATGGTCCGGGTAATAAGAATAAACGAACTCTCCGTATTAAACGTATGGCATCCTCACACGTCCAAACCATATAGCATATGTGAATCACATTACAGTGATGCATTATTAACAGTACAACCACAGAAAACGCTCCGTATTAACAGTAAGTGCAATTATCCATATTACTAACGGTAGACAACGGATAACTAATGGAGTCACGGTCACGGCTCCAAAATGATCCAGCTCAACTAACGGAGCTACAAAAGCGAGCCCGCATGGATAAAAACAATAGACGTAGGCGCCTACAACGCACGTCTGAAACCGCGGAAGCAAAACTGTCTCGGCTCCAAAACCAAACAGCTTGACTAACGGAGCTACAAAAACGAGCCCGCATGGACAAATACAATGTACATAGACGCCTACAACGCGCGTCTGAAACTGCGGAAGCAAAGCAGACACGGGTTCAAAACGAAAGACCACAACTGACTGAGATACAAAAACGAGCCCACCTGGATAAAATCAATGAACGCAGGCGCCTACAGCGCACGTCTGAAATGCCGCAAGCAAAGCAGGCACGGCTCCAAAAAGAAGGAGCTCGACTAACGGGGCTACAAAAACGAGCCCGCCTGGATAAAACAAATGAACGCAGGCGCCTACAACGCGCTTCTCAAACAACGCAACCAAAGGAGTCATGGCTCCAAAACGAAACATCTCAACTAACGGACATACAGAAGCGAGCCCGCCTGAATACAATTAATGAACGTAGGCGCCTACAACGCGCCTCTCAAACAGCAGAGTCAATAGATAAATGGCAAAGACAGGAATGACAGATGGCCGCTAAACAATTCCGCCAATTAGCTGACAACGCATTCTGTAATGAGTCCACTATTAGTGAACATTCATTAGGATTAATGAATATACTTCCTTTGTTCGTCATCTACACCTTTATACTCCAATATATCTCATACATTCATCAATGTATTTCGGGTTACCCAACACCGGGGGTAGGCGAGTGAAGCGAGCAGGGGGCGGAGCCCCCTTGTTTCTTAGAGAAGTCTGCCACCTCTTTCTCTCAACCTCTATCAACCTCTTAGCCATTGTAGGTTCAAGCATTATACACATTGAGTCATGTGTGGATCTTCACTATCCAACAATCAGTTGTCCTCCATGGCTGTGGTTTCAGTACTACTGAAAAAGACAAGACATATTCATGTTTAAATTCTCTTCTTCACATATCCCTTTTGAAACTATTCAACTTGCAGAGCACTTTTTGTCACAGCACTGACAATGATAAGAATAACTGTTGTAAAAGATAGATGTTTCATGGTGATTATTTTCCAAAGCTGTTTGAATGACCAATAATTTAAGGGGGGGAAGCTAATACTTTTTTTGTAAAACCTAGTGCTAGGGTGTTGTACCATGTTAGCCATTATGAATGTAGAGAAAAGTCCAGCAAAATGACACCTTTTATTGGCTAACTCAAAAGGTTACAATATGCAAGCCTGAGTGCCTCGAAAGCTTGCATATTGTAACCTTTTGAGTTAGCCAATAAAAGGTGTCATTTTGCTGGACTTTTCTCTGTAAAACTTATAAATACTACTCCTTAGTTGTAAAACCAGCAGCCCCGCGATTCTCGAAAGAATCACAAATCCAAGAATGGCAATCACTTTCTGTTCCTTCCGATATTAGTAGGGATGAAATATCATGGAGGGTGTGTGCGTCCACAGTGCCACTCACAGTGTGGCGGCGATGTTGACGTACAATTCCGCTAGTCATGAGGCGTGTTTCAGAAGCGCGTTGTAGGTGCTTTCGTGTATTGTTTTTATCCATGCAGTCTCGCATTTGGCAGTGGCGGTAGTGTAAACGACTTGCCTGTTGCCTCTGGCATCTGTGCATATATACTGTACAATCTGGCATGCATGCTGTACCTCAGGTTTAGTTTACAGGTCGTAGCCATACGGGCTCGTTTTTGTATTAGTAATCGTTGAGCTTCTTCGTTTTGGAGCCGTGACTCCTTATTGTTTTTATCAATGCAGTCTCGTCTTTGTTGGTCTGTGGCTGTGTCATTAGGTAGACGTCGTTTACTGTGAGGAATCATAATTCAATTTACTTTTAATACTGATTGGTAGATGCAAAAGCAAATGAACTATTGTAGGATCTAATGCATTCCATAAAGCTGTTAATTTCGGGTACATTGTTACTCAAAAGCTTCCGTACATATTCAGGATATTCATCCAAAGGAGGCAGCTTAACTTGACCTTTTTGACAACAACGTGTAAACTCATCAGTTATACTGCCAGTTTTTTCTTCAAGGAAGTTACGTGAATGACAATGACTGCAAATGACACTCATTAATCCCAATGAATTTTCATGAACAGTGGACTCATTATAGAATGCGTTCTCAGCTAACTGGCGGAATTGTTCAGCGTCTGTCCGTCGTTGCTGTCTTTGGCTTATTCTTTGTTGGAATACTGAACGTCTTAAACCTTTTAAACGACTTTGTAGCCCTTCTGCAGTTTCTTTTTGGATCCGTGCCTCTCTTGCATGTAGTGTTTCAGAAGCGCGTTGTAGGCGCCTTCGTTCATTGTTTTCATCCCTGCGGGCTCGTTGTTGTATTTCCGTTACTTGAGGTGTTTCGTTTTGGAGGCGTGACTTCTTTGCTTCTGGTGTTTGTGAAGCACGTTGTAGGAACCTCCGTTTATTGTTTTTATCCATGCGGTCTCGTGTTTGTTTCTCTGTTACTGAATTACCATTATGTGATTCAAACATGCCACACAGACTGCTGGCACAGTGGATTAGAGCAAGTTTAGTTTACAGGGTGTGTTGTTTGGGCGCCACCTACTGACTCTGGGAAGCCGCTGCGTTTGACTCTAGGCCACCGTGGCGCAGTTACTTTCGGGTACATTGTTTGTCAAAAGCTTCCGTAAATATTCAGAATATTCATCCAAAGGAGGCAGCTTAGCTTGACCTTTTTGACAACAATGTGTAAACTCATCAGTTGTACTGCCAGTTTTTTCTTCAAGGAAGTTACGTGAATGACAATGACTGCAAATGACACTCATTAATCCCAATGAATTTTCATGAACAGTGGACTCATTATAGGATGCGTTCTCGGCTAACTGGCAGAATTGTTCAGCGTCTCTCCGTTGTTCCTGTCTTTGGCTTTTTCTTTGTTGGAATACTGAACGTCTTAAAACCTTTTAAACGACTTTGTAGCCCTTCTGGAGTTTCTTTTTGGATTCGTGACTCTCTTTCATGTAGTGTTTCAGAAACGCGTTGTAGGCGCCTTCGTTCATTGTTTTCATCCTCCATACGGGCTCGCTGTTGTATTTCCGTTACTTGAGGTGTTTTGTTTTGGAGCCGTGACTTTTTTACTTAGGTTTAGGTTTAGGTTTATTTGTCATATATAGGTTAACACAGGGTCAACATACAATGAAATGTGTATGACGAGAAAAACAAGTCACTCAGCCTAGATCCAGTAAAGCTTAAAAAAAAAAAGATTACAAGTTAAAAATAGACAAGTCATATAAAATAAAATGTGTATGTTTTAAAAGAAGTTATAGAGCAATATGAGTTGAATGAGCAGCAAGTACAAATGACAGTTATTGCACAGATAATGTTTTATAAGTGCAGATGCATATTCTATAAAGTGCAGATGCATGTTCCAGTCAGTATTCTGAGTGTGTGCAGGTACAGTTTGTGTGTGAGTAGTGCAATGTAGATGTAGTGCAATGTAGATGTAATGTAAGTGTGTGTAAGTGTTCAGGTGTTGCTGTTGAGGAGTCGAATGGCCTGGTGGTAAAAGCTGTTCTTAAGTCTTGTAGTTCGAGCAGCCAGACTCCTGTATCGTCTGCCAGACGGTAACAAGGAGAACAGCTGGCGTGCTGGATGGCTGTGGTCCTTTATGATGCTGCTTGTCTTATGCAAGCACCGATGGAGGTAAATGTCTTCAATGGCAGGAAGACTCTTGCCCGTGATGTGCTCTGCTGCCTTCACCACTCTCTGTAGTGATTTCCGGCTGCTGGCAGAGCAGCTCCCATACCAGACGGTAATGCAGCCCATTAGCAGACTCTCGACCACACTCCTGTAAAAGTTTGAGGTGATGTTGGCATTCATGCCAAACTTCCTCAGCCTCCTCAGGAAGTAGAGCCGCTGGCGAGCTTTCTTGACCACAGTGTCTATGTGAAGGGTCCACGAGAGATCCTTGGTGATGTTTACTCCGAGGAACTTGAAGCTGTTAACCCTTTCAACTTCTATGCCGCTGATATAGATGGCCTGGTGTTCTCTGCCTTGTTGTTTTCGATAGTCCACAATCATCTCCTTGGTTTTGCTGACGTTAAGAGACAAGTTGTTATCTAGGCACCAATTACTCAATGCCAGCACCTCCTCTCTGTAGGCCGTCTCATCGTTGTCAGTGATAAGGCCTATGATGGTTGTGTCGTCTGCAAACTTGATGATGGTGTTTGTGCCGTGTTTTGCAACACAGTCATGGGTGAACAAGGAATACAAGAGGGGGCTAAGCACACAGCCCTGCGGCGCTTCTGTGTTTAAAATGAGTGATGAGGATGTGTGTTTGCCAACTCTCACCACCTGGGGCCTGTTTGTGAGGAAAGAGAAAATCCATCTGCAGATGGTCGTCCCCAACCCAAGGTCGTCAAGCTTCAAGACGAGTTTTGAGGGGATGATGGTGTTGAATGCCGAGCTGTAATCTATGAACAGCATTCTTACATATGTATTTCCTCTTTCCAGGTGGGTGAGGGCAGTGTTTATTGTTAGCGCAACGGCATCCTCTGTCGATCTGTTTGCTCTGTAAGCAAATTGGAGAGGATCCAGCGTGTCAGGGAGGGAGGAGCAGATGTAACCTTTGACTAGTTGCTCGAAACACTTCATAATGACCGATGTCAGTGCAACCGGGCGATAGTCATTCAGACAGGAGACCAGCGGTTTCTTTGGGACAGGAATGATGGTGGATGCCTTGAAGGAAGTGGGGACCACTGACTGCCTCAGGGAGAGATTGAAAATGTTGGTGAACACACCTGCTAGCTGGTCAGCACACGCCCTGAGGGCACGGCCTGGGATGCCATCTGGTCCCGGAGCTTTGCGAGGATTGACCTTTTTGAAGGACCTTCTCACATCAGATGTTTCAAGGATCAGAGTGACAGACTCACTGCCCCCTTGAGGATATAGCACCTGTTCTTTGTTGGCTGCATCAAAACAAGCATAGAAAGTGTTGAGCTCGTCTGCAAGACATGCAGTGGGCTGAACACTGACTGTGTTTTTCTTTTTATAGTCAGTGATGCAGCACAGTCCATTCCACAGGCGCTTGGTGTCAGAGCTGTGGTAGCTTGACTCCACTTTGTCCCTGTAGTCCCGTTTGGCCTTCTTGATGGACCTCCGGAGGTCGTATCTGGCTGCTTTGTATGCATCAGAGTCCCCTGAGCCAAAGGCAGAGGTCCGCGCCTTGAGCTTAGCCCGGATCTCCCTATTTACCCAGGGTTTCTGGTTAGGATATATGCAAACGGTGGTTTTAGTGACAACATCGTCAATGCACTTGCTGATATATCCTGTGACAGAGTCTGTGAATTCATTGATGTTGCCATCAGCTGCATCCTCAAACATCTCCCAATCAGTTGTTTCAAAGCAGTCCTGTAAGACCCCCTCAGATTCACTGTCCCATTTGTAGATGTTCCTGTAAACCGGTTTTTCCTGTTTAAGTCTTTGTTTATATGCAGGCAGCAGCAATATAGAGCAATGGTCTGATTTTCCAAAAGCTGGTCGAGGGAGAGATTTGTAGGAGTCCTTGAATAAGGTGTAACAATGATCCAGTGTTTGATCACCTCTTGTGGGGGGAGAGATGTGCTGATAGTATCTAGGGAGAACTTTCTTCATGTTTGCTCTGTTAAAGTCTCCCAACACAATAAATGCTACTTCTGAGTTAGCGTTCTCTAGTGCACTGATAATATCATACAGTTCATCCATAGCCGAAGCTTTATCAGCTTGTGGGGGGATGTAAACAACTGAAAGGAGAACTGAACTGAACTCCCTCGGGAGGTAAAAGGGTCTAACTTTAATGGTCAGCAGCTCAAGAACCGGTGAGCAGTGTGTTTTTAAGACACACACATCCGTAGCCCACGAAGAGTTAACCATAAAGCACACACCCCCTCCCCTTGACTTGCCTGAGTCCTTCGTTCTGTCTCCCCGATAAACTGTGAACCCGTCTGGTGTGACTGCGCAGTCAGGCACGCTGGGCTCCAACCACGTCTCTGTGAACGCCAGAGCTCAGCAGTTCGTGATGTCTTTCTGGTGCTTTATCCGTGCGCACAGCTCATCTAATTTGTTGTCCAGAGACTGAACGTTAGCGAGCAGGATGCTAGGCAGAGGAGGCTTGTTGTTTCTCTGTCGGGTTCGGCACAGAACTCCGGCGCGTTTCCCCCTCTTTGTTTTCCTTCGGCGTCGCGCGAGTAAGCAAAAGGCTCCAGGCAGTACAGTGTCCGCGATATCAAAAACTGTTGTAAAATCCGAACTGGCTGATGAACGTAATTCCAATAGTGTTTGCCGGTCATACTGAAAGTGTGATAAAGTAGAATGCACAAAAAGAGTGAGTAGTAAGAAAATAAATAATAACTTTTTGCTGAGATGACTCGGAGCTCTTGTCGGTGCAGCCATCTTACGGCGCAGCCAGGTGACTTCTGGTGTTTGTGAAGCGCGTTGTAGGAGCCTCCGTTTATTGTTTTTATCCATGCGGTCTCGTGTTTGTTTCTCTGTTACTGAATTACCGTTATGTGATTCAAACATGCAACACAGACTGCTGGCGCAGTGGATTAGGACAAGTTTAGTTTACAGGTTGTGTTGTTTGGGTGCCACCTACTGACTCTGGGAAGCCGCTGCGTTTGACTCTGGGGCGCCGCGGCGCAGTGCGCATGCGCTTCGGTGCGTCCGCTGTGCATAAATTAAACTGTCGTTTAGTAATATAGATAACAAGCTTATGATTTTACACTTTGAAATTTGCTTGTCTTATTTATATAAGCAGTCTCGTTTCCTAGACAATAGGTCCCAATATTCCTAAAAATATTTGTTTTTAAGATTTTTATGTATCGTTGCTATTAATTACATTTGATCCATTAAATTATTATTTGTGTAAGCTTTAATCTGTGTGCATCATCCAAAGTACTGGTGCTTTTGTATTGTACATAGTAGGTTTTTCCTTGCACTTGTTGCTGCCAGGTTAGGAAGTGAACTTTCTATTGGTTGTTTTAGTGTATAATTACATTATACAACAATTCCTGGTTTGTTTCCACTTTTTAATCAAGACAATCGGATGACTAGTAGATGCCTCTCTTTATTTTGCACATATTGCCAGACTTTTTTTTAATCAAAGTGAATCCATAATAAGCCTCTCAAAACAAGGCTGAATTCTAATATTACTTCATAACTGAATCATTAGCACATTAAAAACGTGGCTATGAAAAATTATTCTTATTAAAAAAAAAATCTTTATCCTAGGCTAATACATTTGTGTAATTTCAATAATGAATTTTTAAGGAAATCACATTTTCAATTATTTGCACTTAAATAAAATCAAAGTATATTTCATAGTTATGCTAAATATGTTCAACTCTTGTTTTGTAGACCTATCTGGAGCCTGTGTACTTTTACATTTATACTGTATTTGGTCTCCAAACAATAACTGTCATAGCTCTGTATGCAACAAGTTGGTTTCTGAGTGGGACATGGCTAGCAGGCATGCTTGCTGGTTTATGGTACATTATAAACAGGTGAGTTATTATAATGTTTATAATGTGCATTACCCCCATATTTCTTGAAAGAAATATATATTAAGTATTTATCTAATCCGCTTTGACTTAACTTTTTTTTAACAGAAGCTTTGAATGGTGTAATAATACCATAATGTTATACTGTAGCTGTTGAATTGAATTACTTATTCTCACTATATTAGCTGGTGCAAGTAGGGTACTTAATTGAAATACTTTTAATGTTTAGATTCCAGTTTTCAGATAATTATTTGTTAACATTAATTACCTCGTAAATATTTATGGCATCACAATGCTGAGTTTTATGTTTTCAATTTACAGTATATTTTTTTTAATAATTTCTTATTAATAAAATGAGTCACTGTTTTTGTGCATCACCCTGAAATAACACAATTGTACTGCATCCTTAAATTTTACATTGTTCCCCAGAAGACAGTATATATCAAGGTATCTCATACCTGTTTTTAAACTTACTGGTAACTATTTTGACATAATCAACCTACAACCTTCAGTTAGATCAAATAGGTTTGGGGATATTACGTTATTTATTACCTGTTTGTGATAGGTCAGTATTGTTCTGTGCACTACAGGTAAATTGTGTATTGTACTATGGTTGGAGTATAGCTAAACAAGAATAATCTTTCAGTTAATCTATATTTTCATGTTTTTATTAGTTATATTTAATTGTGGCATAACAGACAAAATTGCCTCCAAATAATGCTTAGACATTAGGTGAATTTTTATTAAAGGTACTTACTGAATAATATTTGCTTTCTTCACTTGTATTCCTTTACATCTATGTATGAGTACTCAGTCTGCCTTCAACAGACAAAAGTCAAAAGGTTTTAGTGGAATGACAACTCTAATTTCCCCATTGTGATTGTGTTTGGATGTACATAAGTAAATGCACTTTGATGTAATGCCATCTCATCTATATTTTTGTAAATTACGCACTACCTAAAATAGATACTATTACATTGTAACCTTTATTATTTGCTAAATGCTTTGACAAGACATACTGTACATGCCTCAAAATATTTGATAAAAGAACAAAACATTTGAACATTAGAGAAAAATAGCATTTATCTTGACTTTCATCGTTGATTTACCTTTCTTAAAACAAAAAGCTATTAAAGAACGGAAAAGCAGCACATCATAAGAAAGAATTTCTGGTCGCACAGTAAATTTTGGACAAGTTTTCTTTCTATTGGTAGATTTTTGGCTCTTCTGCCCTCCCCAGTTCCACTGGCTTAAATAAGAAGTGCATAGGCTAGAAATTCCAACTTGATTAATTATTCCAACAAAACAGATGATAAAATATTGAGATCCAATCAGATGGCAGGGATGTATTAAATGCTCTGTTTATAATTTTATTCTAATTTTGTTTTCAAGAATTTGTAAAACGAATTATGCACATTCCAAAATACAACCTTCCTTCCTTCTCTCTGTTTCCAGAACATCCAGTGAAGTTCATGGTTAAACCAAAGATATTTGTGCCTCACTTTCTGTTCTGTTTTGTTTTATGGTTGCCTCTGGATGTTGACATTTGAACAAGACCTTTTCTGAAGGCTGATATAGATTTTGATATTCCTAAAATATATTCATATGTGTGCATAAGCACAGACTAAATACACAGTATGTTTGAATATGTAAATTTAGCAAAAAAAATTCTGCATGATTATTTAGAGCATAAATCTTAATGACACTTTAAGTATTTATTAATCACTGCACCAAATCCTGCTCTGTGGTAACTGTAGATGAAAAGGCTCTTGCCCCATACAGTCCTTATTAGGTTACAAAAAATGAATGATAGATGGATAGGTATGTGTGTGTTTTGTTTTGTAATTACTGTTTAGTTCTTGTACATTATATAGAAAACAAAGTAAAACAAATTAAACATAATTTGGGTTTCACAACTGAAATGTAATTAAATCTCTTTTGCCTTTCTTTAAATAGAAACTGCGTGTTTAATTGTTTAGCACATTATTCATTGGAGGTATGCAGTCTGTGATCATAAAATATAGACTGTCATAAGACATCATGTCAGTGTCTTAGATATTTGACATGAACTCAGACCATATTTAAAACAGAGGATTATGAGTTTTCTGATACACTATTTGTGGTCTTTGCTGATTTTAACTGTCTGTGCATAAACTAGTGCATTAACTGTATGTGCATAAACTAGTGCATTTTGTCATTATAGAATTGTATGTTTCTTATGAGGAATCCAGGCCATCTAGAAGAAGGTTTAATGTATGTACTTGTATGTTCATTACCTTTGTATAATTCAATCTGAGGACATGACCAGTATTTTTTGTTATGGAGCTGTATCCTGTTTGTATGTTTGTTGTCATTGCACGTACACTAGGATAATTTTAAATAGTAGTACAACATTAAACAAAAATGCCTAAAATAATAGAAACTGAAATTATGAAGCAGCCTATTGAGAGCTATGTAGTTCTGTAAAGCATGAATTGTTGGTAATTTGAGTAGTATACATTATATAAGACCTTGAAAAAAACTTGTTTAGATTAAAATTTACACATTATTCTGGATAAATTCGTTTAAGAGCTTAATCACCTGTTAATGAATTAGCTTAATCACATGTACTACATACCAGTAGAACACTACATTTGTAGGACACACATAAGGTTTGAAAATGATGCTTAAGGATTTAGTTTAAAGGGCCAATATTCAATCTGTCTGGTTTATAACCCACTTAGCCAGGTCAGGAGTACAATGATAAAGTGTCTTTCCTTGGAGAATTGGGTTCAAGGTGTAAACCAGCTCTGAATAAGGCTCTAATCCATCATAGAACAAACTCATAACCACAACATTCCATTCTCCTTTTGTGTGATGCAGCTACTGTATTGTGTTTTTTTTCAGAGTCGACACAACTCGAGTAGAATTTACAATTCCTCTTAGAGAGAACTGGTCTCTTCCATTTTTTTCAGTTCAAATAGCTGCCATAACTTATTACTTGAGACCCCAATTAAAACCACTGAACCAAGTAAGTACAAAAACGTGAGTAGCAATCTATGATGTAAAGTTAATCAATAGTTTTGAAAACTATTTTTATAGTAGTATTATGTATTTTTATCATGTATTTTGTATTTTCAAATCCTGAGCAATTTTTGATTTTTTTTTTTTTGTTTTATCATTAGTTGACATACCTAATTTCCTTTACCTTGTTATTAGACCAGGTCATGATTTTTTACATTTATTACTATTAATGCAACTGTTATGCCACCCGTCATGGCTCCAGCATCTCAAACACAATCCCACTGGGAATGGTTTTCTTCTACAATTATATAGTATTTTTTGACTTGTGCTTTCTTTATATTGCATAGCAAGGACTATAATGCACACATATACACAAACACACACACATTCATTCTCGGACATTCAGTACCATACTTATGATGAGAAGAATTGTTCAGTTTGTTTAGAACATTTAGAGTACTCTTCGTCATGTAGGCAAATGACAGATGATAGAGTTCGGCCTTTTGAAATTGCTTAAATTTTGAAATGTTACTTGGTAAATTCATAAAAAAATGGTTCTGGACACTTTTGTCCTTTACTAATCTCAAAAAATGTATAAATGTTTTGCTTTACTTTTTTAATTATTATTTTTAGTAACTCATATAAATGTAGTCATACTTTTACATTCCAGAACAATTTTCAACAATGTTAATTAGTTATGCCCATTCTTGTAGTTGACTAGTTATGACACATTTCCCTCCTTTTATTTTCTGCATTCTAGGGCACCATTAAGACTATGCCTTATTCTTCTTGTATCATCTAAGAAGTTTTCTTTCCAGTTAGTTTTGTTCTTCTTTTTGGCATCTTCTCATCCACTCCAATTCAAAATGTAACTCTTTATTACTCTTCACAGACATTCTTTCCACAAATCCAAACGAACTCAGCCTGTTTTTCCATTTTTTTTCCAACACAAAATTTACTGCTTCCACTCTAATTAAACCCACAAGCTCAATATTCTTCTTTCTCTGCCTTGGTGAAACTCGTCACATTCATCCAAGCTTGATCCGCTTCCATATGCCATGTAGCTTATCACATATCTTGCTTTAACTGTTTTGTGTAATGGCAGAGAAGTACCTTAAGAAATGTGAGTGAGCAATATCTGAGTGACATTTTCTATTCAGATATTTGTACCTCCATACACAATAGAGCACCTGCTGTAATTCATTTTAAATACTTGTCATTAAGATGTATAACAAACTTTAATGGTTAATTCTAAACTTTGTAAAAGACTTCACTATTTCAAAATAAGTCTTTAATGTCAATTTTGTAAGATTATATTGGATTTTGATTAGATTAAAATTAAGATAATGAGGGCTCTGGAAATCAATGAAGATCAGTCTGTCTGTCTATCTGTCTGTCTGTCCGTCTGTCCAAGTTAGTAAGATCATGAATGACAGGAATGCTGTTATTCATTCTTTCATTGCATTACTAATAAGTTTAATGTCTATTCTTTTTTAATAAATAGTTTTCATACTGTACAGTAGTTTGATATGATTACATTGAGTGTAACATTGTAATACTCTAAACTAAAACAGTTACATGGAGCATGGAAGATGAGATGTAATACTTGTTTTTTCCTTTTTTTTTTTTAGATTCTGGCTCTTTGTGTAATATTTATTTCCACATGTATTTTTTCCTTGACCTGGCAGTTTAATCAGTTCATACTGCTTATGCAAGCACTAGCCTTGTTTACTCTGGACAGTATAGGTTTGATTTCATCAACAAAGGTAACCATCATTTTATATATTCAAGTGTGCATAAACTCAGTTATGTATTGCATCTAATTCTGTTATATTTCATAGCTTGAGGGCCAATTTGAATGTACGATAATTCATTGGCATACATGTTGCATGTAATGATAAATGCAAGATATGTGGAGTGACTATTAAGTTAATTGTGAACACTCTTTAGCGTTCACAATCCTGTTTATTTGATTAACTTGGTTTGACTGTGCTCTGCTAGATAAATCTTTATTTGTTGGTGTAGCACAAAACTTTATACCACTTCTTAAGCTACTGTATATAAAATGTGATTATTGCATATTATTACATTGCTGTTTAATACAGGAGAACGTTTTTGGGATATCCTGTCTGTAATAGTATTGTTTAACAGATATGTATTCCCATTCATATTTCTTAGGCTGTGAAAACGAAATCCTCAAATCCTGGTGAAATATGATTTAGATCAAGGTCTGTGTGACTTATCCAGAACAAATGACAGTAGTGACGGTTAGTTGAAGAATGTTATGCAGTAGCAGTCATGGCTGTGAAAGGTGTACTTCAAAACTAAACAGTTGTGAAGATTCCTTTTTTGAATTAACCTTAAAACTATTGCAGGAATTACTTAGGCAATTAATATCATACCAATATACTATGGAATAAAGTGCTCTATAGTGCCCCTTGAACATACCAGACAGACATCCAGGACACACGTTTAAAATCACCAAGAATAATATCTTCAATATTCTTAAATAAAATGCACAAAGCACCGCACTCTCCACAATTCTCCAATCAATAATACAAATCACTAATCATAAGAGTTAACCTTAAAACTATTGCAGGAATTACTTAGGCAATTAACATCATACCAATATACTGTGGAATAAAGCGCTCTATAGTGCCCCTTGAACCTACCAGACAGACATCCAGGACACACGTTTAAAATCACCAAGAATAATATCTTTAATATTCTTAAATAAAATGCACAAAGCACCGCACTCTCCACAATTCTCCAATCAATAATACAAATCACTAATCATACTCCTCCAACTCCCAGCAGCTCCGTTATACACCCTCCCAACTCTGGCTCCATCTGCTGGGGTTTCCCAGAGTCCTTTTAAAGTCCATGACCTAGAAGTATTTCTTCTCCGGGTCAAATGCCTTCTTCAAGTATCCCGGAAGTACTGCGGGCTTCCGTCCACGTGACCCCGAAGTACTTCTGGGTTGACATAACCGTAATAGTCCCCAGGTTCTTGGTGAGCTCCCCATGGCAGCACCCACGGCACCCAACAGGGCTGAAGAGATGGACTCCATGTCCCATGCTGCCCTGCAGGAATCCGAGGAACCTTTTCCGTCCAGGGGAGCTGCCATCTAGCGTCCTGGGGGATGTAGTGTCCTGAACATGCTGCTTTTCTTCCTTTCCTCTGGTAAGGGACGTCCAGGTCAGGCTGAAACGCTTGCCGTCCAATACATATTTGTTATCGCTCTTGATAACATTGAAATTATATGTTGTTTAGAATCCTCTGATTTATAAAATTCAAATGAACTGAACATTTCATTTCTGAAAATTATTTATTTGTTCACATTTGCCACCTCATGTTAAATGGTTTTGAATTGGCCAGTTTATTCTGTAACTATTAGGTGTCAGTATTGTTAGGTTGTTGTCTAATGAATAAATATTTTAGATATTTTTATTTGCTCACAATAGAAAGACGCAATGTGTTTTTCAGATTATTAAATAAAACAGTTATTCTGCATGTAGCGAGACACAATTTGCAATAAACTTATATCGAAGCTATAGCACTGGTTCCATATATACCAAATGATAAAAACAACAGAAAAGAGCAGAGAAATCAAAATATTACATAAAAATAAAGGACAGATTTAAAAGAAAACAATTCATAAGCCATTAAGTATTATGGTAAGTATTACATGTTTTGTAGGTGTAATTTGTTGTCTAAAATCATTTTAAATCAATCAATTTAAACTTATAATATGCTTCTCTGCAGGTGACACACCTGTATATTGTACAGGCAGGAAGTTTACTGCTGGTATGGGTGTTGCAGTTCTTCAGCTCTATGATTTTAGGATCATTAGTACTCAGCTTCATTGTTTCTGCTCTTATTATAAAATCTGTACAGGTATGAATTTGAAAACTTTTATTATTCTATCACAACATGGGAAACCTAATATCTCACATGATTTTTTTACACCTTTGCAGGGAAATGTTTTGCAATAATTTAAGGTATTTTCTTCATCATTATTTTACTTCATCCAAATAGCTATCATAGAGACACATTATTGTAATGGCAAATTGGCATTTACGATTTAATATTGTCATAATTTTATAAAATATTATTTGTTTGAACTGTTATATGTATTGTAGCCACTAGCCCAACACAGACAAATGCGGACACAATTTCAGCACACTTTTTTTTTTTCCATGTAGGAAATGCTTTCCCTCATTTCCCACCTTCACAGCACAGTTCCCAGCACAAATACAGTACACAAAGCACACTTATTTTCTTATTTTCTTTCTCTGTCTTGTCTTCTCTTCTGTCCACCAACACTCCTCCTGGCAAGCTTCGTCCTCCACCTCCCGACTCTGGCTCACTGAGTAGTGGCAGCTGGCTTCCTTTAAAGCTTTAAGCTTTTCAGATGGCACAGAGCTCTTGGGAATATAGACTATAAGGGTGGAAAACTGCAGCTTGTTCATTCATAGTATGCAAGTAGATTGTTATTGTTTCATTAATTCAATTTATTTGCCTAGCAGTTGCATCCCATCCAGACTCTTTAACAGCTGTTATGTCATTAAATACGTGCATAACATGATTAATAGAATTGTTGCTTTTTAATGTTGATTGTTTTAGAGAAATCATTATTTGGCATTTTCACTTAACAATATATCAATTTCAACAGTGTATTGTACATACGCATCAGTTGAGGATGTCTGAATTTTTTTTTTTTTGTATGATGCAGGATATGAAACATTTCTTGCTACATTATCTAGAAAAAATGTATTCCAGCTGGTTTGTTAACAAGTCAAATGTTGCTAGTGTGCAGGATTACTTAACTGAAAAGGAATTGCCAGGAGAGCAAGTGGACAAAGGGAGGGTGCAGTTTACATTAGAGAAATAAACAGAAACCCAAAGGTTGGTACCAGAGGATATTGGTATACAAATTTGTTGTACTTGGTACCATTCCACGAGAAAAGAAGAACCCACAATTGTCTCTGAAATAACTTGTAACTGACAAAAGTAATTGAGACCAATCATTGTTTATTATGTATTAAACAAAAATCTGACTTTGCTTTAGAGTTTTTATTCAGTTGAATATTTCAAATAATAACACAAATGAAATTGGCATGGACAAAAATGATGGGACACATTAGCCTAATATTTTCTTGCACAACCTATAGAGCAATCACTGCAAACAAGCGATTCCTGTAGCTCTCAATAAGACTTCTGCATCTGTTAACAGGTGGGCCCACTCTTCCTGAACATACTGCTAAAACTGTGTCAGGTTTGAAAGGTGCCTTTTCCAGACTGCATTCTCAGTTCTTTCAAATCAGGGCTCACAGACACCCACTTCAGAATAATCCAGTGTTTGTTCTTAGCCATTAGCTGTATGTTTTGGGTCATTAATCCTGTTGGAGGATTCATGACCTCCAACTAAGACAGATCTTTCTGACATTGAGCAGTATGTTTCATGCTAGATTGTAATGATAGTATTGAGATTTCATTTTTCCCTACACAGACTCAAGTTTGAGGTGCAGCAAATCAAATCAAAATATAACTGAGCTTCCTCCATGTTCCACAGCAGGTATTGTGTTCTTTAGTTTTAAAGCATCATATTTTCATCAGTGGACATAAAGCTGATATGGCTTGCCAAAGAGCTCTAGTTTTGTCTCATATGTCCAAAGGACATTCTCCCAGAAGTATTTTGGCTTTTTTATGTTTTTCTTTCAACTATGGAGTCCTTCTGTGTCTTCTTCAATTGAGCCTACTGTCGCTCATAAAAAAATGGATGATGCAGTCAGACACTGATGGAGCTTGACCATCGGAGTTCAACTTGTATCTGTTTGGAAGTTGTCCTTGGCTTTTTGTGTACAATTTTTAACATGCTTTGTCTATAATTTTCTTTGTGATCACTTCAGACAATTCTCATCTTTGCTTTCTCTCTTCCGTGTTCAATGTGGGACACACAATGATACCAAACAACAGAGTGACTACTTTTATCCATTTAAATAGGCTGAATAACTGGTTGCATAATTGGAGACATGTGTTATACTAATTAAAGAAAATGGCTAGTTTAAAAAATTACTCTACAAGTATTTATGAAAATTTCTAGGGGTACCAACAAATGTGTCCAAGCCATTTAAGAATATATTTGTAGAACAAGCAATACTTTATCTCTTTTCACACTTTCTTTGCTTTACTCGATGACATTAATAGGACAATTGCTTCTCATTCAAAAATTCTTCAGGAGGTATACAGCACTTGGGTCCTTAGAGGATGTGCTGGAGGCCAGTTGGGCTCTTGTAAGTCAATGTGTGGCAGCAGGGAGATTCCACAAGGGATAAGTAGGATTCTACAGCATTAAAGAGAAAGAAGGAAGACTGGACAATACTTTGGATCATTTTAATTTATAGTTAGAGGTCAGGAATGCAGTTGCAGCGGATTGCATTAGAGAGTCTTCTGTTATGGTAACTTTATAGTTTTAGGATTTTACCAGTACCACCCTGGAAGTGATTTGGTCATTGGCCTAGGAAGTAACCCACTGGGTTAAGTTTAAAGACTGCTTCCTCTAAGTCTCCAAAAGCAGGGTTTCTCATCCTTTTTAGTGTTGCATTCCACCATTTTTCATGTAAGTGTCTTCACTACCCACTGGGATGTCTCCCTTGGTGTTTTGAGTGCGGCCGTCAGTGCTGGTATGAGCCCCCCATTATCAATTTGAACAAGATTGTCAGTGGGTCTCCCTTGGTGATTTGAACAGGAATGTCAGAGTCGGGGGGAGAAGGATAGTTCCACCATGAAATATTTCATAACCTACTACCATTATAAACAATACCAACTTGTAACCTGACCTAGTGGTTGAGAAGCATTGTCCTAAACAGTTTAAATTATGGATTTGAGCTGGGATAGAACTTACTGATGGGAGAAGGAGATCCCAAAGTGGACAGAGAGAGAGAAAGAGTATAGTAGATGAGATGGGATGGGATGGTGCATTATTTTTTTTGGAAGGGGGTAAGTAACAGCAACCTGAATAGAAAGTCTCTACAGAGGTCTAGCTGGGTATGTGATTTTGCTTTGCTATGTCCCTTCATTTGGCACTGTGTGGTTTATTTACAGCCATTTCTCATTTATGTGTTTTTTGATCATTTTGATATTTGACCCCATTTGGAATTATTTTGGTTGTACACACAACCGTTTCAATAAACATTTTTAAACCTTACAAAATTTGAAAATATAAAGGTAGAGAAATATTAATAATTATTTTGTATACTATTACAAGTCATTAAAAATCTAGAAAAATACAAAGTTACATTTAAAAAATTTAAAATGTCAGTTTACAAGCACACAAGGGGGTTCCCCCCTGCTCGCTTCACTTGCCAACGTCCCCGGCCTACACTATGCGTCAGCCACTTCGTGTCTCTGACACTTGCGTTATAAAGAGGAGGGCTGAACGCACCCAAGGAGACATGGTCACTCCTCCGAAACCCCCTCTTAAACAGTGATACAGTGAGAAACAAATAGTTTTTTTTACCCCCTGTTTGTTCGAACGGCGCTTCAAACATTTAAAAACCTGTACACCAGCTGTCCTACTCTTTGTCTTTTATTTCCGGCCCTGGGCGTGGTTAAATCTCTTGGCACAAAGTCTTGTCTCGTGGGACGTGAGTTCTTGATATTTTTTAGTTTAAAATTTAAAAACGGAATAAGAATCTGAAAATCTAACAATATCATATTAAAATTCGATACATTTTGAAAAGAATAATACCAAACATGTATATGTAGGTTTTAAAATAAGCTGATTTAAAGATTGACCAAAACGTGACATAAAAAGTCACATAAAATCTGCTACTTTGTTAGTGTAATAGCTATATAACTAAGTGATGTTACATAACAAATAATAAAACTTAATAATAGAACATATTCTTTTTTATTTATTTAATATTGTTTAAAAGAGCAAATCATACAGTAACACACAATTGTGTCAAAGATGCACTTACAAGACAGCAATACAGCCCCTGCATTTCCAAAAAAACCAAAATCTGTTAATCTGAAAGAAGAACTCATGGCTGGGAAAACATATGCCACAAAAAAAAACCAATGTGATTCCTCATATACATAAAAGATTGAGCAAAGTCCCATCAAGCTATTTTATAGTAACATTAAGGAATTCTTGCAATGTTCTAAAAAAAATCTTGAACCATTCCTCAGAAAGAAAATGTAATTTTTTGCAGTTTAAGATAATGTAAAACATCACTTTCCCACTACGTTATAAGAGGTACATAATTCTTTCAATTAAGCAATATGAGTCTTTGAGTAAGCAATGTAGCATAAAATACCAATATAGATTTTCGCTTAGATAATGTTATCCCATCTGGTGTTATTCTAAATATTGATATTAATGAGTTGGGAGTGAAATTACATCCAGGGCAATCCAAAAGATATTTAGAAACCATACACCAAAATGGTAAGTGTATAGCACTCCAAGCAAATCCAAGTGAAATGGATTCCAGATGGCAGAAATCACAGTTCAGGTCTTATGCTCAGTGTATAGCTAGTATTTGCTGTAGGAGCAGACGTTACTTAGTAGCTGATGAAAATTAGGTGTGTTATTTTTCCAAATATTTTTCATCTTGTATATACAAAAAATAACATGTTGCTTAGCTATTTATATACTGCTCAAAAAATTAAAGGACCACTTTTTAATCAGACTATAGCATAAAGTCAGTGAAACTTCTGGGATATTGATCTGGCCAATTAAGTAGCAGAGGGGGTTATTAATTAATTTCAGCTGCTTTGGTGTTAATGAAATCAACAACTAGGTGCACTAGAGGGGCAACAATGAGATCACCCCCAAAACAGGAATGGTTTAGAGGAGGCCACTGACATTTTTCCCCTCCTCATCTTGTTTTTTGACTAGTTTTACATTTGGCTATGGTCAGTGTCACTACTGATAGCATGAGGCGATACCTGGACCCTACAGAGGTTGTTCAGGTAGTCCCACTTCTCCAGGATGGCACATCAATACGTGCCTTTGCCAGAAGGTTTGCTGTGTCTCCCAGCACACTCTCAAGGGCATAGAGGAGATTGCAGGAGACAGGCAGTTACTCTAGGAGAGCTGGACAGGGCCATAGAAGGTCCTTAACCCATCAGCAGGACCGGTATCTGCTCCTTTGGGCAAGGAGGAACAGGATGAGCACTGTCAGAGCCCTACAAAATTACCTCCAGCAGACCTTTAGTGTGAATTTCTCTGACCAAAAAATCAGAAAGACTTCATGAGGGTGGCCTGAGGGCATGACGTCCTCTAGTGGGCCCTGTGCTTACTGCCCGGCACTGTGGAGCTCGATTAGCATTTGCCATAGAATACCAGAATTGGCAGGTTCACCATTGGCACTCTGTGCTTTTCACAGATGAGAGCAGGTTCACCCTGAGCACATGTGAGAGATGTGAAAGGGTATGGAGAACGTTATGCTGCCTGTATCATCGTTCAGCATGACTGGTTTGGTGGTGGGTCAGTGATTGTCTGGGGAAGCATATCCATGGAGGGACACACAGACCTCTACAGGCTAGACAACGGCACTTTGAATGGCATTAGGTATTGGGATGAAATCCTTGGACCCATTGTCAGACCCTATGCTGGCGCTGTGGGTCCTGGCTTCCTCCTGGTGCTCTCCAATGCCCGGCCTCATGTGGCGAGAGTATGCAGGCAGTTCCTGGAGGATGAAATAATTGATACCATTGACTGGCCCCCACGCTCACTTGATCTAAATCCAATAGAACACCACTGGGATATTATGTTTCGGTCCATCCAACGTTGCCAGGTTGCACCTCAGACTGTTCAGGAAGTCAGTGATGCCCTGGTCCAGATCTGGAAGGAGATCCCCAGGACACCATCCATTGTCTCATTAGGAGCATGCCCTGATGTTGTCAGGCATGCATGCAAGCATGTGAGGGCCATACAAACTACTGAGTACGACTTTGAATTCAACCCTCTGTAGGCTGATAATTTTAATTTCCATCAAACAATGTGGCGTCCTTTCATTCTTAACACATTTACCCAGTTTATATCAGTATAGATATCCAGCATGATTTTTTTTTTCCCATTGAGATCTGATATGTTTTCAAAGTGTTCCTTTTTTTTGAGCAGTTTATATAAGATAGCAGTTCAAAAGGAGCATAAATGTTGTCTATATAAAGATCTCTAAAGTACTGGATGCCTAGTTATTTTCACAAACTGAATACTGAAAAGGTTAAAAAACGCAGGAATATGTAGTTATTATGTACAGGTTCAGCTGACATCCTTTTGTGTATTGTCCTTATAATTATTTTCAGTATGATCTGTTTTGGAGAAAATGATGTGTAAGGATACATCTGGATTATCATTTTTTGGTCTGTTAGCCAATTTAATTCATGCAGTGTGTTACAATTCCATAAATGACTACTTTTAATGAGAACTAGCTTTTAAATTACTGTGTCTTGCTATTTTGTTACTGTAACCAAAGTATTGACCCAGCCTTAGCTTGATTCATTAAAGAAGTACTTTTGTTATGATAATGCCCAAGTAACAAATTTTGCTTGTAAATTAATCCTGTGGTGGATGTGTCATGAGATTCTTAAAACTAACTGATTTTCTCACTGTATACAATTATAGTCATGTGCAAAATTCTTGGTATTTTATTTTTTCTAAATAATTCAATTCTACAAATAAATGATGATTGTTCATTAAAATTTACAGAAATTTGTCACACTTTTGTTTGTTCACTGTTGTTGTGTTAATGTTGTGTTAACTTCTCTTTACTTAGAAAATCAATAAAACTTGTAATTTCACCAGCTGTGTCCAGTCTTTTGCACATGACTATAAGAAATTATGCTAGAATATTTAAAATCCATGAAACGTATCACAATATTTATACTATATTATTACAGACTTTTTCTTAGAGTTTTGAGCAATTTAGATTTCTTTTTTTGTTGTTTTCTTGTTACTGTGCCTTTGCTAGTAAAACAAAAGGCATGATTCTAGAGATCATTTGTGAGTTACTGAGGCCTTTAATAGTGGTGTAATGCTATACAGTTCATTTTATGGTTATCAGGCTGTTTTTTTCATCAATTGCTGTGTTTCTGAAAAGTAAAACCTTTCACTGAGATTTGAACAGACTTTTCCTAGGATTGTTGGTGGGCTTGTGTTCCTGTTCTCTGGAGACAGGTGCTTTCGATAGGGCTACCCATAGCAAATTGGTTTAATAACACTGGATGACACTACTTTGACAAATAAACTTGAACTTAAAATTTAATTTAAGATTAAGTGCATCATTTAGGAATTTGGAGAAATATTAAGTTAACTTTTATCCAATTTATTGTGTTTAATTGCTTAATGATGCTGACACATTGCATTAGTTCAAATCAACCAAAATATGATTTTTGTTTTTACTCGGTTTCTGATGCTTCTTCTTATTTCAGTGTAGGGGTATGTGAGATTTGCAAAAAATTATATCTCGATATTTTCTGGGACTTTGATGATAATGATAATTAGATGATGTTTTGCATCCTTTAAAAATGTGTTTGCAGAAGTCTTATTGATCTAGATTTGTTTGATAATAGGATATTAATTGAATCTTACTAATGAGATTAATGGAAACAACAGTTAAGGAAAACAGGTCTTATTTATTTACTTAAAACTGTAATAAAATAAAACAAAACATTAAAAATCACCTGTCAAAGTATTAATGAGATCAAGCAGTGCATGTATGAGTAAATATTTCAAAGTGGCCTACAGGATTTATACAAAAAAACTGCACTTTTACCAACAAAACTGTTATAATGAGAGCATTTAAACAGACACCCTTAGAGTACACAAGATATGAATTCAAAGGGAATAAAATATTAAGTATAACTGAAATACAGGGCATGAGCATTACAGTGTGAATAAACATAAACTGCTCTGCTGTAAGGTGAACTGTGCAGCATACAAGCAAGAACAAAAATCTAACATACTGCACTATTGTGTAAAAATCGAAAGTTCTGTCAAATACTGAACTGGAAAAAAACTGTAGCATTTGTAAACAACTTCTGTCATATATTGCACAAACATACAAAAAAACGAAATCTATAACATTTTTAAACAAATTACTAACTTCAAATTCTGTCCAATAGTGTGCAAAGATATCAGAAAAAATAAAGCAATTGTAAAATTTTACTGAGGAAACTTCAAGTTGTGTGACAGAAACACAGTGACATACTCAATAATTTCACCTTGCACATTGTTAAAAAATAGGAGAGGGATCGGTGTAGCATATACATGATGGCATCCTCCGCTCCCACCTTCTCCTGATATGCAAATTGCAGAGGGTCGAGGGCGTGTTGAACCTGTGGCCTCAGGTGGTGAAGCAGCAGCCTCTCCATGGTCTTCATCACATGTGATGTCAGAGCAACAGGCCGGAAGTCATTCAGCTCACTAGGACGTGATACCTTTGGGACTGGGGTTATGCAAGATGTTTTCCAAAGCCTCGGGACTCTTCCCTGTTCCAGGCTCAGGTTGAAGATGCGCTGTAGATGAACCCCCAGCTTCGATGCACAGACCTTCAGCAGTCGTGGCGATACTCCATCTGGACCCGCTGCTTTGCTGGCACGAAGTCTCCTCATCTCTCTGCTCACCTGCGCTGTTGTAATTGTGGGTGGGGATGTCTCTCCTATGCTGGTATCAGCAGAAGGATGTGTGGAGGGTGCAGTACTCCGAGGTGAGAGTGAGAGTGGGTTAGGGTGGTCAAACCTGTTAAAGAAGTTGTTCATTTGGTTTGCTCTCTTCACGTCTCTCTCGATGGTGGCACCCCGCTTCGAGCTGCAGCCAGTGATGATCTTCATCCCATCCCACACTTCCTTCATGCTGTTATTCTGCAACTTCTGCTCCAGCTTTCTTCTGTACTGCTCCTTCGCCGCACTGAGCTGGACTCGGAGTTCCTTCTGCACGCGCTTGAGCTCATGCTGATCACCGCCTTTAAAAGCCCTTTTCTTCTGGTTCAAAAGGCCCTTGATGTCACTTGTAATACATGGCTTGTTGTTAGCATAGCAGCGTACAGTTCTTACTGGAACTACAATGTCCATACAGAAGTTGATGTAGTCAGTAGTGCAGTCAACAACCTCCTCAATGTTCTCACTATGTGATCCCTGCAGGATATCCCAGTCTGTAGTTCCAAAGCATTCTCTCAGAGTCTTCTCTGCCTCCCGGGATCACTTCCTGAATGAGCGTGTGGTTGTAGGTAGGACCCTCACTCTTGGTTTGTAGTGAGGCTGAAGCAGAACCAGGTTATGATCTGCTTTCTCAAGCGCAGGCAAAGGGGTGGTGCTGTATGCCTCTTTAACGTTTGCATACAGTAAATCAATAGTCTTATTTCCCCGGGTGTTACAGTCCACATACTGGGAGAAGGCAGGTAATGTTTTGTCCAGCGTCACATGGTTAAAGTCTCCAGCGATTAGCACAAGCGCCTCAGGGTGCTGCGTTTGTAACTTAGCAACAGCAGAATGGATGATGTCACTTGCTGTCTCCACGTCCGCCCGAGGAGGGATGTATACAATAACATCAATTACGTGTCGAAACTTTCTGGGCAAGTAATAGGG
This sequence comes from Erpetoichthys calabaricus, assembly GCF_900747795.2. Taxonomy (NCBI): domain Eukaryota; kingdom Metazoa; phylum Chordata; class Cladistia; order Polypteriformes; family Polypteridae; genus Erpetoichthys; species Erpetoichthys calabaricus. Next base: position 67,103,833 of record NC_041402.2, read on the forward strand.
ACGCAAACTTACGGCCAACAGTTTGATGTCCCTGCAGCAAGTGGAGACTTTGACGTTAACATGTCCAGAGTTACACCACCGTGTATTAACATAGAGAGCGAGTCCTCCTCCTTTGTGCTTCCCGCAGGTACTTGCATCTCTGTCTGCTCTAACTGTGCTAAACCCGAGTAGCTCCACGTTAGCATCTGGTATGGTAGTAGTTAGCCATGTTTCGTAAAAGCACAACAAACTGCATTCTCTGTAGGTTCTGACATTTTTCACCAGCGCAGCCAGTTCATCGATCTTATTTGAGATTGAGTTCACATTGCCCAGAATCACAGAAGGCACCGAAGACTTAAAACGCCACTTTCTCGCAAGCCGCTTCATTTTTAGCTTAGTGCCAGCTCTGCTGCCACGATACCGCCTTCTTACCTCGTCGGGTAAATAGGGAACCACACTGGCACTGGCATTTGTTCTCAGCGCTCGAAGTTGAGTACTTGAATAGACGAGTCTCGGCATGTAAAAATCCATGCCCATGTTGTAAAAGTAAATGTGTCCAGGGAACGAATCCACATTTCATCCGGGTTGGATGAAAACTCTCCTTCTTCATCCTGGAAGTACGTCGTTTCCTTTGTCGCGGTAATTAATGCGCATTTCCGGGTTATAGGGCACATGTAAGTCCTTGAGCCTCCCTGCAACATCCTCTGGTGGGCCCCACGGTGTCCTGCAGGGTTGGGAATAAAAACTCCATTGTCCATGATTCCCTGCTGGTCTTTGGGGCACTTCCATGCTACAGGGAGGGCTCCATCTAGTGGCCTGGGGGTATTGGCCGAGATGAACGACTGGCCATCTCCCACAGTATTCCCCACCCAGCGAAGAATTATAATTTGGAGCAACCAGTCCCGAGAGGAGCGTCTTTCTCAAAGAGGATCCACGCGCCGGGCTTGGGCTTCGTCGTCTAGACTCCTCGGAGAACCTAGAGGGAACGTTGTACCGCCAACTCTTCTGATCCTAAGTCCTCCGAGGACAACTTCGCCATAGATGGCCCGGCCTGCGGCATTCATAGCAGAGCTGTGGTCCCCTTGATATTCTCCCCCTGCGAGACTGGAAGCACCTCGGTACTTCTGGCTCCATCCTTCTCTCCGCTGAGACGAGTTTATCGGCCGCTCTTACGTTTTTCAACTCCTTATCCAACTTGTCAGGAGACCCCCATTTTATTTTAGGGATCTCCTGTTTTATCTGGGGTTTGTGTACAGTTATGGTCTCACTATTAGAGAAAGAGAGCCCTTTCACTGTCTGTACGCCCTTTGACTTTAAACTAACCAGAGGCGGTGTCTTCAGCACAGCATCGCTCCGAGAGACAGCACTTTTCAGCTGCTCTGGTTCGATCAGCACTTCCACCGTCCTTTCTGTCATTGTACCACATTCCTTTGTTGGATTCGCAGTGACTTGGCACCCGCTACTTATTAATCGCGGGCCCGGATCACACTGCGTCCCTTTATAATGAACGGTATTGGCATTATCCACCTGTACCGCCAAGTCATATAAGACGGGAGGTTGTCGTCCTATACGTTGCAGGAATTCATCCACTTTCCGGATGGGCGCTTCGGCCATCTCTCTCAGTTCCCCGATGATCTTCTGAATCGCCGTCAGCGTCTGTAAGAAACTACGTACGGGCTCGATTAGCTTTTCGAGTACCCCCACGTCCATAAAGGCAAGTTAACTTCCGCCTTCTCCTTACCTACTGGCCGGGAGCCAATGAGCACGTCCGCTGTTGGCACGTGCTCTGACGGGCTTCGTGGAGGCTCTTGGGAATTGGAGTCTCGAACTATAGAAGTCCGGGGCGCCACTACCGGCCGACTGCGATCCACCTTTTCTAATTTAACGGCGGACCGTTCAGTCATATCCCGTCCTTCTATACCTTTATTTATGGCTAGCACTGCTTCGTTTGCCTCCCCCTTCCCTTTCAGGGACTTGGTTCCGTTGGGGAAATGGCAACCTCACCTACGGGACAACTTTGACCTTCTCCTTCCCACAATCCTTCGGGAGATGTCACGTGTCCTACTTCGGCGAATGGAAGGAAACCGTCATGGTAATGTGTTTGTTTGTAGTCCTTTAGGTTTCCCCAGTCTGCTCCGGGATAGTCTACGTGACTATTCTCGTCGAATAGGTTTCCAAATTTCAGACTCCTAGATCGGCTAGACTCCTCGTCATCGCGCCCATCTTGCTCAGGTGGGAAGTATGTTTCCGACTCCTCGTCAGAATCAAGAAGACAGGCCTCTGAAAAATAATTAAAGTAAGGTCCCGGCGCATCGGACGTTGTTTTCGGCACATACCTCTGGACTCCGATTATGTCCTCTTAGATCATAGAGGTTGTCCTGTGCGTCCAAAGTTCCACAGCCCTACCGCTGTCGTAACGCTCGGGTCCTCTCGGCGTCAATCGCAGCCCTGTCTTCTTCGCTTCCCGTCGGGAATGTCCATAGACGCGTGACATCATCTAGGGTCTGCTCCTTTTTAGTAATCCCATTCTTTTTCCCGGATTTCTTCCCCATTATGGACCGATGTACAACAAGGCTTACTATATTGTAGCACTACCTGTTGAGTTTGGCGATTTTTCTCTTTGTGTCCTGACGCTGTCTTCTTGGGGTTCTCTTTTTTAAATTCAGGTCCTCTGCCAAACCGACGGCCAGAGAATCCTGCCGACTACGCCACTGTAACAGATAGAGGCACTGTCGACCCCTTGAACCCTCAGATCAGACATCAGACACCAGATAATAGTCCAATATGACTTTATTTTATAATAATAATGTGCACCGAGCACTCTGCACTCCACTATACTCATATAATACACAATCACTACACAATAATCCCTATAATAACCAATACAATAATCAATCCTCCACTCCCAGACGCGTTGCCACCCTTCCACCCAGCTCAGCTCACTCGTCTGGGTTTCCCAGACTTTTATAGTCCATGACCTGGAAGTGCTCCTGAACCCTTGTCCATGTGACTCGTTAGCACTTCCGGGTCGGATGAAAACTCTCCTTCTTCATCCTGGAAGTACGTCGTTTCCTCTATCGCGGTAATTAAGACGCACTTCTGGGTTATAGGGCACATGTAAGTCCTTGAGCCTCCCTGCAGCGTCCTCTGGTGGGCCCCACGGTGTCCAGCAGGGTTGGGAATAAAAACTCCATTGTCCATGATTCCCTGCTGGTCTTTGGGGCACTTCCATGCTACAGGGAGGGCTCCATCTAGTGGCTGGTGGGTATTGGCCGGGATGAATGACCGACCATCTCCCACAATATATATATATATATATAAAATATATATATATATATATATATTTATACACATCTAGAGGGGCAAGCCCCCCAGCACCTTTGGCACCCAACTCCCAGTTGTGGTTAGTCTGCCACTCGCGTTGCAAAGTGGGGGCTGAACGCACCCCAAGGAGACATGGTCGCTCCTTTGAAACCCCTCTTAAATGGTGATACAATGGGAAACAAATAGTTTTTTTTTTTTACCTCCTCTTTGCTCAATCAGCTGCTAGCTTGTTGCTGCTGCCATGCCTCATGATCTGTATCTCACACGGCACTTCGGACATTTAAAAGCCTGTACAGCAGCTTTCCTACTCTTTGTCTTTCATTTCTGGCCCGGGCCTGGTTAAATCTCTTGGCACTCTTGGTTAAGTCTCACAGGACACGAGTTCTTGATATTTTTTAGTTTATAATTTAAAAAATGGAATAAGAATCTGAAAATCTAACAACATCACATTAAAGTTCAATAAACACTGAAAAGAATGATACCAAACATATATATGTAGGTTTTAAAATAAGACCGATTTAAAGCATGACAAAAAATGGTGACATAAAAACGTCACATAAAATAGTTGCACTTTTAAGCTTAGGATTTTATATATATATATATATATATATATAGATTTTATAGATATATATCTCTCTATATATAAAAAAAAATCCTGGAAAGGAAATTTCCAGGGCGACGATACGTAATCTTCTCGGAAGTTCTCGGAAGACATTTAAAAGATACGCGAGACAAAAAAGATTGGCCACAGAGCATCTCGCGGGGACTGTAAACATGAGACTTGGTGCCAAGAGATTGTCCCAGGGCTGTCTCGTGGGGACGTGGAACATGAGTTCCTTGAAAGACACGCCCTTCTTATTAAATAAGAGCACAGCCAGCGGTAGCACACACAGATCCTGTGCTCTCAGCAAAGAAGAAAGAGCAGTGCGGAGAGAAGAGACCTTTGGGAGAGAAAAAAGGCAGATAAAAGATTATGAAAGCAGTGGAATTATAAAGGCTCAAACAAACGATGGCACAATAAACATGCAGAGAAAGGTACAGAATATGAAAGCAGTAAAATTCGAAAGTATTGTAGCATCCCAGCCAAGTTGAAGCCTATTTTGTTTTAAGTCACTGTTAGGTCCGATTGATGGAGGGTGGAATACAGCACTTACACAATTATGGACCATACGCTATGAGATTCTGTGGTCCCACAACAGTTAAAGCAACAATTCCAAAGAAGAAGAAAAAAAGCTTTTAAAAATGTATATCCAATTAAACAAACACAGGGGTTGGCGAGCGAAGCGAGCAGGGGGTAGAGCCCCCTAGTATATATATATGGAGGAGTGGAGGAGGATTCCATTGGCAACCTATGAAACTCTAGTGAACTCCATGCCCAAGAGAATTAAGGCAGTGCTGGAAAATAATGGTGGCCACACAAAATATTGACACTTTGGGCACAATTTGGACATTTTTCACTTAGGTGTGTACTCACTTTTGCTGCCAGCTGTTTAGACATTAATAGCTGTGTGTTGAGTTATTTTGAGGGGACAACAACTTTACACTGTTATACAAGCTGTACACTGACTACATTGTACATTAGTCAGTGTACAGCTTGTTGTTGTCCCATGAAAAGATGTAATAAAATATTTACAAAAATGTGAGAGGTGTACTATCTATCTATCTATCTATCTATCTATCTATCTATCTATCTATCTATCTATCTATCTATCTATCTATCTATCTATCTATCTATCTATCTATCTATCTATCTATCTATCTATCTATCTATCTATCTATCTATCTGTGTAGAGTATATATATATATGCTATGTGATAGGAAAATTTAAAGTTAACTTTTGTAATCAATAGGCCAGAATCTGCATGATACACTTATAAATATTAAGGGAACAAAATTGTTACATTTTCCTTAAATATTCATGATAGTCTTGATTAGAGTAAAAAGAACTCCTCCTGGAACAGGAATACTAAGACCCTTGTCCTTATCCATATCTGAGAGTTGTGTTCACCAGCGACTGCCTGGTGGCTATGTGGCCCACTTAACCTAATTAGGCTTAGTCTGAAAAAAGTTCAAAGTGAAGGATGAGGACCATGCACAGTGCCTTATCAGATAATAAGGAAGAGCAGATGTTATCCAGCCATAGTAGTAGATAATGGCAATGTAAACTGGTTCTTGGGATGGAGGACTTAACTGCTTTGGCAAGGAAGGACTCAGAGCTTGTTCAGATGGTTGAAACATACCAGCTACTGTATAAATGGTCAGACTCACTTAACTACAGCATTGGTTCTGAAAGAGAATTCTTCAGACTTCAGGAGTGGTCTGTGCCCTTTTCTGAAACTGCCCAAAAGAAGATGTCACTCCTAAGCTGGTGCGTAAGTTACATGGTGTGTCGTCTAGGTGCCATACAGTTGGAGTTTATTTTGTTGGATGAGACAACTGACTCAATGCAATATTACATTTTAGAAGGGAAGTCTTTGAATGTTGTTTTTTCTGCATGCACCAAAAAATGATTCACAGTTTAGGCCTTTTTAGAGTTATTGAATTCATTGTTCAGCTGGGTATTGTCTACTCTTTAGTACTGGGAAGCTTCAACACTTATGTGGAAAATTCCTTTGCCTCATCCAAACCTGTGGTGATTTTTTTTTTCTGAATGTTTGCAATAGTCATGAATTGTTAATAAGGAACACAGAGTTTGAACACATAGATGCCTATAATTGGTACCAGAGTACCTTGTGTCTAAACATTAATTTTAACCTGAACTGGGGATGTTGTGTAGAAGTGGAAGGAGCACTTTGAGTAACTCCTAAGTTAGATGAGTATGCCATACTTAGAAGTGTCAGTGCCAGAAGCCTTGGTCGATGTTGTGTCCATGTCAGAGACTGGTGACACTGCAATAATTAAAAAGCTCCATGGTGGAAAAGGTGAGATCTATCAGAAATGCTGAAATCACTGGGTGTTATGTTTTTTTGGGGGTAACGGATATTCTCAATTTTTTGTGGAACACTGGGACTGGCAGAATAGGATGGCAACCCATGTTTTCAGTAAATGGTATAAGAGGCTCTGTTACCAAAAGAGAACGTATCTGATCTTCTCCAGGTAGGCCTACATCAGTGTTCTGGAGAAATGAATCCATCTGGTAGTTGGACCTTATATCAAAGAGTAGCAATGCAGATTTCATTCTGGATATGGAGCGGTAGATCAACTCTTTGCCTTTGCAGATATATTTGAGGGTCATGGGAATTTGCCTGTCCTGTTTAAATATGCTTTATGATTTTGCTGTTAGTCTATAATCAATTACCTTATAATGTTTTGTGAAGGTGCTTCAAAATTATTGTGTTCTGTTACCTCTCTTCCTTGCGAAATGGTGGCTGTATTTGTGAAGCAAGAGTTGTGTTTGTATACTTGCCTTAGTTTCTAAGTTTCTTTAGTCTGGGTGTTGGACTGTGCCAAGGGTGTATTTTCTCCCGTTCTTGATTTGCATGGATATGATATCAGTAGCAGTTGACAATTATCCAGAGTTGTACCTCTACTGTTTTCTGAACATTATGTCTTTTTGGCTTCATCAGAATGTGAGCTCCAGTGTACACCGTAATGTTTTTTAGCCAAGTATAATATGGTCCAGGTCCTGTCCTGGAAAGGAGTAATTCTTTTAGGGTAAGATGTGAGCATCTGCCACAAATAGGATAGCTGAGATACCTCATGGTCTTGTTTACTAGTAATAGAACATTGTGAAAGTAACCAACAAATTGATACAACAGCAGCAGTTATATGGATGTTGTACTGGATCATGGTAGTGAAGTGGAGCTACAGTCATTTCAGTGAGGAAGCTTTAATTCACTCTGTATGCTACATGTCTATTTTAATCTAATGACAAAAATAATTAGAATAGGAGAACAAGAACCTACATTGAGATTCCTGTGAAGGACAGTTTGACCCAATATCTGTGACAGGGTGAGAACCTCAGCAATATAGAAGGATCTTGGAGTTAAACTGCTGTTTTTCTAGATTGAGATGAGCCAGTGAGGTAGTTTAGACCTGTAGTTAGTGTGCACCTTATTGCCTCCAATGGGAGGTTTACGAAGCATAGTGCTTAGAGGAAAAACTGGAGGATGGAGCCAGGACATGCAGGAGGAATGAGATCTTTCAGCTGGCATAGGAGTGTCTTGGAATTTTCTAACATTTAAGAAGTTTTTGCACATAGGGTGGCCTGGTCAGAAGAAGAAGAAGTAGTAGTAGTAGTAGTTATAGTAGTAGTAGTTGTCGTTGTAGTAGTCCAGGCTTTAACATGACCGATAGAAAATTCTTCGGCAGAATGCGCCAGAAAGGCTGATGAAACTTTATTCACTCTTGCTTACTTTCATAAGAGACCTACACATTTTGAAAACACTGGATGAATGTTCCTTCAGCTGGCGCATAAATCATTTTTTTTCTCATTTTTTTACAGTTGGGATACTGTCCCATGTTTAGATGTGATTCAATTTAATATTTAAAGTAACAAAATGCAAACATGTATGCTGTAAAAAGATTGGTATATCAAAAAATGTATGTCATTGCCCTTATCAGCAGTGTGACATGCTCATCCAAACCCACTCCTGTCCTTTCCTCCCCTTTCCTCTTTGTTTTATTGCCAAATGTGGAGTGTAAGGTGTCTAGATAACCTTTCTATATCCAATCAAATTCAAATTCTCTTTGCAACAAATTTTTCTTATGGGTGGGTGCAAAGTTGCCTCCAAAAAGAGAGAGCAACATTATGGCTCAAATGAGCATGCACGTCTGTTGATGCAATAATAAAACGCAAGCAGATTTATTTGTGCATTTCTCTAATCTTCTACCTGGTCATTCAGTGTATTCAGGTAGTCAGCTGACATCACTTTTGGGCAATTAACGTTGCTGAATCTAGACCTGACCAACTGAAGCAAACCCAGATCATAACACTGCCCCCACAGGCTTACAGTATATGGTAGGCAGTAGATATGATGGGTGCATCACATCATCCATCTCTCTACTTACCCTGATGCAGCCGTCATTCTGGAACAGGGTAAATCTGGACTCATCAGATCACATGATCTTTTTCCATTACTCCAGAGCCCAATCTTTATGCTCTATGGCAAACTGAAGCCTTTTTTCTGATTAACCTCACTGATAAGTGGTTTTCTTAAGGCTACACAGCTGTTTAGTCCCAATACCTTGAGTTCTCTTTGCATTGTGCATGTGGAAATGCTTTTGCTTTCACGATTAAACATAGCCGTGAGTTCTACTGTTGATTTTGTATGATTTGATTTAACCAAACGTTTAGGTGATCTCTGCTCACAATCATTCAAATTTTTTTTCCAACCACATTTCTTCTCCGAAGATAATGGTTCACCAGTATCCTTAAACGTTTTAATAATGCATTGGGCAACTATTAACCCAATTTTAGTAATTTCAACAATCTCCTTAATTGTTTTCTTTGCTTGATGCAGGCCAATAATTTGACCCTTCTGAAACAGCGTAACATCTTTTTCATGACCACAGAATATGTCTTTCGACATGGTTGTTTAAAAATTGAGAAGCTACTCACTGTTTCACTTAAGGTTAAGTATCTTGTTGCCAGTTGAAACATATTAATCACTGCAGTACTCATCCAATGGAAGGTACTTATCTATCTGCTTAGTTAAATTCAGGTGGTGACTTTTTTTTTAGCCAGGCATTGTATAACAGCTGTATAGAATAGATCCATTGATCACTGTTGTAAGCTGATTATATTATTACTAATTCTGCCACCACTACTACTTAGGGAAGTTATATATGAATATATACGAAAGTGCCAATCTAGGGCTGACACTTGCACTGCCATCAAGAATAAGCCCTCTCTACCTGTGGCTCTAAACTGGATAAACAGCTTACAATTTTTTTATATTGTTGCTTATTTTAAGAATAATAATCAGTTAACAGCATATAAAATTTAATTGTTTAAATTTATTATAGCAAACATGTATTCATTGTAATGAACTAACATTTTTAAAATTGTGTTTGTAAAATGAAATAAAAGTTTACCTACTGAAGAAAATGTAAGTTTTATACTTTAAGAATAATAAATACATAAGTGTTTTGTCTTGGTAGAGTAATATATATTGCTCTACTTTCCCCTATTGTATTATTAATATTATTACATTGCTTTGCCTAAATAACAAATAAAGACATACAAAATATTCATCAAGTTATATGTAAAATCTCACATCACATCAATAAGTACACTCCATTTTCACTTTGCCATATCGCAACTATAATATTAATGGGCTAATAATTGTCATGATCTATTTATGTCGATCAATTTAATATTGCTCTCTTTTACTGTGTGTATATATCATATAATTTCTAAAATTTGTAACTTGTGTTTTAATTGTAAACTTGTTACAGTTTTCTGGGGCATTCATTGAAGAGGTCTATACAAAAATGTATTGAATTAAATGAACTTAAAAACTTGATTTTATTTTATGTTTTAGAAAAACATGAAAATGGATAGTCTCCTTGGAAAGATCTTAAAACTGTTTTTCCATGTGCTCAGTGTGCTGATTTTGACTTTGTTAATACATTACACATTTAAGGTAAGACTATAACTGTTTATTAATAATTTTAATAGGTATTTTTTTTATCTTTGAAGCGTTTTTCATTAGTAGTTTTCTAATGATAACCTTTTGTTTTTGTCATTGAAAATGTTTTTCTTTGCTTTAGTGCTGCTTCTCATCACTGAAAATATTTTTCTTTGCTCTAGTGCTGCTATCATCACCAGAGCCTCAAGCTCCATTCTAGACTGAGTATCTGCTTTGGGTACTTTACAGTATAATCTACGCTTGAAAGGATTCACACACTTTAAGGTCATGCTGAGACATTTAGCCATTTGATTGCTGTCTTTATTATTCATTGTTTAAGCATTTGTGCACCTCTAGTTTTCTGCAGCTTGCAAAGCATTTAAGCTTCCTGCCTTTACCTTCTTACTAATTTCATTGGAATCTAGATCAGAACAGCAGTCTATAAGTATTTCTGATTCAACCTAACATTGATAATATAAAGTTCAGTTCACAGGATTAATTATGTTCAATAGAAGATTTCATTATTTTCAAGTTTGCAACTGCATTCAAGGTGGTGACAAAAATCCAAACTGCATAGAGCTACAATGGTTTTATTGCCATTTTTCAACAATTGACCAAATATAAGAGTTTTTTTGCGGCATTGTATAGTTATTTATATTTTATATTGTTTGGTACTTGCATAACAAACTACATTGCCTCTAAAACCCCTTAGGTGGTCCACTGAACATTTTTCCATTCTGGAAAGAGAAAAAATAGCTAGTGAACAATTTTACTTTACTTGTGAGAGAAGGGACGACAACCCTATTACCAGTATGGATAAAGATATTTCAATACAAAATGCTCTGTCCACATTTAATTCATAAGACACATTTTGTCTTACACAGTGAAGACTTTATTTCTACCCCTCCTGAGGGAAAAAAAACAAAATTCCAGTGACATTACAGTATGTGATAAAATGTAATAGGGCAGCAGACACTACTTTGTTTTTAAAAAGCAATGGCAATATTGAACAGTATCAAGCTAAAAATATTAGACATAGCAAGTACCAGCCCAAGAAGTAAAAAACATGCAGTTTGAGTAACTAAACCACAGAATGGTCAATAATAGTACTTTGGTATTGCAAACTGATTAGTAGTACAGATAAACTACAATGGAGTGTTTTACCCAGAGTAAAGAGATGACTATATTTGAATTAACAGTTGAAAGCCTTAGGCATAAAAACTGAGATTTTACTGGTATGAATGCTGCAGTGTCAGTTGCTACAAGGCAAAGGTGCAGCAGTTTGCTGCTAGGGTTTTAGTGCCTGAAATTCTGAAAGGTACCTTCTTCAAGCATCACTTGTCATAAATGTTCTTCATGTGTAAGGGTGTGGCCCCAATGATGAACTAGAGTATAGTAACCTCCAGTTGCAGAGTCTTGCTGTCAGCCAAGACAGTTTGATTTTATTTTAATTTTCATTGTGTTAGAGGAGGAAAAGTGCTTGGTTATGAAAAACTGCACTTTTGCAAACACATATGAAGATCATATGCCACATGAAGATAAAGTACTTAAGCACAGTATAGCTTGGGACCATTACATTCATATTTAAAGTACTGTATGTATTATAGCTTGAAAAACTGCACTTTTGCAAACACATATGAAGATCATATGCCACATGAAGATAAAGTACTTAAGCACAGTATAGCTTGGGACCATCACATTCATATTTAAAGTACTGTATGTATTATAGCTTGAATATTAGTATTTGAACTGAAATTTTCAAATGCTGCCAGATGCAATATTCAACATTAAGAAGTTAATCAGATCGCCATGTCATCTGTGCACATTGCTTCCAAAAAAAACTATTTAGACTTTTTCTTGGATGGCCTCAATTTTGTTCTTGTCATTGAAATATATAGCATTCTTTCTAATCAGAAATAACAGCCTTAATGGTCTCTTAGTGATATCTGTGCAATATGGTAATATAAAGTATGTAACCCCTAGAATTTTTAATCCACTTTAAAATATATTCAAAAGACCATTCTGATCAAGTGAGTCAGATTAATGTAAGGGATTTTGTATGATTTCATCTTCAGTCAAATAAGAAAGAAAACAATAAATTGCAATATATTCCACAAGTTCATAGTGCTAGTACTACTAAGTGTACGGAATGTAGTACATGGTGGAATAGACATACATAGGAGTCATGTGAAAAGGGGTGTGGGAATGGTGCTGATATAGTAATTGTAATATGTTTTGTCATGATACAATGCACCCAAGAGCCATATCTGAGCAATGCAGCATATGTACTTGAATAAAAAAGCATTACCTCTGCATTCTTATAGATGGTGCATTACTATCAAACTACATTGCTTTTATTTTTCCACCAAAGGTATATCAGTATCAGAATGGATTGCTTCCACATTCTGATGTGCTAATGTTTCCACAGCTGTACAGTTACTGAGTTAAAATTCACTGTACACATTTTAGGAGAGCATTTGGGTTAGTTTTTCATTTTATAATATTGCAATGGAGTATGAGCTTCATATGAACCAATTAGCAAGCTTTATTAGATAAAAGTCCAGTACTCCAGCATTTTACAAATTAGGACTGTTTCTCCCTACTCAATAGACTAGAGCATTTGAAGGCTGAATTTTGTACTTTGTGTGCAACAGAAATAAAGGTACTTCTAGCACATTGAACTGCAACTCGCCCGTCAATTTCAGCTATAGCATTCACATGTGCCTTGATTAACCCAGGTTTGTCACTTGACATGTAGATTTGTCCTAAGCTACAAAATAAGCTCACAGAGTAAAATGTTCTTGGTATGCTATGAATTTTGAGTGCTGCAGAATGTTTTTTCTCCATGTTTAACTACCATGACTCTTTTATTTAGTACTGAGAACCCTAACACTGTTCAACACGTTTTGCTTGTGTATGAAAATTTAACAAATTATTATGAAAACAGCATATTAATATCAACATGTATATGCAAATATCCCACAGAATTTCAAACACATATTCATATTTATTGAAAAGATATTTTTTTGGTATTTTCGTTTTTCATACAGTGTTCTAATCCCTAAGGGATAAATGTTTTAAAAGATAAGGCACAATATGAGTAAATGTTCGGGACACCTGATGGTTTCTCCACATATTGATAAGGAAGAAGAAAAATTGACAAAAGTAGAAATGTCTTTCCAGATGCAAGCCCATTAAGGTGACTGCTGCTCTGTGGTAATCATGACCATTATAAATGTTCTTGCTTGGAAGGGGTTGGGCTTCTTGCAGAAGTGGACGTGCCATCATGCGTCTTTGAGTCTTGGATCTCTGATCTACAGATAGAAGAGGACAAGTTGTGAAAGACTGTGCCATCTCTTGAATCAGCGCGAAATTACACTCAATATGAAACCCCGAGAACACCTCCTGTTCATGTGTGTGTGACAATGTAAAAGTTTGATATGTTAAGGCCATGTCACATTAGACAACTTTTCCAGCAATTTTCAATTGTAGCCTCCATTTGTTTAATGCTACTAACTTGGATACAGTTGGCGGTTTGCTTCCATGAAGCCCAGTGCTGTGCCCAGCCACTCGCTTTAACTATTCCATGACTTACTCTGACAAAATCAAACCTGTTGGATTTTTATTTAGTTGTAGGGGCAGGCTCCTATGTATGAGAGCTGACATCCAATGATTGCTCCTCAGTAAGTACAATTGATGTAATGCACCAATAAAGAATAAGGACTGCAGTTGTTTTGGACTTTGCAAACAGAATTGAAGCTTGTCTGTCTGTGTGTCTTGTATTTTACATACCACGACAGCATGAAAAAAAGAAAAGGGCCAAAATTGTGGCTGAACTTACCCTACTTGTTTACCCTTTGTACAACATGGACTTGGTCAGGCAACACTCTACTGGATGTCAGAAAAAGGGTGAGCATGACTATGTTAGAAGGTCGGCAAATCAGTAAATATGACATTGGCAGCGATTTTCAGTCATCTAAATTGACATTGTCCATCAACAAGATCAGCAACGTGGTTGGCAAATCTGACATACCCTTTGACTAGAAGTTGCATAATGTAATATTGGCTTTATTTTTTGAGTAGTCACTCTACCACAAGTAAAAGGGGCCATATCACAAGGAACCAACCAGTGCTGAGATCAGATGATGTGCCAATATTATGTTAAATATATTAACCAAGTATTCAGGCTTACTGTGAAGACACCTGAAATACTTGAAAATAATCTAATTTCAATTTGTTTACTCCAAATCATTAAAAAATGCAATATAATTGCAATGTGACCCAAATATAGTGATAATGTCATATTGTAGTGCCCAAAGCAACATACCTATATGGGCATATTTCATCAAACATTACTCTTCAATGTAATCATTTAATGAAAGTTCTCCATTAACGGAGTCAAATGTAAACGTAATGTAAATCTTTCTTTTGTGAAATGGGTGTATTTTAATTATTAAAACCACTAAAAGCAAGAATGCGAAAAGATTAAAAAGTTGCAACAGCAGTGGCATTTGTAATATTAGTATTTATTTATTCTCTAATAAACATGCAATAACTAGATGGAAGACTTTGTCTTGTTATTGGTTACAGTACAGTTTTCATTAACAGTGTCACATAAAAATTTTCTAAGTCACAACAATCTCATCATTCTAAAATGTCAGTTGGGTGTATCAGCATGGTGGTAATGAATGAATCATGTTTTCTGCTTTGTGTACATCTTATGATTTAACATTGTACTTTGAAAGTGAATCATTTATATGTTATTACTTAGGATTGACCTGATCTTGGAAGTACACTTGGATATTGTCTTGCTGCATGATGATTATATTACTTTTTTAAGATTGACCAAAAACATCCACCTTTAGCGAGACACTCAAGTCATTCATACCTTTTTAGACACTACTGTGTGTCAGTCAGTTCCTGTCCAGTGGCAAGGGCAGAAGTGGGAAGTACCATAATAGTATTTTTTTTTGTCTGTGATGTAGCCTTTTCTCAGAGTCCATTAAATGCATTCTGCTTTTAATAGTATACTATATGTCTGATTTAATCAGTAGTAATCAGTTGTATAGTTTTGTGGCCTGTTCAAATGTGTTAAGCATCAGTTGTATGTTATGAAGCAAATCCAACAACTACAGTAAAAGAGTGGTCATGGCATGTGCTCAGTGCAAATAAGACCAATCCTCATTTTTGAACTACAAGAATATTTTAAAAATTGTTTGAACTCTCAAACTCTTTTCCTTCTTGTGCAGACATGCAGCAAAGAGCCAGAAGTTAGTTAAAAAGACTAAATCCCTGGTTTTCTGACCTTGAATTAAGGTTTGCAACTAAAGTTTCAACCATTTTCATAGAGTTACATTTTCACTAAGACAAAAGAACAAATAAGTAATATATGAATGATTGTAATAAAACCAGGTTATTGCAGTTTTTGTAAACAAATGTTTATTGAAGTTTCAGGTTCTTGAAATTGAAAAAATGTTCCCTGAATTTATTGGATAGCTCAATGAAAACAGAAGCATGCATGTCAGTTTAAAAATATATACCGTATATACACATTTGTTAACTCGTAGACAGTATAGTGGACTGTAGTGTTTTACACAGTGTACCACCAACTGCTCCTGTCTGCTGCCTATGTTTAAAGGCATCAAGTCAACTTTAACAGTGCAAAGGCAGGTCTGGCAAGGTATACGCCTTGGTGTCTTCCATCCAACTGGGGGATTCTGAGGTGATGCTGGTATTTTGTGGTGTTAACCCATATATGGTAGAGATCTTGCAATGTGGGCAAAGATATGGAATTGCCTTATGTTGATCAAGAAGGAGATTAGCTAACAACCACTGATATGTCAGCCTTTTGCATACATCACATGGTTAGTATCAGGGATCCTTTGGCATCACAAGTCACCTGCACCAATCAATTACATAAATATTTTATCAGTGAGTATTTTGTGCATGCATAGATATAAATGCATCTTAATGTCAACCTTAAGACCTGTCTTTAGAGCTTTTTTGAGCAGCTGCATGTAATTGCCTGTCATCATAAAACTTTTGTATTGGAACTCCCAGATTTGTCAATGGTACTAACAAGATAGGTAAATGACTCGACAAGCTGCACACCATGGTTTCCACACTAACACTGAAAAAGCTGTAGTCGCCTCCAAAATGCCAGCTTTTCATATTCTGCCAGTTCATGGGCAGGCAGAAAATGGCAGCCTCATCCGGAAAGTAGTACAGTGTTAACTTTGGTACAGCCTAGTTTCTGCTGAAAGCACCACATCATTCATGAAATTTAAGATAGCAATCACTTGATTGATGAAGGTCTCTTCAGCCATTCCCTGATGCACTGTGTGCTCCATGACATGAGCCATGGACACTAGAAATGGTTTTAGAACAATCATGCAGCCCAGCATAACACAACTACACACCAAAGACGAGTTTGCTATTATGCCATCTTATGCCAACTTCATGCAACAGTGTAGATCACTTGCACGAGATCAATCGCATTATGAGGATGTCCAAATTATTGTGGCATCCACCATAGATCTGAACAAACAACTAAATCAAATGTTGCTGTTTTCTTATTAATTAACCTACTGCCATGCAGGTAAATATTGCTAGATGCATTGCAAATTGTGCCTGCCATGGCATAAAAATCATCTCAACAGACAGACAAATCATTACGGTTAGCCATTTGCAAGGTCTAGATCAGTGTAGAATAAAAGTTATTTTTGGCTTCATTTGAAATATCATTTATTGTCACATATATAACGGTGATCAATATAATTTTGTACTCATGATGAAACCTAGCTACTAGTTGTCAGTTTATGCCCAGGTACCATTAGACCAAAGTGACAGCTGCATTTGAATCGAGGAAAAGGGTAGTGCCAGCCTGACAACATTCTCCTTAGTGTTGTTGTAACCACAGTAATTGGATGGTTAACAGCCTATCAGGAGTCATACCTGCTCTTATCCATTTTGGACGCATGATTGCAACATGTGTGATGTACAGGTCTTTTATCAGTATGAATGCTGCTCTCCTTTTTGACAATTTACACTTGTACCCAATCATACATGAGTTTTTTTTTACAGTTTGAAACATTTACACAATATATGCATTATATATCTATATTTATTAATGTACATATTAATGTAGTTTCAATAGAATGCATTGTTGAGTGTCATTATGTAAAAATGCTTTTACGTTTTTTACAGAAAATATTTTTTATGTATCTGACTCCTGTTTAAACTGATGAGAGTATAGACATTTACAAGTAGCTTGCCTTTCATAACAAGTCTACAGTTTATGTAGCAGTATAGAATAATTATTGTTCAAAAAGTTGTAATACTTTTTGAGCAGTAATTTTTGTCAATATCTTATATTTGGTTTAAGATATTACAATTTATTCTGTATACTAAACATTTTTTTTTCATATAGAAAACACTGCAGCTGAAATCAGATGAACATATTTTTAAGTTCATAACAGCCAAATTTGGGTTTGGCTCAACAAGGTAGGAAAATATTTTTTCCTTTGATAATTAAATGTAGATTAAGTGCTAAAAGTTTGAGCAAGGTGATTAGAATTATGTAACTGATTGAGATATCCACTCTTTTGTTATACTTAAGTTACTTTTGTTGTGTTCTGAAATACATGTACTAATGTGGATTGAAACATTGTAGAAAGTTTTCTTTTTGGCCTATTATCCAGGCTGAGTTTGTGTGAAGTATGTATGTAAGAAAATGATGAGATACATGCCGTGCAGTTAACTTTATCATTGCTACCTAGAGAAAAGTCAAGCAAAATGACACCTTTTATTGGCTAACTAAAAAGATTACAGTATGCAAGCTGTCGAGGCAACTCAGGCCCCTTCTTCAGGCAAGATGCAATATTTGCTACCTATAAACAGTGCATATGTCTGTTCAGGGTCCTAGTCACTTGTCTCGTGCAATTGCATGACCCAACAGTAAAAGATAATGACCCACAACTGTCCTGCATTTGTGGAGTCTCTGTTCTTTTTTCTAATAAACAATATATTGTATTTTGTTTCTGCCTACAAAATTGCAAACAAAATATCTTTTGGCAGACTCGGACAAATAAATTATAGTTTATGAAATGATTTTGACATGCCAAGACTATACTCAAAAATGATTTTGTCAGATAAAATATTTAGAAACAAATATATCCAAATTTACAGTATGTGCAATGACATTATTTATCCTATATATGAATAAAGATATTAGTGAGTTGGTGGCAAAGGCACCTTTATTGCTTCTTCTCAGACAGGTAATAGGTAAGTTCTGCATTTTTTGTTTAAATTTCAGTGGAAACTCCATGTAGATCACATGTGGGCAAAGTCAGTCCTGGAGGGCCGCAGTGGCTGCAGGTTTTTGTTTCAACCTAGTTGCTTAATTAAAAAACAATTCTCGTCAATAATTACATTTCATGGCTTATTAGTGCTTTAACTCTGCCATGTCAAATCATTCTCATATACTAGATTTTCTTCCCCTTTCTAGGATATCATCCAAATGATTTAAAGTCTATAAGAAAGTATTTAATTAAACAAAATAGTGCATGATAAATACACATAGGTGTAAATGGAAACAAGGTAAATGGAGAAATGCTTGTTTCTTTTGTCATTTGTATCTTATTGCTAATAGGGAGCAATTAAAAAACAACACTACAGCTGTTTACAACTAAAATACTGTAAGCAATAAGGGTTCAAAATCTTAATGAGCGAGACAACTAAAATGAAGCAGAAGTGTTACTTGGCAATAAGTGCTTCTCATTAAGCAACTGGGTTGGAACAAAAACCTGCAGCCACTGTGGCCCTCCAGGAACGACTTTGCCCACCCCTGATGTAGATAATAAATTGTAACTCTCTAATGAAAGATGTCTAAAGGTTTGGTTAGTCTAGTCTAAGTCACTGATGAGTTTGTTTTCTTTGGTTTAGTAAAATGGAGGGATGGGGCAAAACGACACTACAGAAATTGAGAATTTCATCCAAGTTGGAGCAATAATTTTCCTCAGCCTCAGAGGCAGAGTTGTATCTTTAGAACTTTCATTCGTATTATCTAGTCTCCTTTTAAACTTGTTCAGTAATGTCAAGCTATGTGTCCAAAAGAGACAGTCCTCTATTTTAGACCTTGTAGTACTGGTATAGCTTTCCCATACTTCCTTTAATGGCACTATACTGTGGCTAAAGTGACACATTTCTGGATCCACAGGCTCTGATGCTTTAGTTCTCAGCACCATTTTCTTTTTTGTAGTGGTGTCCTCCAGTGCTTACAGATATGACACACACACACACAGGCAGCGCGAAAGAGAGAGCTGGATGCATAAGGTAGAGAAGGCAGTTAAAGAATGCACTGGGCTTGATTTTGTTTTCACTTCTGTTTACAGCGATCGGTTTGTAGCGTGCATTGTTGCAATGTCACTTTTCTTGGTGGTTTATTAAATTACGGATTCTTTCAAATGTTCATTTTTTTCCCTGTGTTTAAAACTCATTAAAAAAAAGTGTTTTTAGCCAGCGGTTGGTAGCGCTATAGCGCGAACTAGTGCAGTGTTAGTTTTCTCTGTTGTTCAAGGTTTTCTCAGTGTTATTTAATGTTTTTATATTTAGTTTACTATTATGCTGTGCATTCTATGGTTTAATTAACTATTTTGTGCTTAAAAACTTAAAAAAAATATATATTTTCATACAGTTCGTATGGTCTGGAACGGATTAATTGTATTTACATACAATCCTATGGGGGAAATTACTTCGGTTCACGATCAAATCGGGTTACGACCAGAGTTTTGGAACAAATTATGGTCGTGAACCAAGGTTCCACTGTATTTTAAAACAGTATGGTCCGTGGCCAGTGTTAGCGTATAGTGGAGAGATTTGGTGATAAATTTGCCCGTGTATTTTAAAACAGTATGGTCCGTGGCCAGGAGGTTGAGTTATCTGTGCACCCATGGAAGCAAACGCTAGAGAAGAGCTGTATTCTAGAATGTGTTCACGATAATTTTAGCTTCTAATGTTTGCTGTGTAAGAAGCTGTTGTAAAGAAACAGGTGGCTCCTGCAAAGGTGGTAAAACTACTTTATCGTTGTGGCAGCACCTCGAGTACTTGTTGGATGTATTACGCTCAGCAGGCCAGTATAGTGCATGACATGGAAGAGGACGAATAGGAATCGAGAAATGCCGTGTCGGCTGCGTGTGGGCGGGACCGGTTTTGAAGTGGAGGCAGGACGAACCAGAAGAGAAATATATATAAGAGATATGGTTTCTAAGAAATACATTTTTGAAGGTTCTCAATGTACACCGGTCAGCCACAACATTAAATCCACCTGCCAAATATTGTGTAGGTCCTCCTCATACCGCCAAAACAGTGCTGACCTGTTCAGGCATGTATTCCACAAGATTTCTGAAGGTTTCCTTTGGTATCTGGCACCAAGATGTTACTAGCAGACCTTTTAAGTCCTGTAAGTTGCAAGGTGAGACCTCCCTTAGTAGGACTTGTTTTTCCAGCACATCCCATAGATGCTCGATTTTGGGAATGTGGAAGCCAAGTGAACACCTTGAGCTTTTTTTCATGTTCCTCACATAATTCCTAAACAATTTTGCAGTGTGGCAGGGCACATTACCCTCTTGAAAGAGGCCACTGCCATCTTGGAATACTGTTGCCATGAAGGATGACTGTACGTGGTCTTTAACAATGATTAGGTAAGTAACATCTACATGAATCCCAGGACCCAATGTTTCCCATCAAAACATTGCCCAGAGCATCACATTGCCTCTAACCGCTTGCCTTCTTCCTGCTGTCATTTCTTTCACAGGTAAATGATGCACATGCACCCAATCATCCACAGGATATTAAAGAAAATGTGATTCATCAGACCAGGCCACCTTCTGATGCTCACATGCACATTTTAGTCACCTTTGGTGGTGGACAGGCATCTGACCAGTAAGCAGTTATGCTGTCCACTGTGTATTCTGCCACCTTTCTCTCATGGCCAGTGTTAGGTTTTTCAGCAATTTGTGCTACAGTAGATCTTCTGTAGGATCAGACCAGACAGATTAGCCTCTACTCCCCTGCTTCTACTCTAACACATCACCTTCAAGAACTCACTGCTAGATAGATAGATAGATAGATAGATAGATAGATAGATAGATAGATAGATAGATAGATAGATAGATAGATAGATAGATAGATAGATAGATAGATAGATAGATAGATAGATAGATAGATAGATAGATAGATAGATAGATAGATACTTACTTACTTACTTACTTACTTACTTACTTACTTACTTACTTACTTTATTAATCCCAAGGGGAAATGTTCACATGCTGCCTAACATATCCCACCCCTCGAGAGGTGCCATTGTAAAAAATGGTTTTAATGTTGTGGCTGACTAGTGTGTGTCTACACACATACACATATATAAATATGCAAGAGTATGTACATTATTGTTTTTATGGCTAGCTTTTCAGTAACCTTTAATGCAAGAACACATGCAATATTCCATATTAATCATTATGGCTGACAGTTCAGTAATTATACAACCTGTGGATAGAAACTATCCCTGAATCTACAGTTTTGAAAATAAATTGTCCTGTCCTCTTCTGACCCTTGATAAAAATAAAGGAAAGACGCTCACTATTTATTAAAAGGTCTGTTAATTAATTTTGGTTCCAGAAATACACATTTATTAATATGATTCTCATTTTACCATATTTCAAAGTCAATTATTGTAGAGACGTTTTCTTAATTTATTTCATATATAGTAGAAGGGAATTTTTTCCAAAGTTATTAAAAATTATACGTTTTAACAGTTTTATACATGATAGGCATCCCCAGAAAACATTTGACAATGATATATTTGTATTTTTTATTAGTGTCTGTTACATCTTTAAGTAGAAAATGGAACAACTGATTATCATCCTTAAGTCTGTTTTGGTACATTTTGGTTTACCAAATACAATTTCTATTTTTCAGTGGATGTAACCCAAAGGGTTTCCTTTAAATTTTTTTTAATTAAAAGTCGACACAACTTATTAAGATTTTAAAAATGAAAACATCTATAAATTTTGTTAAGATCATTTTTCTGAAGTTAAACAGTGAAGTTTATCATCAAAAGTGGTTTAAGCATATGTGGTGTAAAAAATAATAAGCTTTTACTTTTATAAATTTTCAACTATTTTTAGCATTGAAATAAATCTTCAGTTATTGTGGACAAAACCAGAGATACCCTATCTATTTTCCATCTTTAGAACTTAAATATTTATGCTGTGTTTACCTCTGTCAAGTAAGTAATAATGTTAGTTTTTTTATTTGCAAATATGGAACTTGCAGTATAGATATATTTCCAACAGAAATTATTACAGTATGTAGAAAGTTAAATGACTTCTTCCCTGTCAGTATTATCTTTGCAGCTGCAAGTCATTCCATAAAGTCATTAGTCTTTCTCAGTGTAAATGCACAGCAGGATATAATGTAACTATTGTTCTGGACTAAACTGACAGTATTTGATCTAAACATCAGTAAAGTGTAACCACAACTTAGGTTTTATAGATCTCATTATGCAGCATTGAAATTTAGAGTGTATAGCTTTAAAGGTTCATATTGTTAATTTCACTGTGAAATTCTCAATTGCACGTGTTAACCAGCATGCACCATATCAACACTTTCTGGCGTCATGATTACTGAGTACACCTTACCTCAAAACTTATGCCTTCATCACTTTAAATAACCTTATGAGTTGGTCTGGATAAAATTGTAGATAAGCAACTTTTGAAGTGAAGGCGTCCCCGGTGGTGAGAAAGCATGCCAATTACTTGTGCAGTTAGAAAAGGAGGGCTTTGTTTATGAAGGTCCAGTGTAGTATCTTTTTATTCTTACAATTTTATTTTTCTGTCCACCATAAGAAAATATCCACTAATAAAAACATGTATCCCACTTCGGGGAGAAGTAGCTCAACGTTCACTGATATTGATGCTGCAAAGATGAACACAGTAAAGTTTAAACTCATGGAAAAGTAGCCCAAAATGTTCCAAGAGATTAAACTACTTGTACTGTATGTCACAAATGTATACCCTTTACCTGCTATTACACTTCAGAGCTTTAGAAAGAACATTTACAAAATGTAAAAGTTCAATTTCATAATTGTATCAAAAATGGAGCCAATGACACCCTGAAAATATTGGTATAAACCCCATTTACTGTACATGAGGAAGTCTGAGTATGTAATAATATATTAGGAACCTGAAAGGGAACTTTTGTAAGAGAAAACAGTTCTTACATTAGCAGTATGAAAAAATGTGAACATTCTCATAAATATTTGTGCAGCATACTAATCTGAGCATAACACAACCTTGCCTTAAAGAAGTTATGATTTCTTCATCAGCAAATATTAAACCACCGTTCTTTGATATGCAGGGATAACTGTCTAACAGATGTATGTTAGTAGTGTGTTTTCTTTTGCATATATTGTTGCATCTGTGAATGTTGCTTAGCTTCTGTATCAGCCTTTAAATACAGCCTTCACAATTTGTAAATCTAAATTTGCATGAATATTTTGAATCTAAAGATGAATGGAAAGCAAAATTGTATGAATTGTATGAATAAGTAAATGCAGGAGTTGGAAAACAAATGATTTAGGATATTTTAGAGAAAGATGCTAAGTATAATGGAATATTGAGTAAAAATAAAGGCTGAAACATGGTAAAGGACAATAGAAAACATTGTAACCAGAAAAGTAAAAACAAAAAAAAAGACAAAGGGAGCTGATGTCTGATTTCTTTAACCTGTAATGCAGTTGTTTATCATATTGTATTGGATACAATGTAAAATTTGGTCTGCATTTCTGGTTTAGTAATCTTTAGTTTATTTCTGTCCTAAGTCATTAAGTGGAGAATTGGACTTCAAAGTAATATCAGCAATGTGTGGCCCACCACAGTAGTTTGTGGCACACCCTTATTTTATATTTGTAGAAATTGTTAAATGTTATCCTAGAAAATAAAAAATCATTGCTGTGTATTGTTCATTCTGTTTAGAATTTTTGTTTTTTTCTTCTGTTTCAGAGATTTTGATGCCAAACTGTATTTGTGT
The DNA here is from genome assembly GCF_900747795.2 of Erpetoichthys calabaricus. NCBI lineage: Eukaryota > Metazoa > Chordata > Cladistia > Polypteriformes > Polypteridae > Erpetoichthys > Erpetoichthys calabaricus. Next base: position 67,127,796 of record NC_041402.2, read on the forward strand.
GAAGAGGCTTTTGGTGTTATACCGTTAGACACCTTTGAACGATTTATGGAAACACTAGTATTATATCCTTATGTCTGTACCATTTGCATTCTAACAATTTTGACAGTAATAACTACATTTTGGAATTTCAGGTATGCTAGTATATTTCACTGATTTTTTAAAGTCTCTTTATTAAAATAGCAAGACATTGTCAAACACATTCATATAGTATGTTCTCAATGAATAAAGCTAAAGACTGTTAAATTATAAAACGTCAATTTTTTTAAGAGAAAATGTAAAAATACATAGAAAAGTTGAAATGCTTGGAAAATAAATATTTTAGTTCTTTAGGAATGGTACATTTCTAAAAACTATGCAGCAGAGCTAAATTTATGGGGAAACTACTGGCTAAATATAGAGAGCTCATTTAATAATTGTAAAATGAACCCTGATTGTAGAGGGAAAAGTATTTTGTAGCCAGTACAGTTCTGATGGAATATATGTTCAGTATTGAATCGATGAAAATCCTTATAGCATTCTACAGATTTGGTGTAAAAAGTATTACAAAGGTATTGAAACAGTCTGATTTGAGATGAAAAGTAATTTTCACCATATACTGTATGCTTGCTAGAGATAAATGAAACTAATTCAGGCTTGCTTATCTATTCATTAAAATCAAAATGTTGTGTTATTCATCCATCCATCCATCCTCTTTCGCTTATCCAAGGTCGGGTCGCGGGGGCAGCAGCTTGAGCAGTGATGCCCAGACTTCCCTCTCCCCGGCCACTTCTTCTAGCTCTTTCGGGAGAATCCCAAGGCGTTCCCAGGCCAGCCGAGAGACATAATCCCTCCAGCGTGTCCTGGGTCTTTCCCGGGGCCTCCTCCCGGTTAGACGTTCCCAGAACACCTCACCAGGGAGGTGTCCAGGAGGCATCCTGATCAGATGCCCGAGCCACCTCATCTGACTCCTCTTGATGCGGAGGAGCAGCGGCTCTACTCTGAGCCCCTCCCGGATGACTGAGCTTCTCACCCTATCTTTAAGGGAAAGCCCAGATACCCTGTGGAGGAAACTCATTTCAGCCGCTTGTATTCGCGATCTCGTTCTTTCGGTCACTACCCATAGCTCCTGACCATAGGTGAGGGTAGGAACATAGATTGACTGGTAAATTGAGAGCTTCGCCTTGCGGCTCAGCTCCTTTTTCACCACGACAGACCGATGCAGAGCCCGCATTACTATGGATGCCGCACCGATCCGCCTGTAGATCTCACGCTCCATTCTTCCCTCACTCGTGAACAAGATCCCGAGATACTTGAACTCCTCCACTTGGGGCAGGATCTTGCTACCAACCCTGAGAGGGCACTCCACCCTTTTACGGCTGAGGACCATGGTCTCAGATTTGGAGGTGCTGATTCCCATCCCAGCCGCTTCACACTCGGCTGCGAACCGATCCAGAGAGAGCTGAAGATCATGGCCTGATGAAGCAAACAGGACAACATCATCTGGAAAAAGCAGTGACCCAATCCTGAGTCCACCAAACCGGACCCCTTCAACGCCCTGGCTGCGCCTAGAAATTCTGTCCATAAAAGTTATGAACAGAATCGGTGACAAAGGGCAGCCCTGGTGGAGTCCAACTCTTACTGGAAACGGGTTCAACTTACTGCCGGCAATGCGGACCAAGCTCTGGCACCGATCGTACAGGGACCGAACAGCCCTTATCAGGGGGTCCAGTACTCCATACTCTCGGAGTATCCCCCACATGATTCCCCGAGGGACACGGTCAAATGCCTTTTCCAAGTCCACAAAACACATGTAGACTGGTTGGGCAAACTCCCATGCACCCTCCAGGACCCTGCTAAGGGTGTGGAGCTGGTCCACTGTTCTGCAACCAGGACGAAAACCACACTGTTCCTCCTGTATCCGAGGCTCGACTATCCGGCGGACCCTCCTCTCCAGGACTCCCGAATAGACTTTTCCAGGGAGGCTGAGGAGTGTGATCCCTCTGTAGTTGGAACACACCCTCCGGTCCCCTTTCTTAAATAGGGGGACCACCACCCCAGTCTGCCAATCCAGAGGCACTGTCCCTGATGTCCATGCGATGTTGCAGAGGCGTGTCAATCAATACAGTCCTACAACATCAAGAGCCTTGAGGAACTCCGGGCGTATCTCATCCACCCCCGGGGCCCTGCCACCAAGCAGTTTTTTTGACCACCTCGGTGACCTCAGTCCCAGAGATGGGGGAGCCCACCTCTGAGTCCCCAGGCTCTGCTTCCTCATTGGAAGGCATGTTAATGGGATTGAGGAGGTCTTCGAAGTACTCCCCCCCACCGACTCACAACGTTCCGAGTCGAGGTCAGCAGCGCACCATCCCCACCATATACAGTGTTGACACTGCACTGCTTCCCCTTCCTGAGATGCCGGATGGTGGACCAGAATCTCCTCGAAGCCGTCCGAAAGTCGTTCTCCGTGGCCTCCCCAAACTCCTCCCACGCTTGAGTTTTTGCCTCAGCAACCACCAAAGCCGCATTCCGCTTGGCCTGCCGGTACCTATCAGCTGCCTTCAGAGTCCCACAGGACAAAAGGGTCCTGTAGGACTCCTTCTTCAGCTTGACGGCATCCCTCACCGCCGGTGTCCACCAACGGGTTCAGGGATTGCCGCCACGACAGGCACCGACCACCTTATGGCCACAGCTCTGGTGAGCTGCCTCAACAATAGAGGCACGGAACATGGCCCATTTGGACTCAATGTCCCCCACCTCCCTCGGGATGTGGTCGAAGTTCTGCTGGAGGTGGGAGTTGAAGGTACTTCTGACAGGGGGCTCTGCCAGACGTTCCCAGCAGATCCCCACCAGGCCTGACCGGCATCCTCCCCCACCATCGAAGCCAACTCACCACCAGGTGGTGATCAGTTGACAGCTCTGCCCCTCTCTTCACCCAAGTGTCGAAGATATGTGGCCGCAAGTCCGACGACGCGACCACAAAGTCGATCATCGAACTGAGGCCTAGGGTGTCCTGGTGCCAAGTGCACATATGAACACCCCTATGCTTGAACATGGTGTTCGTTATGGACAATCCGTGACGAGCACAGAAGTCCAATAACAAAACACCACTCGGGTTCAGATCGGGGGGGCCATTCCTCCCAATCATGCCCTTCCAGGTCTCACTGTCATTGCCCACGTGAGCATTGAAGTCTCCCAGCAGAACGAGGGAGTCCCCAGAAGGTATGCCCTCTAGCACCCCCTCCAGGGACTCCAAAAAGGGTGGGTATTCCAAACTGCTGTTCGGCGCATACGGGCAAACAACAGTTAGGACCCGTCCCCACACCCGAAGGAGGAGGGAGGCTACCCTCTCGTCCACCGGGGTAAACCCCAATGAACAAGCTCCAAGTCGGGGGGCAATAAGTATGCCCACACCCGCTCGGCGCCTCTCACCGGGGGCAACTCCAGAGTGGTAGAGAGTCCAGCCCCTCTCAAGGAGATTGGTTCCAGAGTCCAAGCTGTGCGTCAAGGTGAGTCCGACTATATCTAGCCGGAACCTCTCGACCTCGCGCACTAGCTCAGGCTCCTTCCCCTTCAGAGAGGTGAAATTCCACGTCCCAAGAGCCAGCTTCTGTAGCCGAGGATCAGACCGCCAAGGTCCTCGCCTTCGGCCACCACCCAACTCACACTGCACCCGACCTCCTTGGCCCCTCCCATAGGTGGTGAGCCCATGGGAAGGGGGACCCACGTTGCCTCTTCGGACTGTGCCCGGCCGAGCCCCATGGGTGCACGCCCGGCCACCAGGTGCTTGCCATCGAGCCCCACCTCCAGGCCTGGCTCCAGAGGGGGGCCCCGGTGACCCGCATCTGAGCAAGGGAGAACGCTGTCCAAAGTTTTCATTCATCATAGAAGGTTTGTTTAACTGCTCTTTGTCTCATCCCTCACCTAGGACCAGTTTGCCTTGGGTGGCCCTACCAGGGGCATAAAGCCCAGGACAACAGAGCTCCTAGGATCATTGAGACATGCAAACCCCTCCACCACGATAAGGTGGCGGTTAAAGGAGGGGTGTTGTGTTATTAACACCATAAATTTAGTAGGAATTAAAATATAAGCAAATCTAAAATTTTTGTTGTGTTATTAACACCATAAATTTTACATTTCCTTATATTTTAATTCCTACTAAATTATTACCTATTTGAAAATATTTCTCCAGTCTTTCATATGCTGTTAATCCATACATTTGTACCATTTTTTGTATCTGTTGTGAGATGTTCAGCCCGGACACAACCAAACGGACACTGACAGTTCATTAAACACACGCTCTTTATTAAACAAGTGTCCCCAAACACAAGTCCTGTCCACACGCAGTCCTACCACAACACCCTTCCTCGGGCCTTTTAACGTCCATGGGGCCGCCTTTCTTCCTCTCGTCACTGGAGCTTCGTCCACCTCCAGCTCCCGACTCTAGCTCCTCGACTGTAGAAAGGCAGCCCCTTTTATATTCACCCGGATGTGCTCCAGGTGCATGCTGACGACCTTCCGGTGGCACTTCCTAATGTGGCGGAAGTGCCGCACTAGCACCCAGAAGCACTCTGGGCATCCCTGGAAGGTTCTTCCTCCACCTGTCAAGGTGTGGTGGAAGTGCAGGTTTCCCGGGCTCCATGACGCTCGGGGTGCCTCGTGGTGGTGGCCACAGGCCCCATTGGGTTTGAGCCTCTTTGCTCCATCCCCGTGGTCCCCTCATCATCCAAGGCAGTTGTCCCCTTGTGGCCCAGGGAATGTATAGACCGCCTCCCGGTCCTTCCAGGCATCCCGGCTGGGTCTGGCCCCCAGCCTCCTGCCAGACTATTATAAAATGAAATATGCTGCATGAACAGTGGCATAGCCTTCAAATTATATAGTACCATTTAAATACATAATCCATGCAATATCACAATGTGATTATGAAGATGTTGTATCTCCATTCCTTTCCAGTGTTTCTTTTTCAAGATTTATGAAAACAAGATAGGTGTTTATGATGCATTTTTCCAGAAAAAAGGCAGCATCTGTAGTGTTTTACTCTTTTTTTTATGATTTATCACCCTGGTTTCAAAAAGGCAAGAATCTTAAATTGTACTGTAAACAGCAACCATGCTAAAATGTCTACAGGAATTTTGTCATACTATGTATGGAAGTTCTGCTCTCACATTGCACAGAAATGCTTTTTAAAGATAACTGGTAACCATAAACTGTCCTTTTTTGAGTGTGTATGTGTGAGAGAGAGAGTGAATGTCCTCTTCATTAGGCAGGTACTCCGTTTAGGGTTGTTTATTTCCTTGCATGCAATACCACCAAGATAGGCACTTGCTCCTTGCAGCTATGAACTAAATAAGGAGTCTAGAAAAACACATGGTTAGGCAGATAAAGCATGAATATTTTAATACCTAAACCGCAAGTGAAAAATATCCCATGTCTTACTTAGAAAATGTATTTCATAATTATAAGCACCTGTTCTCTGTATTTCATGAAATCTGTAAATAGTTTCTGTGAAATTAAAATAAACTCCCTTTCAAGAAAAAACACAGCAGGTACACAGAAACATAATAAACATTTCTTGTCCAGCTGTGCAGTACCTAATTTAAATTATATTTCAAGCTTACATTTTGCTTCATGAATTCATTGCAATGCTGCAATGCTTTCCTATAAACCATGCAATTAAGTATAGTGAAAGATATATACCTGTCACCATGTGCAGGTGAGTAATTTTTTGTGCAAATTTCCCTTTTGTTTGTGCTTAGTAACCATGAACATGTTTTGCTTAAGTATTAAAAAATAAGTATCTAACATTAGTCCTAAATGAATCTGTAATATACTTTTATATAAGACTAATATATTACAGCTGCAATGTTAATGAAGTTTTGTTTAAATATACAGTAAGTACTAATGTATGGTATGTCAGTGTTTAACAAAAGTGCTATGACAGTTTTGAATTTAGAAAATTTAAAAAAGACACTTCTTGTAATTAGTGACATGCAGTATATTAGATAGATAGATAGATAGATAGATAGATAGATAGATAGATAGATAGATAGATAGATAGATAGATAGATAGATAGATAGATAGATAGATAGATAGATAGATAGATAGATAGATAGATACTTTATTAATCCCAAGGGGAAATTCACATACAATGGATTGCATGTTTAAGTTTAAGAACATGCAGGTGATTCATTGGGTGCTATTTGTAAATGGGATACTTAAATGAATATTCCCAAGTCACTGTTGGTTATACTATATGTCACATTGAATCCATCCTGGGCTTATTCAAGCTTTTCCAGCCACCCTGCCTAAATATGTTTGCTCCCAAATTTGTTAGGTGTAAAAATTTCTATTGTTTGGTATTGTTCATCTCATGTATTTTATTATTATAGCTGAGGATAAGTATGTATAACTTACTTCATAATCTAATAATAGAAATATGGTGTTATCTATTAATAGAAATACGGTATATATGACTAACTTTGCTGCCTCACATTTCCAGAAATCCGAATCAGATTCCCAGCCCAGTCACTGTTTATGTGGCAATGCGCCTTATGCTAAAGTATTAGGCTTTAAGACTCAAGGTTGTTGGGTTGCTTCTCACCATTTATGTATTGTGAGATGCTGAGCAAGTCACGTAACCTGTCCATACCCCTATTTTTAAAAACATGTTTAAAAAAAATTACTTTTTTGTCAAACCTATAAAGTACCTAAAGATGATTTTTACTGTGGAAAGTCTTTATATAACAAATGATTGTTTGTTTCTTATTTATTTGTATATGTGTGTGTGTGAATGTGTATATGTGTGTAGTTGAAAATTCTGTCTGTGGCAGGGTAGGATTTTGGGTGCACCACCTGAAAGACATTCATGTTAAAATAACTTAAGAATCAATATTTATCTCTTTGTAGTGAGTGTGGGTGTGTGCATGAGTGTATACTGCAGAAGACAAATATTCCATGTAAAGGTTAACTAGATAGTTTTGATTCCTTAGCCATGCATGTATTTTTTTCAACCTCTCTTCTCTCTAGCAATAACAGAATTTGTGAAGTCAGTCACATTTCTCAATGAGAACTGTAAATCTTGGGACACATGCAATATATAGAGAAAAACTTTTGACTACTGATGTTTCACATTTTCTCAAGAATATAGTACACTACTTTTTTGAAGTTTAATTATTGATTGAAACTTAAAAAAACAACATTGTGATCAGTTTGTTTGTTTAGTTTTGTTTTATGTAGATAAAGAAATGTAGCATACATTTTTATTTTACATTTTCTTACAGTATTAATTTTCTTTTTTATTTTCAGAAATTCATTAAAAAATTTGCCAGAGATTGCAAAAACAGAAAATATGCTACGATTGAGACAGGACATTGCCTACAATTTTGCACACACTGTGATATTTGGCATTTTAGCATGCAGTACAATGAGGTATTTAGTCTTGTTTTGTCTTGCTTAAACTTCCTGAGAAGTGTCTTAGGGTTGAAGGGTAGGGGCAGGTCTTTTATGTGGAAATCTAAATTTTACTTTGGAAATTTGCTGATTAATGGCTGTTTATTATTCCTACAGAATGAAATATATCTGGACTGGTCACATGTGTGCTTTTGCAGCTTATGGAGTGTGCAGCAATGAAATGTGGGGACTTTTTCTCAAAGTGTTCCGCCTTCACACCATTGCAAGAGTAACTGTGTTTCTTTATATTTATATTAACAGCATTAACATTTAAATGGGAAAACTGTGAGGTTAATTATATATGTATAACCCTTTTATCTTAACATAAAACTGAATGTGTTTTTGTGTGTGTTTGTCCAGCACTCAAATTCACACCAATGTTTGATAGATTTATAATACATTTAGAAATGCTTGTATTTAATGCCAATCCTAGTAGTTAATATTTTCTGCTCCCTTAATTGTGTCCTAATAATGATAATTAACGAGAAGTGGAGCAGATACATGGGCAAACAACACTGAATGCTGAAAATTTACTCTTCCTTTAGTCTTATACCCAAACATTTTCATTAGCAAATAATGGCTGAAATAACAAGCCATTAATTTGAAAAATGAAGTTAAAGTCATTATGATGATGATAACAGTCTTAAAAATGAAGATTTTTTTTTATTTCCATAAAGTACGTTATATTCACGTGCACATTTAGAAGACTCAGTTTTGTAATTTCCATAATGACATTAAAACAAAGAAACTGGGAAACACCAGCTTGCTTTATTAATGTAGGAGTCCAGTTAAATGCAGGTGTTGATTGGGACAAAAACCAACAGCCACAGAGGATCCATAAGACTGAATTTAGGAAATACCTCTTGAGCTAATAATAAGTATTGTTCAAAAGAAATCCTAATTATAATGGCCATGCTTGTTGGAAAAACATTGTTGAAATCCACTGGATGGCAGTAGTGTAATTTTCAGAACTTTAACCATCTACAGTATGTGTATTCATATCCATTTTGCTTTTGAAATATTATATTTAGAGTGTTGCATATAAAGTATAGTTTTAATATTATTTTGAATATTTTAGAAATCATTTTAACAGAATCATTTTAGTACAGATTAGCAAAGTACCTATAATTAAAAATAAAATATGCATGATAATTTTTAAGGATGACACCATTATTACTTAGAGAAATGTATATCATCTGATACATTAATTTGGTTTCAGGAGGTTGTTGCTAATGGCTTTGTGAATCCATGTATGTAATGGGTAGGTGCACATATTGGCATATATGTGAGGCAGCAGGACTTAACCATTGTGCCCCTGTTATTCTTTGATTAATTTCACAGTTTGTTTATAGTGTACATTTATATTTACATGTACTATATCCACACATACATATAATACATATAATACATGTATATAATTTTCAAGTAAGTACTGTTTTTGTCAAAATGTGTCAAGGGTATAAGTATAGTTATTTTTCCCATGTATTTCAGAATTTAATTTTTAAGATAAAAAGTACAAAATGTTGAAGTTGGCACATTGTGAGGTAGGGTGAGTGTGGGAGTTTTTGTGTGTGCTTTTGTGGGCTCTGTAATTCACTGTAATCCTGTTCTGAGTTTTTTATTGCCTTGCCACTCCATATGTTGTGATGCTGAATTGGATTAATGGGTTTGAGAATGCTTTGTTAATATAAAATGTTGTATTTTATTTCTACACATATAATATGTACTCCCACATTTTAAACTAATACCTCTTTTATTGTTCAACTTTCCCTTTTCAAGTAAGCATAATCATGCCGATAAATGAAAATTAATTATAGCAAAAATAAAATGTATGAATTTCATTGCAAGAACTGCATAAACCAATCTGAATGATCAACTAGCTTTTGTTTGGTTCTTCTTAAAGTGCTTTGCTTGTTGTGTCCCTTTCAGTTGTTGCTTGTCTGTGTAGGGTTTGACTATAGTCCCACTTTTAAGCAAATAATATGCAAGCTTGACTGTATTTAAATCGAAAGATTGAATAACTTCTTCTTCTGCTTATTATTGCCATTATATTTTTTATTATTCCTTATTTACCAAACATTTGGGGGATATGCTTATTAAGAATGTGTAACTAGGAAGAGTATACGTTTAGAGATGCAGGTTAAATCTTGGAATCAATAGCATGTTAGCACTGTATCAACAAAGGTACAGTGCTAATGTCAGTATGCTGGTAGCAGGTTGAATGACAAGAGTTGTATCTTTATGCAACTTGTGAAGAAGAACTGAGGAGTATGTAGTTAATCTTTCTTTAGAATGGGGGGAGAGTTAATAGTTTTGCCAAAGCAGAATTGAGAATTTTTGAGGAACATGGAAAACCAGTGTCAGAATATAATGAGCAGCAAAATTGTGGTGGAACTTGTATGTAAAGGAGAAATTATTAAAATGGATCTTAGTAACAAACCAGTGAAGAGAGCAAAGCAGAGGTGTTCTATGGATGTTACCAGGTGAGAGAATATACCATTTAATGGGATTTGGTCTGGCAATCTTCCAATGAGCAGCAGTATTTGAATATGCTGAAGTTGCTTTGAGTCCTGCCAGAAGGGATTTTCAGTAGTTCATCCGGTGGAGAACAAGAGATTAAGAAAGATGTTGAATGGCATAACTACTAAAGAAGTGTTAGTATATTATAAATGTTGTGAAGATTGAAGTAACTGGGCTGGTTAAGTGAATAAATAATTGAAGAAGAGAGTCACCACAAATCACATCAAGGTTCCTCATAGCAGTCAATGACTAGAGGGTGATGTTATTAATGAAAATTTTTAGTAAAAGGTCTTTGGGGCAAGAAGCAGAAACTAGATACAATATATTTAGATAGATAGATAGATAGATAGATAGATAGATAGATAGATAGATAGATAGATAGATAGATAGATAGATAGATAGATAGATAGATAGATAGATAGATAGATAGATAGATAGATAGATAGATAGATAGATAGATACTTTATGGGGAAATGAAGAGAACAGGCATACTGTACTCAATTTGAAAAGAGTAAATCTAAGACGATGGTCCTTCAACCATGTGATTATGGCAGAATGTTTAGATATGTGGGTTGAAATCTATAAATTAAAAAAAGAAACTAAAGAAAAATATTGGTGTTGTTATGTGGTGGTATGTGAAACCATGAGATTGCAGTATCTAGGGCAAGAATGCAAACAAAGAAGACAAGGGGAACTAGCAGAAATCTTGACCGTACACCTGTTGAAACATTTGAGGAGAAAGCAGTGAGTTACAGTATATCATGAGACACAGAAGGACTGGTCAGGAAGGTGAGACTTTAACAAATTCAAGTCACAACTTGTGGCACTGGGTTTAGATAGATAGATAGATAGATAGATAGATAGATAGATAGATAGATAGATAGATAGATAGATAGATAGATAGATAGTTAGTTAGTTAGTTAGTTAGTTAGTTAGTTAGTTAGTTAGTTAGTTAGTTAGTTAGTTAGTTGGTTAGTCCCAAGGGGAAATTCACATACTCCAGCAGCAGCATACTGATACAAAAAAAAATATTAAATTAAAGAGTAATAAAAATGCAGGTAAAAACAGACAATAACTTTGAATAATGTTAACGTTTACCCCCCGGGTGGAATTGAAGAGTCGCATAGTTTGGAGGAGGAATGATCTCCTCAGTCTGTCAGTGGAGCAGGACAGTGACAGCAGTCTGTCGCTGAAGCTGCTCCTCTGTCTGGAGATGATACTGTTTAGTGGATGCAGTGGATTCTCCATAAGTGATAGGAGCCTGCTGAACGCCCGTTGCTCCGCCACAGATGTCAAACTGTCCAGCTCCATGCCTACAATAGAGCCTGCCTTCCTCACCAGTTTGTCCAGGCGTGAGGTGTCCTTCTTCTTAATGCTGCCTCCCCAGCACACCACCGCGTAGAAGAGGGCGCTCGCCACAACCGTCTGATAGAACAATTTTAGAACGAATTTACAAAGGAAAGAGATCATCAGTGAGTGTTTCACCATGTCAAAAAATAATAATAAAGAAACATTACAAGATTGGAAAGGAAGCAACTTGAGTGGTATCTAGAGTATTTACTTACACAGGTAAAATTATCTCAGAATGACCTCTGCAGAAACCTGCATGTCTTTCATATTGTTGCCTACCAAAAACAAATAGAGTGCACAGAATTAAGCACCCCAGTGTGTTTGATGGACACAGTTGAAGGCAGGCTGACTTTAAATACCAAATCCACTGTTCAGGGTTATGAGGAACAAGAGTCCTTCTCAACAGAACTAAATGAGGCATTAGTTAATCACAATGCTTCCTTGTGTACACACACATTGGCCATCTCAGTATGTCTTTTGAGTAGAGCAGAAAATTGGACTCTCTAGAAGAGCAATGGTATAATTGGAACGATGAAGACAGATCATCAAGGTATTGAAATTTTAAATGTAATTTAAATGTAAATGTAGGTCATCTGAAATGTATTTCTAGTATTATGTACAAATTTTATTTATTTTTGACGGAAGCTATAATGCGAATCTGGGAAGCATTTTATCACTTTGAGGATGGTGCTTGTTTCTGTGGTAATAGTGGTAATGTGAGCAGTTATATTGCAGCTCTTGGCTGCAGTATTGCTGCAATGGCATTAGCAATTGTCTGTTTTTAAATTTTTATATTTATTTCAGGAGAGGCTCATCCGGTTAGCTGTGCCTTGCTTGATACTTGCTTTTTTGTATTATAAGGTAAGATTACAGTTTCAGGTAAGATTACAGTTTCTAAAGTACGCCTCAAGTACAGTATGCATTTATATTGAGTGAAATAACATATTTGTAGAAATATATTTTAATACAACATTGCTTAAAAAAATCATTGTAAAACTTAATTATCACAGTCTAACACCAAGTCAGTTAACATTCAGAGATATCATTCTTTCCATTTAGGAAACATAAGCAATTGTGAAACAACTTCACCTGCTTTGGTGCAAATGTTTCAAAACCCTCATAAAGGGAATGGTTTTATAGGTGGTGGCCACAGACAATTGCTGTTTCCTTATCCTTCCTGACTGATTCATCTCTAGTTTTGCATTTTGTGTCCTTGTCACTACTGGTAGCATGAGGTGGTACCTGCAGTCGATTCAGGTTGCACAGGTAATCCAGCTCCTCCAGGGTGGCATATCTATATGTGCAGTTGCAAGCACAGTCTCAAGAGCATGGAAGAGATACCAGGAGATGGGCCATGAGGAGAGCTTGACAAGGCCATAAAAGGGCATCAGCCCAGCAGTAGGACCAGTATTTGCTCCTTTGTGTGAGAAGGAATAAGAGGAGCACTGCTAGAGCCCTACAAAATGACCTCCAACTGGCTACTGGGGTGCATGTTTCTGACCAAACTGTCAGAAACAGACTCCATGAGGGCCCGACATCCTCTAGTGGGATCTGTGCTCACAGTCCATCACCATGCAGCTCAGGTTCACACTAAGCACATGTGACAGACATGATAGAGTCTGAAGATGTTGCAGTGAATGTTATGTACCTGCAACATTATCCTAACTGGTCTGACAGTGGGTCAGTAATGGTGTGGGGAGGCATATACTTGGAGGGTCGTACAGAACTCCACGTGCTAGGCAACAGTACTCTGACTGCTTTTAGGTACTGGGATGAAATCTTCAGTGCCACTGTCAGATCTTATGCTGATGCAGTGGGCCCTGTGTTTGTCCTGGCGCAGAACAATACCTGGACTTACATAGCCAGAGTGTGTAAGCAGTTTCTGGATGACGAGGGCACTGATGTCATTGACTGGTCTGCACATTCCACAGACCTGAATCCAATCGATATACTCTGGGACATTATGTATATTTTAAAAAATACATCTGTCACAAACTGTACCCTCGGTTTAAAAGACAAGATACTAGGCTGACAGACATAAACAGCCTATCTGCATCATTATTTTAACTTTTGGACTATGATATCCAAACATAATTTCTGCAGTTGGCAAAGGAATATGTTTTTCCAAATTATAACTACATTTTCAGAGTAGAGGGCGGAGCGGTGGCTCTGAGGCTAGCGATCTGTGCCGACAATCAGAAGGTTGCCAGTTTGAATCCCATAAATGCCAGAAGTGTCTCTACTCTGTTGGTCCCTTGAGCAAGACCCTTAACCTGCAATTGCTTCATCCTGGGTATGAACTTGCAGGGAAAACTTGGTGTTTGTGGCAGGATTGGCACTCCAGCCATCATAAAAAACATAAAAGTGTGGTGCTGAGGTGTCACCCGTTGCACGGCTATACACCGGTCCCAATCCGGTTGGTTCATTATGTGGTGGGTGCTGTAACGTGCATAAAATCGGCACATGCTTACAGCCTCTCTCTTCAGAGCAGGATTTTCATCTCTCCATCTACAGTGCATCCGGAAAGTATTCACAGCGCATCACTTTTTCCACATTTTGTTATGTTACAGCCTTATTCCAAAATGGATTAAATTCATTTTTTTCCTCAGAATTCTACACACAACACCCCATAATGGCAATGTGAAAAAGTTTACTTGAGGTTTTTGCAAATTTATTAAAATAAAAAACCTAGAAATCACATGTACATAAGTATTCACAGCCTTTGCTCAATACTTTGTCGATGCACCTTTGGCAGCAATTACAGCCTCAAGTCTTTTTGAATATGACGCCACGAGCTTGGCACACCTATCCTTGGCCAGTTTCGCCCATTCCTCTTTGCAGCACCTCTGAGGCTCCATCAGGTTGGATGGGAAGCGTCGGTGCACAGCCATTTTAAGATCTCTCCAGAGATGTTCAATCGGATTCAAGTCTGGGCTCTGGCTGGGCCACTCAAGGACATTCACAGAGTTGTCCTGAAGCCACTCCTTTGATATCTTGGCTGTGTGCTTAGGGTCATTGTCCTGATGAAAGATGAACCGTCAAGAGCGCTCTGGAGCAGGTTTTCATCCAGGATGTCTCTGTACATTGCAGTCATCTTTCCCTTTATCCTGACTAATCTCCCAGTTCCTGACGCTGAAAAACATCCCCACAGCATGATGCTGCCACCATCATGCTTCACTGTAGGGATGGTATTGGCCTGGTGATGAGCGGTGCCTGGTTTCCTCCAAACATGACGCCTGGCATTCACACCAAAGAGTTCAATCTTTGTCTCCTCAGACCAGAGAATTTTCTTTCTCATGGTCTGAGAGTCCTTCAGGTGCCTTTTGGCAAACTCCAGGCGGGCTGCCATGTGCCTTTTACTAAGGAGTGGCTTCTGTCTGGCCACTCTACCATACAGGCCTGATTGGTGGATTGCTGCAGAGATGGTTGTCCTTCTGGAAGGTTCTCCTCTCTCCACAGTGGACATCTGGAGCTCTGACAGAGTGACCATCGGGTTCTTGGTCACCTCCCTGACTAAGGCCCTTCTCCCCCGATCACTCAGTTTAGATGGCTGGCCAGCTCTAGGAAGAGTCCTGGTGGTTTTGAACTTCTTCCACTTACGGATGATGGAGGCCACTGTGCTCATTGGGACCTTCAAAGCAGCAGAAATTTTTCTGTAACCTTCCCCAGATTTGTGCCTCGAGACAATCCTGTTTCAGAGGTCTACAGACAATTCATTTGACTTCATGCTTGGTTTGTGCTCTGACATGAACTGTCAACTGTGGGACCTTATATAGACAAGTGTGTGCCTTTCCAAATCATGTCCAATCAACTGAATTTACCACAGGTGGACTCCAGTTAAGCCGCAGAAACATCTCAAGGGTGATCAGGGGGAACAGGATGCACCTGAGCTCAATTTTGAGCTTCATGGCAAAGGCTGTGAATACTTATGTACATGTGCTTTCTCAATTTTTTTATTTTTAATAAATTTGCAAAAATCTCAAACTTTGTTCACGTTGCCATCATGGGGTGTTGTGTGTAGAATTCTGAGGAAAAAAATGAATTTAATCCATTTTGGAATAAGGCTGTAACATAACAAAATGTGGAAGAAATGATGCGCTGTGAATACTTTCCGGATGTACTGTATATCTAAAATTTTTTTGACCCCTCTTTTTACACCTATCACATTTTCTGTCTCTTCTGATGAATTTTCCCTCTTCAGTTCAAAGATTGTTGACATTCAGATACACATCAAGGCATTCTCTGCCTCACCTTTTACTGTGAAAGTCACTGGACTTTTTTTTCCTCCTTTTCTCTTAAAAATTATACTGCTATTGCTCACTACCTATCTAAGCACAGACCCACCACTTTTGCATTCATATTTGTTTTGTTTTTGCCATCATTTTGCTTAATGGTCACTGCCATATTGTGATTTCGGACATTGTGTTGCCTTGATATGATGCATCTAACATCATCATCATGCACCCATTATAAAACATGACGGGGCCCTGAAGCATTCATTTGATTCTAAAAAGACCAAAGAAGAATTACATCTTTTGTGAACATCATTCTTTTGCCCCAAGCTGTTTTGACTACTAATCTCTTCCTGTGAAGTCTACAGTTTTTAAAACATGCTTTTCATGGTCTCATGCAGCCTCCTGTGCTTTTTTTAAGCACGATAGTCTGGGCCTCAGTCTCATATGCTTCTAAACACAATAGTCTGGAAATGTTTTTTTGAGACTTCCTAATGTTCAGTTACAAATGTTCTTAGCTTAACTTGAATTGCTGCTCTTTCCTCTGCCCATAACTTTTCCCCTTTCTTCTGATTTTAGTATGGATAACCACTTCCTGCATTTCTTTCTCTCAGTAAACATGGAATTATTCCCTGCCTTTCTGAGGGTTTTTGTCTTTTTATATCACATGACGTATCTTTCACTTATCTTCTCAGAAGCTCTTCACATCTGTATCTGAATAAAAAGAAAAAAAAAACTATACATTGATGTGCTGATGCTTGGTAGGGTGTTTTGTACAATTATTTGTTAAAGTAAATTATTGAATCCAAAGATAACATATAAACAAAACTGTAGTTTAAAATGTTCTTTAGACCTTACAACTATAACAGTCTGTGAAAAGACCTTGATGTGCATTAAGAGTTGCCATGTGACAGCCACCCCCTCAGCTAATGGCAGTGTCCATCATTCTTCACTTCCCTCTTTGGCACATTTATTAAAAAAAAACTAAAGTGAAAGATATTTGGTAAAAGTGATTAAATAATAGCATAGCAACTTACATTTTGCAAGCATTTTTAAGGATAGCAATTTGAGCAAGTATTATATATACCATGGTTGTGACCAACACTGAACTTAGCAGGAAGTGTGGTAAACTTGTATGTATGGGAAAATAGTTAGAAAAACACAAAAAACACATGGGTCTTCATTTCATTTTGTAATTTGAATGTCAAGTACAAGCCAAAAAGTTAATAGTAGTTGACTGTCTGATTATAAAATACCATAAATATGCCCAGTATATTTGGTGGAAATTTAAGGTTTTGTTAATACTGACCTGAGTTCAAAGGTCAGACAACATAAGACATAAAAATGCAAATACTAAAAACATTGTGAAGGGGATCTGAGGTTACTGACTTTCTAATATTGTTTTTTACTGTTCACTTATGATCATTAGCAAAGCTAAGAAACTATTTAAAATATGAATAAATTACATTCCATGTATGCTGTATATACATATTTATATTGTAGAGTTCATATTACTCTGAGTTCTCCAATGAGAAGTGTGAAATATAAAATTAAAATAAATAGAAATAATATTGTATACTGGGATTATCCAAAAGTGTTTCTGTTTATGTAATCTGTTAAAAACTGCTTTATTTAGCCAAAATCTAGATAGATGTTTTTCATATTAAACCTTGAAACACTTAATAAATAATGAATGGTACTAATATAAAAGTTACATTATTGTGTATATAACTATTCACTATGTCTTTATTTTTTTTTTTTTTTAGTTTTTCCCAAAATTGATGGATGAAATTTCTGAACTGAGAGAATTTTACGACCCAGATACAGTGGAGCTGATGAACTGGATTAAGTAAAGTTTGTTTCCTATGTTTTAAACATAATGCATTTTCTGTTCCAATCACATTAAACACAGATTAGTTTTTTGTTTTTTCTAAGACTGGAAATGGTCCTGCAATGTCAAATCATCAGAAGTCACTCAGTCAATCAGTCATTGTCCAACTGGCAATATTCTAACACAGGGTCACGGGGGTCTGCTGGAGCCAATCCCAGCCAGCACAGGGCGCAAGGCAAGAACAAATCCCGGGCAGAGCGCTAGCCCACCGCAGGGCACACACACACACCAAGCACACACTAGGGACAATTTGGGATCGCCAATGCACCTAACCTGCATGTCTTTGGACCATGGGAGGAAACCGGAGCACCCAGAGTAAATCCACCCAGACACAGGGAGAACATGCAAACTCCATGCAGGGAGGACCTGGGAAGCGAACCCAGGTCTCCTTACTGCGAGGCAGCAGCGCTACCACTGCACCACCATCATCAGAAATAATAAACCAAAATAAATAATGAATTAATAAGTTCAGGTTAAAGAATTATTAGAAAGTGCATCTGTGACTCACCAACCATGAATGTATTTTTTTTCAATAGTACACTTTGTGAAAGTTAATACGTTTGCTGCTGCACATTTTGTTATTTAAAATTAAGCAATATTCTACTGGGTATATTCCAGAAATATGTATATTTTTATAGTTAACTGCCATGTGTCTTTTGTTTGTTCCAATACAACTCTTTTTTGTGAATATTGCAAGTAACAGATTCACGAGGTGTCAAACAAATTTGCAGTGTCAATTTAAGCCAAATGGGTGAATGATTCAGTGTGTTTAGACTTTACCTAGTATAAAAATGAAAACATTGTGTTAGCTAATGAACTCATCAAATGCCAAAAACCAAATCTTTGTTTTATAATAGCAAAAAATAATACGCATTTCCCTCTAAAATTATTGGTATCTTTGTTAAATATTGGCAAAAATTGTCTTAATCTTTCATTGTCTTGATTTTACAATCTTAACCTTTCACCAAGGTAAACTTTTTGAAATAAAAAAATTCTCACAAGAAATTAATTATGGATGGCACATTTGTAAGAATTTTTTTTTTCATTTTTGACTTAAGATTTCAAAGTATTTATAAAGAATATGCTTTAAGAATATCTGCAGTCATAGTATGCAAACCGGAATCACTGGGATGTTTGAAACTATGCAGTTAATTTAGAAAAATGTTCTGTTAGCAGAACCAAGCCATTGCATAGTTATTTCCTTTAGGCACACCGCAATAATGAAGTCATTACAGAGGTTGAAAGTCAGATACTTAAAACACTAGGGCCTTTGGGTATGATATGTTAATACCTCTTCTAAAATAGCATAAGGGTAGTTTTGACACACAGTGTTGAATTTTTTTCCTCTGGCTATTTAACCACCAGAGTTTGTGAAAGTGAGAAAATCAATGTACCCGTTTGTTTTCTGTTTGTGTTATTTTTATAACTGAGAGAGACACAGTTATAATAAAGTCTATATTGAAATCATGCATTGACATGTGGTGAACAATGAAGGATGCTTTAGCAGATATGGTTTGGAAGTTACACATACTGTAAGTGGGATTTGCTGTTCTTTGAAAGTATAGAACACTTATTTATAAGTAGTTTTCTTGTGGATTCAAAGATAGAGCTTCCATGATGATTCGAAGTGGTATCTAATGATCAAAAAATCAAATAAATTTTATTTGATGAATTAGTAAGATCATTGCTCCAGAATAGTAAAGATTCTGAACAGCGAGCAAGGTGGTCTGCAGTTTATAACCTAATTAAAAGGGATATAGGTAACTGACTTCAAAAATTGATGAGCATGGTTCTAGCCAATTAAGGTAGTAAACTGGGGTAAGAACTAAACAACAGCACAGTGTTTTTCAACCAATATTCTGCAGCACAGTGGTGCACCATGAGAGCTATCCAGGTGTGCCGTGGAAATAATAGTGTAGCACACCTGGGTCTGAAACTGAGAGGGAGAAGCTCCTCATGTGGTTGAGACATGTCTGAGGTGGATAGGACTGCCTCGAGAATCTATTAGAAAAGCAGCTCTGCGATCACTACATTGCAAACACATCACTTAGAGCGCTTCGGACACATCTCCTGGCTGCTAGAGCCCATCTGCTTGGGAGTGTGGCCACCAGCAAGTCTCACAGAGCCAGTGGACAATGGGTTTACAAGTTGCCTCTTAGGTAGAGAGGGATGGGCAAATGGATGAGGCAGCTGGGAGATGTGTCCAAAGTGCTCACTAAGTTCTGTGTCTTCGAACACTGATCTCAAAGCTGCTTTTTTAATGGTTTCTCCGGTAATCTCACCCCTTTAGACCATTGAGCACATGTATGAATTATAATGTTTTTGTGGTTAGTAGAATAGTGATGTGTCTTGTGATATGTTTGGCTACAGATAGTGTGCCACCACAGAAAAAATTTGGGGAAATGCTGTAATAGCATGACCAGAAGTAACTAATCAACACCCTAGTACTACATTGTAGGTCTGAAACATGTATTTTATTTTTTTCTCTATGGAACCATATTATTTATACTTACTCATTTTAGTATGTTATCTATATCCAATTCCAATGTTAATCCACCATGAAGCAGGGTGAAGAGTTATGGGATAATGTCAAAGAAAAGAGAAAGACCAGAGCTGTGGGAACTTGGAGGGAGTGTTAGGCTGTATGCCAACTCTAATATTAAGGGTACTCAATTTTTTTAAATCATGCTAGTTGAGACACTGTGTTAATAATTGAAATAACATTTTTTTCAATTACGTATAGACCTATGAACGGAAGAAGTAAATAAACTATTTGAAGTTTCTTTTATCTTAAAAAAGTGTAAAGACCAGAGAGAGGGACTCCCAGGATGCTTTTTTATACCATAGGATTTCTGTTATCTGTGCCGCCCTCTCTCAGTCTGTTCTCTTTTACCATTTCACATTGCTTCATTGTAAATTTGTCAACATTATCTTCCCATAGCTATCACAGTCCAACTCCATACTGCTTGTATTACTAAGTTGATATTTCCTTCCTTTTCAATACTTACTCTGCATCTCTAAAAATTACACTTACGTATATAATATAGTATGCAGTATGTTAGCAGCTCCTTCATGATGTCAGTATCTCAATATATTGCTCCATTCTTATCTGCAGTAATGATTATTCTAGTCATAAAACTCACAGTAGTTGTGCATTTCAGGTTGTTTATTTTAATTTATGTGCTGTTGTAAGCTGAATTAACTTTTAGAAGTAACTCAAAATATGTTCCTTTACATTTCAAGATATCAACAAAGTATTTTGAGACATCTCAAAGGCATTTCAGTATACCTCAAATTTACCTTGAATGCATTTAAAACTTATCTAAAATTCATTCTGAACTGTCTTGAAATTATTTGCTACAAAATTTACATTTTTTTATACAAAACATCCTATCTTCTTTTCCCACTTATATGTGGGGGCAATGTGCTTGATCAGCCTTCTCCATATATCTCAGTATTGCACTTCCTCTTCAGTGAAACTCTTCCCTTCAGATCTTCTTTTACTTACTATACATCCTTCTCTGCTTTGTCCTCCCTCACTTCCTGTTCCCCTATACTTCCATTCCCATTACTCTTTTGCCCACATTTTCAATGTTGTTCTTCTTCACATGTTCCTACCATTTCAACCTGCTTTCCTGTACTTTATTCAACATCTCTCCAACTTTTGTGGTCCCTCTCATTGTCTTATTTCTTTTTCTCTCCTATTTTTGTAATTCCACGCATCTATCTCAACATTCTTGTTTCTGCCACATCTAACTTCTTCTCCTATACTCCTATAATCTCCTGTACTCTCTTTACAACCCATGTCCCAGCTCCATACTTCATTGCTGGTCTTTCCTCTATCTTAAAAACCTTACCTTTAACCTATACCTTAACTCTTTAATCACCCAGTACCTCTATAGGTTATGTCTGCATCTAATTTTCCATTTTGGGCTACCACTGATCCTAGATATTTGAATTTATCCACTCTTTCCAATAGCTTGCAGGATAAGTTCTGAATCTTGGTTATCATTAAACTTCATATATTCTGTCTTCTTCCTGTTTATCTTCAATTCTCTATCTTCCAAAGCCCTTCTCCATTCTTCCAACATTATCTCCACTTCATCTTTTTTGGTGCTACACAACACAGTGCCATGAGCAAAAAGCATGTACCAGAGGGATTGGTCTTTTATACCAAAGAGGTACAGTAAGGACTAAAAGAAGTTCCCCTGATCTTCTCCCTGTAATTGTATGGGTTTTCCTTTAGGCACTTGGGGTTTTACTCCCACATCCCAAAGAAATTCAGTTTAGGCTATTTGGCAAAAATGTGTTGCACTTTTATAAGTGATTTGAGAGTTTATAAGTAAGAGTACCCTGAAATAGACTTTAACCTGTTCAGGACTATTTCAGTGTCTTATTCCTGGCACTGTCAGGATAGAGTCCATCTCCTCATATCTCTAAATTAGAGTAATTGATTTCAGAAGATTGTAGAATTGAAGAAATACTTTTTTCTAATTTGTCATGAAACCTTCTGTCCCAGCAATGCATAGAGTAGTAAACACAACTATGACAAAATACTAAGCCCTTTAGTATGACCCAATCTACTACCAATATTTGTCATTGGAGATTGCATGGTTATTGTATGGTACCTGATTTTATGCACCTGTTAACAATGCATATGGCTGAAATGTGGAGGGGTGTCTGTAAACAATAGTTATTTTTACTGTATAACCAGTGCACCCAGCAGCTCTATTGTTGGTTTGCTTTGCTAAAGTTGTGTGCTTTTAGATTGGATTTAAATGTCCTTACTATTGATTATTTTTTACACTAGCAGGCAAATCACACCACTGTTTCAGAACCCTGCAGCTAAAAGCCAGGACTCCTACAGTAGTGTGTTTCTTCATAATTAAAGAAATCCTGGCTTTTGCTATCATAGTGAACTTTGTTAGATAATGGATTAATAATTTGTGTTAGGTAAAACCATTGATGACTTTATGCATTAGAAGGAACATTTGGAAACCCGCAATAAATTAACTGAAAAGTAATACAGACACTTCAGAACAGGAGCTTTGTATTGATGTTTCCTAAGCCTTGAAGCAGTGTTTGTGGGCAGCATTTTAAAACAAATCAATAGCTGTACTGATTAAAATACAAATAATGAATTTTATTGTTGTGGCCTTATGGCATATATGAGTAAATAGATAGTACTTTAAGATATCTGTAATCAGAGGAATAAGAAAGAGTTTAGCACTTCTGCCTGACTTCTCCAGGGACCTGGGTGTAGTCCTCAACCTGATCAGTGTTCTGTTCTTGCCTGCATACATTTTTCCTGACTACTCTTGTTTTTACCCACATTCTAAGGATATACACGATTAACTGAAATTGAATGAGTTCTTGTGAGTGTGTCCTGCGATGGACTGGCCTCCCATCAAGTGTCAGTTCCTGTCTTGCACTTGATGTTACTAGCATAGGAATTTGTTTCCTATGAAACTAAATTGGATTAAGAGAGTTAAGGATATTGATGACTATATATTCAAAAATAATATTGAGCCATTGAGTATTAATATGCTTAGCAATCTAGGGCATTTAAACTTTATAATATCATGGGAAGTTTTTACAGAAAATCATATTCCTTTGACAGATTTAAAATGTCAAATAGCATTTGCATTGTTGGAAGACAAAACAGGATATATAAGACAATTAATCCTTTGCTTCTGGTAATTAAATTTAGATGAAAGAGTTAAGGCTTGATTGAGCTTCCTGCGTCCCACAGCCTTGAGAGATTCTCATTTTCAGATATTTTGAGCTTTTTTCAGTCCTAATTGAAAACCTAGCTAATGTAAATTTGTGATTTAAACTGTATATAGCATTAAATCAGGTTTATCCTGTTTTTTAGGAGAAAATATCTTCCTTGAGACTGATATTGTACCATATTCTAGATGTAAAACTGAGTATTATTTAAACAAAGTAATCACATATGACTTCTATCTGGAAATGTAAAAATTAGACATAAAAATTTAAAAAAATTATTCATAGACTTTTTGCTAGATTTTGATTGTCAGTTTCCATCTCAGATATCCCCCTTAGCAACCAACAGACAGGTACCAATGTTCTGTTTATAAATTGTTCATTAAATATTTACTTTAACCATACTTTTTTGTCCAACATGGGGCACAGTAGTATGGCTTTCTGCATTACAAATCCTGCACCTGACCATTGTCAATGTAACACTGACACATTATCCCCTTGTCGGTGTGGATTTTACTCTAAGTACCCTGAATGCTAGTGAGCTTGATGACAAAGGGGATGGTATTGGTGACCAGTCCTCAATCTGTACTTTCACACCCATATCAGACATTTTAAGAAACTGATTTAGAATATGGATTTGGTTCTAGGAATCCAATATCAAATTATTAAAATAACAGATTAGAGCCATATCACATTGATATATATCTTTTAGAGGCAAGTTGGTGAAGTATTAACTAGATAGAGAATGTTAAATTTTGTTGCAATGTATGTGTTGTTATTACTTAACATCAAGACAGAAATATGAAATGCATACAGAATAATTTTAGTAAGCCACTTTTCTAAATTTCATTTTCCTAAAGTATTACATTAATTTCATTGGTAAGTATTAATCATGTTTTGCTTGTCTGATTTCTGTATTGTTCTAAAGACTACTCTAAGAATCACTGTAAAAGACAATCTTGACCATACTGATTAGATTTTGTGTAACCACGTGTTATTTGGATACCAGGTGTGCCCACACATCTTGGTGTTTAAAAGGATCTAGTAATATGTAGTTTCATATTACATTATTTCGCTACATTATCACAGCAAGAAAATGTCCTCTTCAGATTCCAGGACATATGTAAACTAGTTTCTAAGGTAAGGATATACAGTTACTGTAGGTCCATAAATATTTGGACAAAGACAACTTTTTTCTAATTTTGGTTCTGTACATTACCACAATGAATTTTAAATGAAACATTTAAGATGCAGTTGAAGAGCAGACTTTCTGTTTTAATTCTGTGGGGTAAACAAAATGATTGCATAAAAATGTGAGGCAACTAAAGCAATTTTTTAACACAATCCCTTCATTTCAGGGGCTCAAAAGTAATTGGACAATTGACTCAAAGGCTATTTCATGGGCAGGTGTGGGCAAGTCCATCATTATGTCATTATCAATTAAGCAGATAAAAGGCCTGGAGTTGATTTGAGGTGTGTATGTGGAAAATTTTGCTGTGAACAGATAACATGCGGTCAAAGGAGCTCTCCATGCAGGTGAAAGAAGCCATCCTTAAGCTGCGAAAACAGAAAAAACCCATCTGAGAAATTGCTACAATATTATGAGTGGCTAAATCTACAGTTTGGTACATCCTGAGAAAGAAAGCAAGCACTGGTGAACTCAGCAACGCAAAAAGACCTGGACGTCCACGGAAGACAACAGTGGTGAATGATCACAGAATCATTTCCATGGTGAAGAGAAACCCCTTCACAACAGCCAACCAAGTGAACAACACTCTCCAGGGGGTAGGCGTATCAATATCCAAGTCTACCATAAAGAGAAGACTGTATGAAAGTAAATATAGAGGGTGCACTGCAAGGTGCAAGCCATTCATAAGCCTCAAGAATAGAAAGGCTAAATTGGACTTTGCTAAAGAACACCTAATTCTTTGGACAGATGAAACCAAGATCAACCTCTTGGGCTTGGGCGTGCATGGCTGCCAGTGGCACTGGGACACCAGTGTTTATTGATGATGTGACACAGGACAGAAGCAGCCAAATGAATTCTGAGGTGTTCAGAGACATACTGTCTGCTCAAATCCAGCTAAATGCAGTCAAATTGATTGGGCGGCGTTTCATGATACAGATGGACAATGACCCAAAACATACAGCCAAAGCAACCCAGGAGTTTATTAAAGCAAAGAAGTGGAAAATTCTTGAATGGCCAAGTCAGTCACCTGGGGCCTCATGTATAAACGGTGCGTACACACAGAAATGTTGCGTACGAACGTTTCCACGCTCAAATCGCGATGTATAAAACCTAAACTTGGCGTAAAGCCACGCACATTTCCACGGTACCTCATGCCCTGGCATACGCAATTTCTCCGCTCGGTTTTGCAGACTGGCAGCACCCAGCGTCGAAGCAGTGCTACTGTTCCTGTGTGGTCACCCTTTCTTTATTAGATCCACATTCCTGACGCGGCTTTATAAATACACTGAAACTAACTGCATATTTTTTATTAGTGTAATGCATCTGATTGTAATTAACCTGCTGCAATATAATGGTCCAGGGAATAGCCATAGTATTCCAAATACCATAACTGCTTTAGCGTTGTTACTCTCAATGCATCTTCTTCTTCTTTCAGCTGCTCCCGTTAAGGGTTGCCACAGCAGATCATCTTTTTCCATATTACTCTCACTGCACCACTCGGAGTATTTATATCACTGTATCTGAGTGGGGAATCACAGCAGCAGCTGATCGGAAAGACAATTATCGGTATACAGCATGAAGCAGACGCTGACTCAGCTACAGCAAAACGTTTCAGAGACTTCCCTGTACGGACTTTGCGGTTTAGAAAAAGTTCCATCCCAAGAACTATAAACGCACTAAATCAGTCCATCAAGTGCTCCTTGTAGAACTGTTTGGACTTATAAGTACAATCACCTCACTGTAAACTTGGGATACAGTTATAATATTGCACAACCTGCCCCGCTTTATAAAGCGTGTATTTACATATGATGACAATATCATTTTTAAGATGAAATGCAGCAAAATATGTTGATTATATTATACAGATAAAACTATAACTTCATTTAAATAATCTGTATTGTTAATAATTAAACATGTGAGGACACGGTGCCGCAGCGCTAGCTAGTTCATGGATTGTTCCGGCATTGCGTTTTATTCTTGCTCGTGCTGACGCGACACTGGAAGGATAGACGAATAGAATAATTAAACATGTACTACGAAGATATTTCAAAGTTCCTTAAAAGTTTTGAAGAATTGGCATTCTAAGCTTACAGATGGCTTCATGTCTATTCGCGATTGGGTACTTGGAGAAAGAAAAGTAAGGACAGGAATTGGAGGTTAGTACGTTTGAAAGAGACAGTACTTCTGTAATAAATTATTTCATCGAAGGTCGCACATGGCGCAGCAAGCCTCTTGCGTGAGACATGAACAAGCACTGCGCCACCGTGTTCCCATGTTTAATAACATGCTTTAACTCCTATCATCATGAAAAAGATATCATGTATACATCTCAGTATTTTAATTATTCAGAGGGCTGTAATATCACAAATGTAATGGATTCTGTGTCCTGTCAGAGAAAAAGAAAGCCTGTTTAAGAAGCAGGTAGTGATTCACACACAGAGCACATAGAAGATCAAATACAGAACAAAGCATTTAATGTGCTACATTAGTTACAATGGGATTTGAGAAACTAGTAAATTAAACGATTTTAAGATGAAGTTTATGATGTTCTACTTTAATGGCAAAATAAACTACGATTAAAGTGGAAATTTCGAGATTAAAGTTGACATTTCGTGCTTTTTTCCCACTGTGTGCCTATTTTTTTGTCTGTACCCTAATAAGCTTTCATATGACACTCAGACGGTGGGCTACGACTTGCCTTTTCATGGTGACTTTGATATGTGATTTCTTTTTTATTTCGGGCACTGTGCGACTTTGTGAACGTGAGCTTTCAAGTTTCTCCGACACTCTCACTTGATCAACTTTATTTTGTTGATTATACCACTGTTTAAACCAACAAATAGTATGTTTTTCCTTTGCCTCCATTTGGTATTCGCTGAAATTCTTATATTTTCCCCCGTGCTTTTCCCAATGTCTTTTCACAGAAGGCTGAGCTTAAGGGCTATTTATATTGATTTGCATATTCAAAGAGGCGTAATTCTGGGAGGAGTTGGGGCGGGACTGAAGGTGCGTGCACGTGCGTTACTTTTCACGCTGATCGGAATTTATGTAGCGGAAGAACGTGGAAGTTTGCGTACGTACAGATTCCTGCATCTGGATTTTTCTGTGCGTACGCACATTCCTGCTTTTGTGCTTACGCCATGTTATAGTGTGAGTTCTATGCACGACTTTATGCATGAGGCCCCTGATCTTAACCCAATTGAGCATGCATTTCACTTGTTGAAGACTAAACTTCAGACAGAAAGGCCCACAAACAAACAGCAACAGAAAGCCGCTGCAGTGAAGGCCTGGCAGAGCATTAAAAAGGAGGAAACCCAGCATCTGGTGATGTCCATGAGTTCAAGACTTCAGGCTGTCATTGCCAGCAAAGGGTTTTCAACCAAGTATTAGAAATGAACATTTTATTTCGAGTTATTTAATTTGTCCAATTACTTTTGAGCAATTGAAATGAAGGGATTGTGTTAAAAAATGCTTTAGTTACCTCACATTTTTATGCAATCGTTTAGTTCACCCCACTGAATTAAAGCTAGAAGTCTGCACTTCAACTGCATCTGAGTTGTTTCATTTAAAATTCATTGTGGTAATGTACAGAACCAAAATTAGAAAAAAGTTGTCTCTTTCCAAATATTAATAGACCTAACTGTATAACTTTGATTTTCTTTTTTCCTTGCAACAGATTTCAATTTGCTTTACACATTTGTCTAGCAATTATAGAAAGTAAGAAGCTTCAATAACAACCCTTTTCCAAGAACAATATATATTGTATGTATCTGATCAAATACTATATAATTGTAACATACACAAAATATTCTAAATAAGTACAAGACACCATCATGCTTAGCATGCTGATATGTTCTAAGGTGAAATATATTACAAACTGAAACTTCTTGTTCATTAGTGCATCATTCATTTAACATTTGGATCCATGTTTTTAAAGTTGAAATCTTGAAACACAATTCCTTAAATTAAGAATAAAAAACAGAGGTATATATTTCAGTGACAGATATGCCATCCATGGTTGAAATTAATAAACTGAATAAAAACAACTACATGATGATCAAGGTTTGGTGGTATTTCAAGGTCATCACAATATGAAATGCAAACATTTTCCTTCATTCTTGTAATAATTTATGACAGTTTTGACTGTTTCTTGACTATAGTTATCATTAACACATTGTAAGTTTTTATCTGTGCTGCATATGGTATTTAGGCCCCTTCCAACCATATCTAAGCTTTTTCAAACTTGTCTGTCTGCTGAATTTAATCTGTTTTACTGTGTTGGATTTCTTTTTTCTTTGTCCTTATGGTAACATGATACCAGAGGATCAGGCAGTATCTATTGGTTATGTTCAGATAATTATGTTAAAGTTTATTGTAAACCTAAGTTTTTTAATATATGCTATAAATGCAATGTTGTGAGCAAAACATTTCGTAAAAAACCATGTATCCTGACTCACTAGTGTATACAGTGCATCCGGAAAGTATTCACAGCGCATCACTTTTTCCACATTTTGTTATGTTACAGCCTTATTCCAAAATGGATTAAATTCATTTTTTTCCTCAGAATTCTACACACAACACCCCATGATGATAACGTGAACAAAGTTTACTTGAGATTTTTGCAAATTTATTAAAAATAAAAAAATTGAGAAAGCACATGTACATAAGTATTCACAGCCTTTGCCATGAAGCTCAAAATTGAGCTCAGGTGCATCCTGTTCCCCCTGATCATCCTTGTGATGTTTCTGCAGCTTAATTGGAGTCCACCTGTGGTAAATTCAGTTGATTGGACATGATTTGGAAAGGCACACACCTGTCTATATAAGGACCCACAGTTGACAGTTCATGTCAGAGCACAAACCAAGCATGAAGTCAAATGAATTGTCTGTAGACCTCCGAGACAGGATTGTCTCGAGGCACAAATCTGGGGAAGGTTACAGAAAAATTTCTGCTGCTTTGAAGGTCCCAATGAGCGCAGTGGCCTCCATCATCCGTAAGTGGAAGAAGTTCGAAACCACCAGGACTCTTCCTAGAGCTGGCCAGCCATCTAAACTGAGTGATCGGGGGAGAAGGGCCTTAGTCAGGGAGGTGACCAAGAACTCGATGGTCACTCTGTCAGAGCTCCAGATGTCCACTGTGGAGAGAGGAGAACCTTCCAGAAGGACAACCATCTCTGCAGCAATCCACCAATCAGGCCTGTATGGTAGAGTGGCCAGACGGAAGCCACTCCTTAGTAAAAGGCACATGGTAGCCCGCCTGGAG
The DNA here is from genome assembly GCF_900747795.2 of Erpetoichthys calabaricus. Taxonomy (NCBI): domain Eukaryota; kingdom Metazoa; phylum Chordata; class Cladistia; order Polypteriformes; family Polypteridae; genus Erpetoichthys; species Erpetoichthys calabaricus. The sequence continues at coordinate 67,157,393 of NC_041402.2, forward strand.
TTTGCCAAAAGGCACCTGAAGGACTCTCAGACCATGAGAAAGAAAATTCTCTGGTCTGATGAGACAAAGATTGAACTCTTTGGTGTGAATGCCAGGCGTCATGTTTGGAGGAAATCAGGCACCGCTCATCACCAAGCCAATACATCCCTACAGTGAAGCATGGTGGTGGCAGCATCATGCTGTGGGGATGTTTTTCAGCGGCAGGGAATGGGAGACTAGTCGGGATAAAGAGAAAGGTGACTGCAGCAATGTACAGAGGCATCCTGGATGAAAACCTGCTCCAGAGCACTCTTGACCTCAGACTGGGGCGATGGTTCATCTTTCAGCAGGACAACGACCCTAAGCACACAGCCAAGATATCAAAGGAGTGGCTTCAGGACAACTCTGTGAATGTCCTTGAGTGGCCCAGCCAGAGCCCAGACTTGAATCCAATTGAACATCTCTGGAGAGATCTTAAAATGGCTGTGCACCGACGCTTCCCATCCAACTTGATGGAGCTTGAAAGGTGCTGCAAAGAGGAATGGGCGAAACTGGCCAAGGATAGGTGTGCCAAGCTTGTGGCATCATATTCAAAAAGACTTGAGGCTGTAATTGCTGCCAAAGGTGCATCGACAAAGTATTGAGCAAAGGCTGTGAGTACTTATGTACATGTGATTTCTCAGTTTTTTTTATTTTTAATAAATTTGCAAAAACCTCAAGTAAACTTTTTTCACGTTGTCATTATGGGGTGTTGTGTGTAGAATTCTGAGGAAACAAATGAATTTAATCCATTTTGGGATAAGGCTGTAACATAACAAAATGTGGAAAATGTGATGCGCTGTGAATACTTTCCGGATGTACTGTATGTAGTTTTTAATTACTGCTTTGTTTAAAATAAAATTGGAAATCTGAATATGTTACAGCATTTGTCAGTTTCTTCATAATCATATTTAGATTGGACATTTAGGTTGAACATATAAAATTTACTTTGATGCAATCTCTGACTTTTTTGTCTGAGCAAGCCAGCTTCCTTGTATTTCTTTACTGTTTGTTGAAGATACTTTGAGGTGACTGCATCTTCATGGTTATTTCTCTTTATCATTGATTTATTCAGGTGATGACAAATAGATACAGTACTTTTAGATGCACACATAAGTATATTTAAATAGGAATCTCATTCTTAGGCTGCAGTTTCTATGTTAGACTTTGTTGTAGTTGTTGTCAAGGTAACTCGATAAATATATTAAGATGTTGTTATCATGTGGTTCTCTTTATTGTGAGATTAACTGAAAAATGCTTTGGTAAAAGTAATTCTTTTCAATAAAATAAAATGATCATCTTTTTTTTTACCTTTTTCAATCCATGATTTTAGATTATTTCATTAACTACCTTATGAGTAATGGCTGATTTTATTGATAATACAGTATTGAAAATCTGAAGGACATCTAATAAATCACAGTGCAAATACATTTGAATGTGACCATCCTTCTGCTAATATAACTTAACAATTTCAACAAAATTAGTCAAGAGAAGTGAAGTGTTTTGTTTCTCTGCTAATGTTTATTTATTTTCAGTGTATTCACATCTCTCTTCTTCTTTGAAGCTCTAATAATAGGAAATATTTTCATAATAATTCTAAATGAGTAAAATTGTAACTAAAAAATGTAGTAAATAATGAGGCATGAAAGAATCCATATTACTGCATTTATGGATAATGTTTTAAATGCTAAAATAATTTGTTAATTAGTTATGGTTATTATTGGTTTAATGTCTTCTTCAGTAAATTTTTATATAATCTAGTTTGATGTAGGACGTTCAAAGTTTTACATAAGAAAAAATAATAATTGTGTAGTGCAAGACTGTACTTTAAGTGCTTTTAAGAAGTACACAGCTAGGAGACCAGTGTTTAAAATCTGATTGACAGTTGCATGTTGTCATTAAATACTATTATTATTAGAGAAATGTGCCTTTCTTATATGCACAAAAGGGTAGCTTTCCAACAGTTGCGAAAACAGTCCATCACTGTTTGACTACACTGCCCAGAAATTTCAACAATATTAAAGATTGCTACAGTAAAAAAAAGGTCTTTAAGAAAACAAATGGAAAGTTAACATTAGGAGAAATTAAATAATAAATAATGCCTGTCTACTCAGAAAGCGCCTTGACAGCAGTGATCTATGTTTCTGACAACTAATTTAATTTTATTGGCATAGTGAAGTCAAACTTGCTATTTTTGCTTTCCAAGCAATTCAGGTTTGAGGTGAAAAATAACTTGGATAAAATGCAGAATGTCAAGTTTGAATATTTCTACACATAAATGTTTTGATGCTTTAGAATAATACTCTTTTTTTTCTGCTGTATTGCCTAATTTTTCCTATTGCTTAAGGAGCGTGCCATTGTCATGGTTTATTTGGCCAAACAAAAATATGCATATATTTTTATATTGTGGAAAATGACCTGGACACAGACAGGTGGACAGCGATGGTTCACCCAACACACGTTTATTTACAAAGTCCATTATATACAAAGTGATACACAACCTAATGCTTCCCCAATGTCCAGGCCTCTTTCTCAAAATGCCACACTTTCTCCAGGCTGCTTCCTTGCCTCTCCAAGACCTCGTCTTTCTCCTCACTCGAGTCCAGCCCTCGAATGGAGGGAGGCGGCCCCTTTTATCCCTACCCGGACATGCTCCAGGTGCCTCCCGACTATCTTCCGCCGGCACTTCCCAGTTTGGCGGAAGTACCGGCTGCACACCCGGAAGCACTCCGGGTGTCCCTGGTCTTCTTCCCCCCAGCACTTCTGGGTGTGGCGGAAGTGCTGAGGGCCAGGGCTCCAAAGGCATTGGGGCACCCCCTGGCGGTGACCACAGGCCCCTATAGGGTTGAGCTTCCAAGCTCAGTTCCCGTGGTCCCCAAAGCCACCAGGGCAGTCGCCCCCACGTGGTCTGGGGGAGGCTTAAGCCCTCCTCCAGGTTGTCCCGACTGGGTACCACCCCCCAGCCACCTGTGACAATATATATATGTAAGCATATTTAAATATATATCGTGTATTTTTTGCTGGTTCGCGGATTTCTGCGGACAATGGGTCTTTTAATTTCTGGTACATGCTTCCTCAGTTGGTTTGCCCAGTTGATTTCATACAAGGGACCCTATTGGCAGATGGCTGAGAAGCTACCCAACCATAGCGTGTATTACGTATTAAATAAAACTCCTCAAATATATTGTGAACACGGGGGCTGTTTGCACCCCTAGAGGATACAGCCACTCCTCAAAAAATGCTGAAAGATTACCTTCACAGTGCTCCCTTCCTTGCTGGGCTTATATGTGGCTGCTTTGTCAAGCGATATGCTTCTTCCACGGTGCTTCGCATACTTAAAAGATCAAACAGCACGTATTGATTTTTGATTGTTTGCTTCTCTCTCTCTCTCTCTCTTGCTTTGACATTCTCTGCTCCTGACGGAGGGGGTGTGAGCAGGGGGGCTGTTCGCACCCCTAGACGATACGGACGCTCATCTAAAAATCCTGAAAGATTATCTTCACATTGCTGTCTTCCGTGCAGCTGCTTAGTCAAGCGACATGCTTCCCGCACGGTGCTTCGCATACTTAAAAGCTCGAAGGCCCGTATTGATTTTTGATTGTTTGTTTTTCTCTGTCTCTCTCACTCTCTCTGACATTCTCTTCTCCTGATGGAGGGGGTGTGAGCAGAGGGGCTGTTCGCACACTGGCCTAGAGGATACTGACGCTCCTCTAAAAAATGCTGAAAGACTACCTGCACATTTCTCCCTTCCTTGCAGCTGCTTTGTCCGGCGGTGCTTAGCATACTTAAAAGCCAAACAGCCCTATTGATTTTTGATTGTTTGCTTTTTTCTCTCTCTCTCTCTGACATTCTCTGCTCCTGATGCGCACTCCTTTGAAGAGGAAGATATGTTTGCATTCTTTTAATTGTGAGTCGGAACTGTCATCTCTGTCTTGTCATGGAGCACGTTTAAACTTTTGAAAAAGAGACAAATGTTTGTTTGCAGTGTTTGAATAAAGTTCCTGTCTCTCTACAACCTCTTGTGTTTCTGTGCAAATCTGTGACCCAAGCATGACAATATAAAAATAACCATATAAACATATGGTTTCTACTTCGCAGATTTTCACCTTTCGTGGGGGGTTCTGGAACGCAACCCCCGCGATTGAGGAGGGATTACTGTATATATATATATATATATATTTTTTTTTTTTTTTTTTTTTTTACTATAGTTTAAATAGCAGAAGTTAAGTCCGTGGAATATATAACCAATCCCAATCAAACTGTAAAGCAGTTGTCATAATAACCAAAAGTAATTAGTTAGCCAAACTCTAAAACTGGGGCAAGGAACTACAAACAGTGTTCAAAAGGTATAGGTCAAGATTAAAACCACATAGTGCAGACCATGATTAAACCCTGAAGTACTTTTTCTTTTTCCTTGACACTAGATAATTCTGGAACTTTCTCACAAAAAACATTATACAGTATGTATACAAAAACATTTACACTTGCAATACATATAATTTATAAATCTATTTTATTTAATAAATTGTATTCCCAGATTCCATCTTGGCACCCAGCCCTATTACAAATTCTTGGGAGTGTTCTGTGATGTGTAAGCAAACAATAAACACCAGTTTACCACAGAGTTCTCAGGGTTGTGGAAATCAAATTTTTTTCTACTTGTCCAGGGACAAGTAAACTTAGAAAATCCACTTGTACGCCAGTTAAATTCACTTGCCCTTAAACAAATAACAAAAGTGAAAAATAGTTTATTTTTTCTGATCTCTTTTATTGACACCAAAACTACCTTCCATTTTAAAACTGAAAAAGGTTCTTTCAGAAAGTAGTATTTTGCCACCTTTCTCTAGAACATTATATAAAAGATTCCCTTATCATTTTAACTTATTAATAAATAATGCCTTCATTATAGCTACACTAGTTCTGTTTCACATATTACAGTTACATAACAGAACACTGTCCTGATTCATTTTCTGCCATGCTCTTCAGCTTTTGTCTTGCAACATCTTCTCCCCCAAGAATCTTTACCATCTCAGACAGCATGGGCTGAATGCTGTTCATTTCTGCTTGAGCTGAACTGCATGGTTCCTGGACTGATGGTCCTGCAGAAGTGAATGCTGATGACTTTTCAAGATTTTTGAGTGATGTGCCTGTTGCCAGATGACAGCCAGAATTCCACAGCTGGTATTGGGTCAAACTCTTCTAAAGGTTTGCCATCAACAACAATGCGCATCTGGTTTTGAAGGTTTTCCTGAGTCAGGCGGGTTCTTAGAGTACTCTTTACTAAATTCATATTGGAGAATAATCTCTCACAAGAAGAAAAAATAATCACGTCTAAGTGAAGATTTTTATAGATATTTCATAACATTTGGAAACCGTTAGAATGTTTTCTTCTTTATTTTTAATAAACTGAGCTCGAAACCAACTTGTTTTATATGAAAAATTCTCTAATCAAAAACGATCTATAGACAGCTCATCAAAATTGATATTGTCACGCAATAAATTTCTTAACTATTCAATATATCACAACCTACGCGAAATCGCAAATTTCAGGAAAGATTAACTGCCTAACAAGCTTTATTATACGGTGAAAACATTTGTATTGTAATTAAAATGACCGCATTTTTATGTAGAAACAATGAATTTTATCAATCTATATATATAAAGGAGAGTTGGGATCCGAGAGACTGTGTTTGTGTGTTTGTGGAGGGACGGAGAGTTAAGGCGGGTGTTGGCGTCACGTGATCATCTCCCCTCCCATTCACCTCATTTCATTCACTTCATTTCGCTCCGAGCTAAGCTCTGCAGCTGGCGCGGTCTTGCTGTTCTTTTTCCCTTAGTTTTTAGTCCTTTCTCCTTTACTGATTTACTGTTTAGTAGACACGGTACTTACTGAATAGTATTTTTTCCTTTAGTGTTTCTACTTAGTGTTTCTTAGTGTTTAGTAGACGCGGTGTGCCGGTGTTCCCGGCGGTGTTGCGGTTTAGTGTTACTTTCTACTTTGTTTTTGTACTTTAGTGTTTAATAATAAATAATAATAATTCATTACATTTATATAGCGCTTTTCTCAGTACTCAAAGCGCTAAAATAGTGAGTTATACTTAGCTGATAACAGTGTAGAAGCAGCACAGCACAACAGAGCCGGTAGGAGAGGCGGGTGTGGGTAGCGTAGGTGAGCGGGGCGATAGCAAGCAGCAGAAAGCACAGCTGGTGGAGAAAGCAGGATTTGGATGTTCCAATACACAGCCATAAACAGTAACGCTTGGTAATTTCAGGCGTGATCGCCCCGGAGCCCTAAGCCATAAGCCAGGTTAGTATGAACATCAGATCAGTTCCCGGTCGTTGAGTACTATAAGATGAAACGGGAGCAGATCAGCATAGCGAATATAATCACGGAGACAGATCATCCTGAGGTGCTAGATCGCCAGGTACAAAGAAATGTTCGTAGGTCTCGTCCCGTGATCCACACACTCGGCTGTTCCCAGTAAAGTGGAGTCCATAAAATCTGTAAATATTAAGCCAAATCCATGCAATTCGAGTCAGCTGTATCCACGAACTATACATACAGTAAACGAAATAAAACAAGCGTAAGAAAGTGCAGAATTAAGGCGAATTTTGTGAAAAGTGTTGTTAACAGGGAGGAGCGGCAACAACAAGCGTGCGTCAGCGTCCCCTCCCCTGCTATAATAAAGCAGTTATAATAAAGAAGTTTAGTAGACTTTTACTTTATCTCATTTAGTGTTCTTCCTGACAGTGTTGCCGTTTTTTAGTGTTAGTGTCTACTTAGTATTTGTGTTCAGTGTTATGGAAGGAGTGATCTTACCACTGTCAGATTTTGCAATGAATGAGTTGGTAAATAATGATTATTTATCAACAGATTACATGAGCAAATTCAACGAAATTTTAGCTGCGCATACAATTTTCCAACCTCAAGAGGTTTTGCTAATGTGGACTCCTGACATACCTATAATGCCCATTCCACAAAATGCAAAACATATTCAAATATTACCTTCTGCAGCTACTGAACGAGTGACTCACTGGGTGTGTACCTATTATGATGGTGCTGTAATTCATGTCTATGACAGTTTAAACGCTTATAAAAAATTCAACCTTGCCGAAGAGCAGCTTTGTTTCCTTCATGCTTTGTTTCCTTAC